>NC_140377.1:20915000-20942500 GCF_054491055.1 Hypomesus nipponensis
AGACAGAGAGACAGAGAGAGAGAGAGAGAGAGAGAGAGAGAGAGAGAGAGAGAGAGAGAGAGAGAGAGAGAGAGAGAGAGAGAGAGAGAGACAGAGACAAAGAGAGAGAGAGAGAGAGAGAGAGAGAGAGAGAGAGAGAGAGAGAGAGAGAGAGAGAGAGAGAGAGAGAGAGACAGAGACAAAGAGAGAGAGAGACAGAGACAAAGAGAGAGAGAGAGAGAGAGAGAGAGAGAGAGAGAGAGAGAGACAGACAAATTGACAAAATCAGAGGGCAAGGGAGAGACCAAAGAAAGGAAGGTGAAACAGAGAGACCGGAGATGCGTGACAAGGACTCTCGGGCCACTCGGGTCTCGCTAGCTAGCCACTCGCGTCTCGCTAGCTAGCGAGCGACGCAGACGCGCTGCGGGCAAACCCGGCTTTGGAGAGGGCTGGCCGGACGTTGATGGTGTACTCACGCTGGTGACCTTGCGGTAGATCTGGGCGGCGTTCTGGCACTCGGAGTAGGGGTACTCTGAGGTGCACATCTCCAGGATGCACATGCCGAAGGCGTAGACGTCCACGGCCTCGTCGTACCTCTCCTCATACATCTCTGGAGCCATGAACTCTGGAGTACCTGAGAGGACAAACAGAACAGCAGGTCCTGAGAGGACAAACAGAACAGCAGGTCCTGAGAGGACAAACAGAACAGCAGGTCCTGAGAGGACAAACAGAACAGCAGGTCCTGAGAGGACAAACAGAACAGCAGGTCCTGAGAGGACAAACAGAACAGCAGGTCCTGAGGGGACAAACAGAACAGCAGGTCCTGAGAGGACAAACAGAACAGCAGGTCCTGAGAGGACAAACAGAACAGCAGGTCCTGAGAGGACAAACAGAACAGCAGGTCCTGAGAGGACAAACAGAACAGCAGGTCCTGAGAGGACAAACAGAACAGCAGGTCCTGACGCACCTTACACAGAGCCCAACAGCGGGCCGTAGACACCTTGTATAACCTTACAAACCTCACTGACTTTACAGACACAACCACACCATCGACTGATGAGAGTCGGACCCGTGTTGAAGCCCCGCCTCTCACAGATGAATAATCTGAGTTTGCTGTGAAGACGACCTCTCCTCAGTCCTGACTGCTGCGCTCTGATTCGCGGTCGTCTTAATTTGATTTCCGCGGCACATGTAGCTACTGTAAACAATGGACTGCTATGGAAAGCTTTTCGTTTTACAAGACTGGAGAGTTTGGCAGGCTTGCGCCTCATTTACGAGTCCACAAAAAAATTGTTCCCACACTTTGTAAAGCATTGGTTGTAGGGATATGACTGACAGAGGAGATATTTATTGGAGTTTAAAACGTGAGAACAAGGCTGATTAAAAAGCTCAGTGCAATGTTGCCTTCCCAAACGAGTTAGTGAAGCACAGAGGCCAAAGCCAACGATGCCAGAGAGATTGTTTAGAACGGGCGAACCATGGCCTCTGACGTCACTAGGGGAGATTAGCTTATCTATCATGCAGAGAGCTGGTGTAAATATGAACAGATCAAGAGACTAGTAAACAAACAAACACACGCTCACGAGAGCGCCCAAACAGGAAGAGTTCAGACTAAAGCAGTCGCTAGGACTTACCCTAACCCTGTATTTATAGTCAGACCCGTCCAAGGTCAAAGACGGCATACGTGCTTGTGTGTTTGTGTTACGTGTGTGTGTGTGTGTATATACAAACATCTATGTGTGTTTTCCTGGGAGAGTGAGAATATGCCCAGAATAGCCCAACTCCTTCGGAGAGAGAGAGGAAGGGGGAGAGGGAGAGGGAGGGAAAAAAGGTGGGAGGACAAGGGAGGGAGGAGAGGCAGAGAGAGGGTCAGCAGAAGGAGACTCACCTATGACACTCTTGGCAAAGGAGGCGCTCTTCAGTGTGGCCAATCCCAGGTCTCCGATCTTGACGGAGCCGGTGGGGCCGGTGATAAAGATGTTGTCGCACTTGAGGTCGCGGTGGATGATGGGCGGGGCCCTGGTGTGCAGGAAGTGGAGGCCCTTCAGGATCTGGTGACTCCAGCGCTGCAGTAACTTCAGTTTCATCTCCTTGAACCTCTTCAAATACCTGCAGGTTAGAGGGGGGGGGGGGGGCAGGGGGGGAGGGTCACCATGGCGATGTGGCCTTCTAGGATTTGCTCTTAGAGTATCACAAATGAGCTTGTGTGGGGGTTTCCCCTGCTTTGATCCTAATCTAGAGTGCCCTGGTTTTAAGAGGCGGCTGGTCGAAGAGATAAAGCGAGTCAACATGGGGGGATGACGGGGAAACAGCTAGCCGGGTGGCTCTGCAGGAACAGGGCTGGAGGGCCCACTTTAACAGGCTCCGCCTAGGAGCCAAACCCACAAACTTGAAAGCTCTGCTCCCCAACAGAGCGGAGGTTTTGACCCAGCCTCGTTTACGGTTATGCTGGGCCTCAGGCGACCGCTCAGGCTCTGTGAGGCCTGTGAGCTGAGGTCATACTTTCCTCCAGCTCTGCTAACAATTAGCTCTCCCCGCCCTCAAACAGACACCGGCTTCACGGAGATGCCCCTCGACACGCGAAGGCCTCTGATCCGGCGTCTAGCTTTGGCGGCGCTATGGAAACGAGCCGATCGGGGAGGGGGGACGTACGTCTTGAGTGTCCCCGAGGTCATGAGCTCGGTGACCAGGAGGATGCACTTGTGACCCTTGACCGTGGACTTCCAGGAGTCGTAGAAGCGCACGATGTTGGGGTGCTGCAAGCCTTTCAGCATCTCCACCTCCTCGCTGAAGCGCTGACGCTCCACCTTCGTCAGCCGCCGCGTCTGAGCACAGGAGGAAGGAGAGGAGGAAGAGGAGGAGAAAGAGGGAGAAGAGGAGGGAGAGGAGGATGTGGAGGAGGAGGGAGAGGAGGAGGAAGAGGAGGGAGAGGAGGAGGAAGGAGAGTAGGAGGGAGAGGAGGAAGAGGGGGAGGAAGAGGAGGAGGGAGAGGAGGAGAGTCACGTCAGAGATATTTCGCTTTATTTACAAGATTTGCACAGTATAATGCAGATTGTTCTGGACAAAGACATTATTACAAGGCAAGGCAGCAGCCATGCAGTCGGCATAAAATAAAATACAAACTTTAATGTTCATAAAAAATACTGGCAAGACAGAAAAAAAGACAACAATTAAATCAAAGTAGCACCAGCAATAAAAAGTTTAAAAGGAACAATAGTGGCAATAAAAAAAAAACGATGACATAATTCCCAGCAATGGAGATGAGTGTGTGGACACTTATATCCGGGAATTCTATGTTTAAAATCAAAAGTGTTGATGAGTGTGCAGATGGATAATAGATCAAACAGATTAAGGCTGACAAGCCTGGTGGTCTGGGGGGGGGAAATATGATTTCTCAAGATTTAAAAAATTGAGAAAAAGAGAGGAGAGAGAGAGAGAACATCCGTTATGAAGTAGGTACGATCATGACGGCAAACATATCAACTGTCTCTCGGAAAAACAACTTTTCCTGAAGGGAAACCGTCTCCACGAGCTAGACGTCTATGATATCATGGCACCAGTAGAAGCCACACTGCCTGATCGCCACGCAGTGTAAGGGTGGGCGGGGAAGGGGGGAGGGCGGGGAAGGGCGGGCTCCAGAGACCACAGAAGAAGAACCGTGCCAACGGAGCAGAAAAGAAGATCAGTGCAGAGCTGGCATGGTCTCCCCTCCGCTGGAAGACCGGGAGATCTGGAAACACTGACGCCAGCTTCACTTCTCTCTCCTGCCGTCCACTCTCTCCGGACCGAGAGCTTTTAGGGGGACTGGAGAACACTGTCTCCCAGTCACACACAAACACACACACACAATTACTCACGCACACAGTCGCTCACACACACACACTCCCGCGAGGTTTGATTTGGAGTGGATCCTAGCACAATTGCCAGATAATAAATTATACACAAAAAGAAAAGTACCCTTTACCCTGCAGAAAAGGGTTGTCTTGAAAGGGACTTGTATGTGTGTGTGTGAGAGAGAGGGTGTTCATACCTCCTCACACTCCCTTTAATGTGCCAAGGGTGACTCTTAAAAGTTACGCAACAGGGATACTGTAACACTAGGATCTTGTAGTGCTGTCTTTGTGGTGTGTGCCATTCTGAAGTGCTACCTGCATTAGCAGTTCGACACTTGACTATCAAAACATTGACCCAACTGTTTATTGAACTGTCTACCGTGATAGTGCTTCTAAAAACGTAGCCAGCTAGCGGTCCGAGGTCAGTAGAGAAGATAGGTAATGGCCACCATGGAGAGCACATTCTGGGCTTGACTACGTCTGCCTGGTTCTGACTGGTTCTGACGGAGTCGATCTGGTTCTGACTGGTTCTGACGGAGTCGATCTGGTTCTGACTGGTTCTGACTGAGTCTATCTGGTTCTGACTGGTTCTGACCGAGTCTATCTGGTTCTGACTGAGTCTATCTGGTTCTGACTGGTTCTGACGGAGTCGATCTGGTTCTGACTGGTTCTGACTGAGTCTATCTGGTTCTGACTGGTTCTGACTGAGTCGATCTGGTTCTGACTGGTTCTGACGGAGTCGATCTGGTTCTGACTGGTTCTGACCGAGTCTATCTGGTTCTGACTGAGTTTGTACGGTTCTGACGGAGTCTATACGAGTGTGATTGAGTCTATCTGGGTCTAACTGCCGCTGCCTGAAGCTAGGAGATCCGCCAACATGCAGTTGGAGGTTTGGGGGGGGTGGGGGCCCTAACCTTATCCCACCCTGCCCTCAGGACGATCAAAGCCTATTTCTGGAACTGACTTCCAAGAACAAACTCCACATAGAGGAGCCAGCTGTGTGACCTCCCTCCCTCTCTCCATCACTACATCTCTCCTTTCTGCCCCCTTCCCTGTCACATTTTCCCTCTCTCCATCTGTCCCTCTCCTTCTCCTTCGTTCTGTGGACACCGGGAAAAGGAATCTGTAGATCCGGCAGCTATAGTGGGAAAAAGGATTTCTGAGTCCAGCAGAGTCACGCTGACCACTGACACGTCCAGCCAATCTCTCCGACTCAACCAATCTCACGGAGAGCCACAGCACTTTGATTTCCTCACTCTTTGATCTCGCTCCGTCTGCACCTCCAGTGTGTGTGTGTGTGTGTGTGTGTGTATGTGTGTGAGGGGCTGCACAGTAAACCCATTCAAACACAACACATATGAAAGCTGGTGATGCAGTCATCAGACTGAACATGTTTCTCATAAACACCCACAAACCCACAGGCTCTCTTTTGACTGGGTGTTTTGTAAGTGTTTCACCGCTGGGTTAACACCATCCACGTCTGGGCATTGGACCAAGACCCCTCAATAGTGGTTTCTATTTGACAAACAAACAGATGTTTCTGCTCCGTGAAGCGACTACAGAGAGGGAGAGTGGCTGGGAGCGGCGGCCATTTTGATTTAAGGCCCACGCACCTCTTCTGTGTCCAGGGCCAGCCCCCAGAGAGCTGTCCGAGCCACCCAGAGACTTCTAACCGGACAATGGTGGACAGGGACCAGCCGTTTGAATGTCCCTTTGAGGAGGATTAACACCTGAACCGCGCCAGAGTGGTTGGGGGCAGACTACAACTTTTGGTGGTAAGGGCTGTGGCTTATAGTGTGGTTGGAGTATTTAAATGGACTTCTGTGCTTTTTGTTCCTTGGCAGATGTTTCTTTCCAGTGAGCGAATCCCTTTTATTCAGAGTGTTTGACTAAGCATCGCGAGCCAGCGGCTGCTGGCCACTGTCCCTGGCTAAACATCCCCAGCTAGCATCCCTGGCTAGCATCCCCTTCCGCTAAAAGGAACTGGCAGTGAGATGGCTAAATAGCTAGCTGGGTTTAACAGACTCTTTGGGGCTGGTTTTTAGTGATTGCTGGAGCTCCATGTTTGGAGGGGGGAAGGGGGGGAGGGAGGGCGGGAGGGAGGGAGAAAAAGATTGAGGAAGAAAGAGAGGAGGAGCAAAAAGAGAATGAGAAAGAAAAAAAGAGTGAGAGAGAGAGAGGGAGGGGGGAGAGAGAGACAGGGGTAGAGAGAGAAAGATACATCCAGAGAGACAGACAGAGAGAGGGGGAGGGATGCGAGCGTGTGTGGTGGTGAATGGCTTGTTTTGCTCTCGGTCACGGCGTGTTTGTCCTCCCGGAGGAGCACACTTAACCTGGAGAGGAATGAGATCATACCGTATCAGCATGACTGCTGAATCCCTTTCATGTGAGGACAGCTTCGCTTTGTAGCTTTTCTTTTCTCACACCCTACCCACAAGGCCTCAGTTAACCCAGTCACACAAACCCCAACTCTTTTCCTAACGCTGTGGTGGAGAGAGAGAGAGAGCTGCCTCTCTCTGAGACGCCTGTGGTTGTGTTGAGGCTGTGAGGCCAGGGCCACCTCAGCTGCCTCGTCCTCCACGACCGCGTCAACCCTCCACGGAGCAGCGACCGCCACAGGAAACCTTACTGACAAAACAACCATGCCATCTGAGAACATATACCCACAATACTGCAGTCAGTGGTCAAACTAACAATGAATCATCTGTCTGGAGTCAGGTGGCTCTACAACGCCCCGGTCGCGGGTGACAGCTGTGTAGTTACTACATTACCCATCATGCAATCCCAGCCTTCGGTTCATAGCCAGGCCCAAACGGAATACGCGGGCGCAGAATTCAGACGAAAACCCGCAGATTTTCGAGTAGAACGAATTGGTCTGAGGCAAAATGTAAATACACTTTTCAACTCATATTACGTCACTGTTATTAAAACGTTAGCCAAAAATGCTGAGAATTGAAAAGGAAACACTTATCGACCGAAATTACAGCAAGAGACAGGGCCAGAGAGTTTTCAGGCGATCTTTACGAGGACGGATCAATACTTTTTTGAAAAGTCTGTCAACATTCAATCGACCATATTTGCCGTCCAACTGTTGTGGAACATCTTCGGTCGCTCCGACATAAGAACAGGAAGGCTAGCGGAACTCCGCAGATTTTCAGTCTGAATAACCGCAGAAAATGTGAAAAGAATCTGCGTATTCCGTCTGGGCCTGGTCATAGCTCAGCTCCACACCACGCAGCTGCTAATAGCTCCTCCAGGCCCAGTGTCCTTACATCACATGGGGCGTCAGCCTCCAAAAATTGCCCTGCGGGGGGTGGTTAAACAGGGGGAGCGCTCTGTTCTAGAACCCTGAGGGTATTATTAGCCCCCCCTGGAAATGTGGCATGTAGGGTGGTGTGTGTGTGTGTGTGTGTGGGGCCAGCGTTACATAAGCACTGTTTAACGGTTGTGGGCGGCATGGCAACATACCATCCGCTGTGTGTGTGTGTGTGTGTTTACATGCATTCATGTTTGAGTGCTTACATGCATGTGTGTGTGTGTGAGGGATGGGGGAGGGGAGGAAAGAGGGGCGCGTTGAACAGGGCACCCTTGGTGAGAGACCCTATCTGAAAAGCAAATGAACTTAACTGTGGGCCGCTCACAGGTCACAGGTCACAGGTCATTAGAGGGGCAGCCAGTCCATGTTTTGCTAAGGCTAAGGAGGAGCAGGGCGATTATGTCGCATATGACCTGCTCTGTGTAGGAAATAGAGTAATAACCATAGGATATGGGGGGGGGGGGGGCTGATGAGAGCTGTGCTGTTGTTGCCACGGTGATAATGGCAGACTGCAGGTACAGTGAGTCTGGGGAACAGCGAGACCTCAGAGGAGATAAGCTTTCACCACAGAGACAAGTGGTTCATGACCAAGTCAACAACAGCCGCCGCGAGGTCGCTGACACACACACACCCTCAAACGTAAACACGAGGGTGCACACACACACACCCTCAAACGTAAACTCGAGGGTGCACATGCACACCCACGTACCCACTGGCGCCTACTCGCTGTGCCACGCTCGTGGCAGTCTTGCTAGCAGACACGGATGCGGGTATATATAGAGAGAGAGACAGAGATAGCTGTCCAAGTCGACACATGGACTGAACTGAACACTCCCTTCCCGTCGGTCAGCAACCATTCTACTGATGATGAATAACTGAGGGAGAAGAACAGGAGGGGAGAGAGGGGGAGGGAGAGAGAAAGAGATGGAGAGAGGGAGGGTGAAGGATGGACGAAAGGGATGAGGGAGGGGGGGGGGGCAGGAAGGTGGGCAGGGAGGGGGGCGGGGAGGTGGAAAGGAAGAACAGGGGGATGGAGGGGCGTGGGGGGTGCGAGGTTTGGGGCGCGAGGTGAAGGGGGTGTCATTGGTCAGAAGAGTCGCCACGCTGTTTTTCACTGCGGCGCGACCCAGGGATACGGGTCGTTCCAAACCAGAGGAAGTTCCCTGGACATTCAGCCGCTCTGGTTTGACACACTGGGGTTGGGTGAGGGCAGGGGGAGGGCTGGGTGAGGGCAGGGTGAGGGCAGGCTGAGGGCAGGGGGAGGACTGAATGTCACAACACTCACACAGTGCTTCCACAAAGCCCTCACCTGGCCTATAAAAAGAGCCATCAAGACCAGAGCTCCCTCTTCCAGACAGAGCGTGACAGTGTTTCAGTGACAGTCTGTGAGACTGCAGCTAACGCGATCGTAAAACAGGCTTTCAGCTGGATCTGAGACAGAACACACTGATCCATACCAAGCAGGCAGGCTGAGCACAGCACCCTGCTGATGGAGTCAAACAACACGACGTACGAGCAAATCATTTACATCGACCTTTCGACAACAACAACCGCAGAGGGGCTCCACATACGCCCACATATCCACAACTAACCCGACACAAACCAACCGAAACGCTCGAGGAGGGACGAGGAAGAAACCCCCAAAAACGGGAATTACATTTCGAATTTGAAGTGTCTATTTCTGAGCCCTTCCCTGTTCGACACAAGGGTGCAGCGAGGTGTCTGTGTCTCTGATCTACAAATATTGACACATCCTGTCACGCCGGCCATGCCTTTGCTGAGGAACACATCGATGCAGAGGGCTGGGCAGGGACTGGAGAAGTGCTAGACAGTCAGCTCTCTGGCAGTGCAAGACACGATGAAGAGAAACTGTTTTCTCTGTGTGCTTCTCTTGTTGCCAGATAAGTGGGCTTCTTTGGTGTTTGGGCCTGTCTAAAGCCCTGGCCGCGCCATGGGGAATGTCTCATTGAGTCTGCGTCCTTCTCTGGCCCTCTACACCAAAGCCTGGGCTTCTGCCTGCACAGATGTTCCCTGTTAAAAGGCTTTAACTGCACTTTGCCTCTCTCTCTCTCTCTGCTTTTCTCTCTGCTTTTCTCTCTCTCTCCCTACCTCTATCCCTGTCTCTATCTCCCTCTCTCCCTGTCTCATTCTCTCCCTGTCTCTCTCCCTCTCTCCCTCTCTCCCTGTCTCTCTTCCTCTCTCCCTGTCTCTCTCCCTCTCTTCCTGTCTCATTCTCTCCGTCTCTCTCTCTCTCTCTCTCCCCATCTCTCTCTGTCTCTCTCCCTGTCTCTCTCCCTCTGTGTGTGTGAGTAGGCGCAAGGCAGCACGTGAACAACAGAGAGCTCCAGTCGGTCGCAGGTTCTGCTGGTGGACCCCAGTCAGCGCCGGAGCCTGACAGGCCTGGAGGGCTGAGTGAGAAGCAGCCAGGGACCTGCTGAGCAGCCCTGAGTGGGGTAACTGGGTCAGGGCTGCGCTGGTGGCCTTATCTGTCCTGCGTGCTCAGGTTATAAACACTGCTCTATCAGTCTCTCCAGCTTTCGCTCCCGCCACACACACACACACACACACAATGGACACAGTAGATACTAGCCCAGAGAGGGTCTCAGACTCATTTACATTGTAACAGCGATGCTGTATGGCTAACCTATACACGCAAGCAGACCGTCAAACCGGACATTTCTGTGGCCGACCAATTAGAAGCCAGTGAGCCTGTGGTGACGCTATGCAATATGATAGAAGTGAGAGTACAGGACTGTAATCTCACACCTCCTAAAAAAAGATAGGAACCTGAAACACACTGCGAGACACAGGTTCCGTCAAGGTCCCATATTAAACCACACAGACACGCGCGCACACACACACACACACACAGTTTGTATGCAAATAAGGGTCTTATTAATGGGTGGATGGATGAGGTGTCAAAAAAAAACATAAGATTGTTGGCTAAGGGAGTAGCTTGCTTTAACAGCTAAGCTGCTAACTCTCACAGCTAATATAAAAAGAGCCTTTCAGGGGATCAGGATTTATTTAGATTTATTTATTGGCAACAGACTGGTGGAATTAGCATTCATATGCTCTCAGCTAAGCTACAGTATGGCTTGGCATTCCCGTACTGCTATACCTTTAGGCCTACCTGTTGTATAAGACAAACTGGAGCAGATGGCCTTCCTGTTTCAATAAGCTACTGCAGGAGTGATTTGGGTTCTATGTCTGTAACAGTGACAACAGTGACACCAGCAACGGTGACAGTCAAGTATATGTCGCTGCTGTCAATGACAATGAGTCCCTGCGTGTTTTTTTACGAGCGAGATTGGCAGGAAATTACTTGTCTCTCGGTGAAGTGATGAGCCAGGGATAGGCCTATTACGTTGCGGAATAGGTTAATACTAGCGAGCGCCGACTTGATCCCAATCAATGCGGCAGCTGTTGCTGTTCGTTACGAGGTAAACAATGACCTCATATTCGTCTAAGTGCCAACGGGACAACAACGCCTCTGTCTGTGCCTAGATGGCGGTCCGCAGTTTCGCATACAAATGAAATCCATAAAACATCAAACGAAAAGAATGCAGTTTGAATGGAATAGCTGTTAGCGTTAGTTAGTGGTACAATAAATACGTCGTGCTAGCTTATTCTCAGGTGTGGCAAAGAGAAGAGGTTGTGGAAGACTCATATCGTTTTGTTTTCATACCAAAACCCATACATTATGATTAAGGGATTGACTGGTGCATTCTTCAACACTGAAAACTAAGCTACAAGCATTCCTCACAATTTGGCACTTCACTTAAATGTTTTACATGAGTCTGTGCCGACATAAACTTGCCCCGCGGAATCCATGTCGTGTTCACAGTTGTCCGTCAGAGCCTGCTTTCAACTCCATGCTTAGTCAGTCGTCAGGTTCAACGTCAAGCCATAACGTGACCTATAGGCGACGGTAAACCACGGGTGGATTGTCACAGCAGGGGTATATGCATGTTCATGTGTAGGAGTCCTGATGCTGTGCCAGGCCAACTGGGAGAGAGTTCAGGGGAAATGCAAGCCTGTCGACAGCTCTCTGTGGCTGTTATGTTATCCATACTGGTCATGTCCCCAGGCTCACATTACCATAAACAGACTAAACACAGCCCATAGTTGCTAGCACTAGCATAATCAGGATTTTAATCATGGCTGTACAGTGTACAATGTACAAGGTCTTTACAGTGACGGGGTGAGAAAACTGTCTCCTGTATCGTATATTAATATCAGCGTATAGTGTCAGTGTAGGGAGCAAGCAAACTGTTTCTCATGGCCCATTTTTTAGGTGAAACCTTGAGATAGAGAGAGAAAAAAAAGACTTTTCTCCAAGGTTCCTATAGAGAGAGTAATAAATATCCCTTAGCCTTTTTAAGAAGCCACAAAACACAACAGCGAGGATGTGGTCAGGAGCTGGATCGCTCTCAAGTACCGCTGAGACCATAGGGCAGAAAGCTAGTGAAAGATTTGATGCCTAGAAATAAAAGGGTGAAAAAGAGAAATAAATAAAAGACAGAGAGAGAAGAGAGTGAATTAAAAGGAGAAAGACGCATGCCAACAGCAAAGCACTTGCAACCAGGGAGAAGTCAGAGGGTTTATGGGGGTTTGAAAGCAGGTCGCTAACTGAAACGTAAGACTTTGACTTCATTATCTGAGATAAGATAGAAAGATGTAAAAATAGACCCAAGTTGGCGCTACTATTGGGGACTGTTCTGTCAGCAGTGATCACTCAGAGAAAGTAACTGCTAGGACACAATGCAAAGAGGCCAATCTATTCCAACCCTGGAAAACTTTGAAGAGAGACGAATCTTAGTGGTTCGTTTCAAATTTGAGGGCATATGGGACTTGTTTTCTCTTGTGGACCCTGGAGTTTCACAAATGGGTCAGCAGGAATTTCTACACGTGAATGAATCGGTACGCCTCCATATCTCTCCTCCAACTTTACACCCCGAAGGGTGTTTGGGTTAGGGTCTCTAGTCCCTGAGTAAACATCAGGCCGGGGTGACCTCCATCCTGCTTGGGAGTTAAGAAGTGGAATCACCTCTCTGACCCACATGAAACACAGATCCAGGTTCCAGATCCGAGGAACAGCTGGGTATGTTCTTCTAGAACAGTAGTCCCCAACCATCGATTGGATGAAATCTGTCGGACAAAGGAAAGAGTTGCACGACACTGGAAAGGGTCGACTTTGTTTATTAGACGTGAGCTTGGATCGTGTGACTTCCACACGACAGAGTGGTCAGCACGAGTGAAGAGCAGGTGTCACCGACCTTCCGTATGTAATGGATGGACAGTACAGATATCGTTTCCACAAGACATGCCCTTAAACAGCACTACCTCCAGTAAGGACGCCCATTGGAAACGATACACAGGTGATGACATCATAACTCAGACAAGTCTGTTTCTGCATATTCCCTGCTCACTGTCTCCTGGGAGTCTGACCATAGTGCATTCCCATATCTATAAGCGGCTGGTGAGAGGCCCACTGCATGACCTCTTGACCCCAGCAAAGGGGCAGTCTCGCATGTAGAAAAACTCTGCGTATCAACCGTGGTCGTCGTGCACCCCTGCCCTGCATGTTCTCAATGTCTCCCCGCTCCAACACACCTGGTTCAGATGAACGGGTCGTCACCAGGCTTCTGCTGAGCTCGATAATAATCCCTTCATTTGAAGGTGAAGACATCTAGAACAAACAGGACAGGGGGGGGGGGCACGAGGACCAGGATTGAGGACCACTGTTCTGGAACGGGATCCTGCTCTATAGGACGACGTGCCGCACCCCGGAGAACCGCTGGTGGTTCTAGCCGTCAGACTATCGAGATGAGGAGAGGCTGCAAAAACATAACCCCGTGGCACTCAAATTAATGACACTCACAAAAGATTACACACAGGACTTCATGCTCATCTCCGGCAACATTCCTGTTCTTTAATTTTGCCTTCTTCAGGGCGTGTCGAACATTTGGGCCGTGAGAGAGTTCCAGAAAAGCATTCAGAGGCACTGCAGAAAACAACCTGAATGGTTTGGAACAACCTCGGGAGACAAACACCTGAAAGGTGTGCGCAGGGGAGTGGTTGGAGTGATCTGAAGGTATAATTACTTGTTTGTGTTTCAGTACATTGCGGATATATTCTGCGATTCCCGTCAACACACGAGGACAAGGGCGTGCGAGGACTGTGTGTGTGTGCATCTCTCTGTAGGGCGTGCGAGGAGTGTGTGTGTGTGCATCTCTCTGTAGGGCGTGCGAGGACTGTGTGTGTGTCGGTGTGCAACTCTCTGTCTGCATGTAGAGTATATCCTTTCAGGAGAAGGCATACAGAACCGGAGGATTCTGTTGCATTGTCTACAAGAACGACAAGACAACAATCATGCACATGGTACATACCTTGAGCCTTGTGTCTCCAAGAGTAAAGGTGAGGAGAGTAGAGTGTAGAGGAGAGTGGAGAAGAGGATAGGAGGAGAGAGGAGAGTAGGGGAGGGGAGAGGAGGAGAGGGGAGGGGAGGTGAGTCGAGACAGAGAGACAGCAGGAGATATGACCTGACACCGTCTCCACATCCAGTTTTACAACTTGGACCAGTCTACGGTGCCGCCTGTGTCGTACAGCTGTTGCTGTGCTACACAGGAAGGCTGCCCGTCTGTTGGACACACGTCTGTCTGTTTGAACAGGGAGTGGAATCTCCCAGGGTAACCATGGATACGCCAAGGCCAGGAGGAGTGTGTTCCTGGAGGGACACTGATTGTCCTTGTTTCCTTCACACTGCCACCTGGAACACTCTGCCTTGCAAAGGCAAATGACCATAACTTCAATTTTGTCGAAAAAGATTTTTGTTTTCATTTTCGGAACAGTTAAGGTCTGCTTTATCATGTGGCCAAATATCTTAAATGAACTCGTCTGTTTTTCAGAGAAAATAAGGTTGTTGTCTTCACCGTACCTTCCAAAAGCCTGCTTTGGCTTTAGAAATCCAATGCAGAATGCCGTAACATCAGTTACGGTTCTTTGCCTTTGTTTTGCGGCACTCAAAAACGTTCAAATGGAGTTACGGTTTCAATTGAACTAATACGTAACCTAGCAACAATAAACACATCTAGCATTAGCTTAGCCTACTCGCTGGCATTCAACACCAAACATCCCAAACATGAGTCGTTTGTAAGTATCCTACCCTGGCAGTTAAATCTAAAAACACTCTTGTCTTGTGAGTCTTGTGACAGGTATCCACGTGTATGTTACATTGGCTTATAAAATACAGAGTTTATATTGTGATAAGCAACTAAGTGAGCGAAGAAACGGAAGTTACTGTATTTTGCCTTGGCATGACCACTTACGATAGACTATGGTATACTACTGTAACTTCAAAATATGGGTCAAAAGTGCAGTTTAAGGTCAACAATAAAAAAAATGGCTAGTTTAGATAATGTGTAATCACTAAAACATCAAACTGCTAGATTTCCAGTGTCCTACCTAAAATGCATTTGGCAGGACAACTACTTTGAAAGTGCAAAAACTTTGAAGTCGTTTTTCTCAGTTCTACATTTCGGCGAGTTACGGTCTTTTGGCTTTGTAGGGCAGCACTGCTCAGCCTCGGTCCTGAAGGGGCAGGTTCGATTAGTAAAGTCGAAAGAGGACAAACTCACGTCTGTTTCATCGACTTCCTCTCTCATGAACTCGTAAACATGTTCTTCATAAACCAGATTGAAAGAGTGGGGTTCAGTCGATATGTTTTAGTTTTTTTTCGTTACTCCCCAAATGCGCAACGGGGCTCCAACCCTGGTGTAAACATGCAAAACTATTATCATCTGCGCTACGTCGAAGAGCGCAAGCTACCGGAGCCAGGCAGACCTATATCTCCCTGCTGCAGCAGCACATCTCAAGGCCCTTAAATCACTATCTGGCGCACGGCACCGCAGCCCTGAGGCCCTGGGAAGGTTCAGTTCAGCGAGCACTGGGAGGTGGCAGGCCGGCGGTGGAGCTATGCAGAGCATGCCCATATATCAGGCTGACCTATGGAAACACGTCCTGGGAGACTGCTAGTCAGCACTCGCTGCGAGGCGCTCGCTGAGTGTCCCATTTCTCTTGAGTCAAGTGACAAGCTGGGTCACGTTGTCAGTGGGAGTCCAGAGCATCTTAGCGACGGTTTAGATCGTCCAGGTGAACCGTCGATGGGCCTTTCCCTGCCAAGCTGTTCTGGTGAAAGATGGACGGAGGTAAATATTGACTGGCGGCTCGACGGGGTTTCGCTTGCGAACAAGCAAAGCAAGACTTAGTCTGTATCCCGTCTTTGTTCAGATGGTACAGGTGGGCTTTCGTCGTCTCATCAGTCTTCAAAAAGACATCATCTAAACCAGTGGTTCCCAACCCTGGTCCTCAGGGCACCCCAGTCTTGCATGTCCAACACACCTGATTCAAATTAATGGTCATAAGCAGGCTTCTGCAGAGCTGGATAACGGCCCATTCATTTGAATCAGGTGTGTTGGAGCAGGGAAACATCTAGAACATGCAGGACATGCGTGGCCTAAGGACAAGGGTTGGGAACCACTGCTTTAAACCATGAGAAGCATCTCAAATGACAGTGTACAATCATTGACAATCGAGCACCAAACATAACCGTGTCCCCAAGAGAAGCAGGAAATGGCAGAGCGTGGTGAACTCCATTCATGCTTCTTTCTTGTGAAGGAATCGAAAGGCGCTCGGTTCAACCGTGTCCCGAGTTCAACACAAACACGAAAGCTTGTGCGATCTCGCCTTACGTTCTCTCTCTGAGGTGAAAGGTCAACCAGCTCATGACTGCGTCTTGCCTCAGAGGACACACTGCAAAAACGAACTGAGTTTGATCATGTTGTTTTCATATTTAAAATCGAATTGGACTGGATTCTGGCATACTTGGCTTATCTATGTTCTTACTGCATTGGTTGTTAAATGTACTTGTTTTAAGCACGAGCATGCGCGTAACTAATGTTGCTGCACTTAAATTTGATGGGGGGGGGGGGGTAACGGATCCATTCTGGGCTGAGAAGGAGACTTCAAGAGTCTCTCCTTCTCTCTCCTTCTTTCTCTCCCTCTCACCCATTCACTCCTTGTCTCTCTCCCTCTCTCACCCCTCGGTAGATCATCTCTCCACACTGCAGCACCAGGAACCCCGAGGCGTGTGCGGGCTTCATAACAACCGGAGAACAACACACTGGAAGACCATTCATAGGCTGCCAGTGGAGCAACAGTGCATGACTTCATAATCGTTTTTTAAAATTTGTATGCCAAAGGCATCTGTTACGGCAGTGTTCTGTAAACCTAATTACAGGGGCTGTCAGGTCGAGAGCTGCACAGTTTCCTCCAGGAGGATGACATGCACGGCGTCTACATGGGTCGTCTCACTGCCCTCCTCTACGGAGGACACGGTGTCCTGCTCCAGGAGGCCTCTGTCCCCCCCTTCCACCAGCAGCCCTCCCCAGACGCTACTGGGGCAGGCTGGACGGAAGACCACCTGGTACCCAGAGCCTGGTTCCCAAAGCCTGATACCCAGAGCCTGGTACCAGAACCTGGTCCCCAGAGCCTGATACCCAGAGCTTGATACCCAGAGCTTGGTACCCAGAGCCTGGTACCCAGAGCCTGGTACCAGAACCTGGTACCCAGAGTCTGATACCCAGAGCCTGGTACCCAGAGCCTGGTTCCCAGAGCCTGGTACCCAGAGCCTGGTACCCAGAGCCTGATACCCAGAGCTTGGTACCCAGAGCCTGGTACCCAGAGCCTGGTACCCAGAGCTTGGTACCCAGAGCCTGGTACCCAGAGCCTGGTTCCCAGAGCTTGGTACCCAGAGCCTGGTACCCAGAGCCTGGTACCCAGAGCTTGGTACCCAGAGCCTGGCAGAGGGAATGTGTCCAGGTCACAAAAGGAGCTCAGTTCCAAACTGTTGTTTGTTACGGAGCTGCCACGGTACAATGTTGCAGCAGGCCTGGGTACTGCAGATTAAACAACAGAAGTTTCCCTTCCCTGTCTGTCTCAGTCTAGACCAACCCTGTATGGGAAGACCGACGGTAGAGGTCCCGTAATCCAATCATCTGCGACTTGCTTTAGGAACGGTGGATTTGAAATGGTAAGGTGATACCGTAAAGAACTGGTTTCCCCTGACTCCCCTCCCTTGGGATTTACCACGCACAGACACAAACTGTTTTTATTCAGGGTCACCCTGACTCTCAGCTAGTAAAGATAATGAAGAGGACTTAGCCGCGGCGGTACTGAAGGTTGAGCTGGTTTACCCTTGGGGTTCAGAGAACTGTTTAAACCCTCCCACTGGGTCTCTTCAGGAACCCATTGCTCCAGGGCCATTCCTGACCTCTCACACACACTTAAAACATCTAAGCATCTGCACACACACCCCTTAGCATTCACCTCCACCCCCCCCCCACACACACAAACCTAAGCATCCGTACACACCCAACGCACACTCACACACCTAAACATCCACGCCCCAACACACATACATTAAACATCTACACGCACACAAACACAACCCCCCCCACACACACACACACACACACACGTACGCACACCAACACCCCTGTTATCACCCAGACCCAAGCATGCTTCAGGTCAAGAAGGCCCCAGGGCTGCCTCTCTCAACCTGTGGCCTGACAGCTGTAGAGACAGGAGGGGTGTGGGTCTTGGTCAGACTGGGAGAGAAGGAGTGGAATGGACTTTGCTGCCTCGGTTGTTTTGTAAGATGTCCACTATCTGAGCCTGCGAGAACAAGACAACACAAGTCGCGTTTCTCGATACGTCCTCTGGGGACTTGTGGAGGCAAATGACCCTGCAGGCGTAAACACAGTTGACATACCTTCATATAAATCAGTGCAGCCTCCATCATAAAGATAAAGCCGGTTCCCAGCCATGACTTTTCCACAGCCTCTCCATCGTGACTGACCCTCACCCCACCACGACCAATCCAGTCACCCCTTTCACCTCCAGCGTCCAATCAAATAAGCACCTCTCCTTACTGGAGCACACCCTCACTAATCTGCTCTGGATTCTGCTAACGCCCATTCCCTGATCACCAACATGACAGATGCAGACGCAAATGACCATACCACGAAGTTCATCAGAACAAGTTTGTTCACCGATACACTAATTACTTCGGTAAACTTTTATGAATTTACCTTGCATGGAGATGATCCTATTGGCCCTTAAGCCGTATAGAGTCGAGCTGAGCTGAGCAGGGTAGAGTATTTCAACAGCGCCAGCCTCCAAAGTGATCAGGCTCCAGAACAAGCTGGCTTTCAACACAGAAAACAGCTGACCTCCTACATACCACTCCTTTAATTAAACAGTGTTTGCTGTTCTGCAAAGCTCATGAACCTCATCCAGATGGATTAGGATTGCTTGTACTTGAGCTCCAAGCAGCGTGCCGCACCAGCCCCCATGCCTCTCTCTGCTCCTATAACTCACACACAATAACACACACACACACACATCAGCGCTGGTTCTCACCTGACGACGCACTGCCTGAGGTCTATTTTCTCCGGCGCATGCATGTCACCAAATCAGGCGTGTGTGATGGGGCAGTGGGGCTGTGAAAGGTGCGGGGCGAAGCTAGCGGAGGCGCTGGCTTTGTGTGAGGGCTACGATGACTCAGCCACACCGTCAATCACCCTGGGCTCTGACCAGGTGCTCTGCACTATACCGAGGTGCCGTTCATTTGCGGCATTAGTCGAATCCCGTTAGAGAGACGCCACTACACACACACGCGGGCACACGCGCACAGGGGCAGCCATCGAGTCGTTTACCACTGTGGGGCTTCGTCACTTTGCTGTGGAGACGATTTAACGCGGCTAATTAAACTAGGTCACCGAGAGTGAAAGAAATTCAGGAGAGGAGGGGATTAGCTGGGCCGGTCCCATTCTGCAGGCGACAGGGGGCACGTCGGACTGGAAACATCTGACGGAAAACCACGGATACTAACTGGGCCTCTGCAGGAATGTGTCCCCTAGGCAGCAGTCTGGACCAAGGGGGCCATAAACCCTTTGCTTGGCCCCCAGATAGCTCTCAAGGTCTGGCAGTGTTTGGTCCTAAAAGGTGGGGAGGGAAGCCAACAGCCAATCCTCCTGAACCGACCACAAGGACAGACGTTTCCGAGCAGCCATGCTACGATGTTGCAGCCGAGGCCTGGTTAAAAAAAAACGTTGGGCTTTCTCTTCCCTGTGCATTTAAGTTCAAACCTCCTCACTTCGCACACTGTGCGAGGCCCCAGAAGTCTGCTTGCCCTGCGAAGCCGAGAGAGTGGACCCCCTGAACGACCGCAAGAACTGAGCCGGGCTGGGCGACAGCGGAGCGAACGCGAGACAATGCTAGCGCAGATCCGCATATCCTCTGTCGACCTTCTCTTGCAGCGATACAGCCAGCTACCTCCTCCTCCTCCTCTTTGCAGCTGCCTGGAGAGACAAGCAGCAGAAGGTAGGGGAGGTTACTTCAGTTCAAACGTTGCATAACCTTTAAAGGCGAAGGATGCCGCGGAGGTACCACCAAATGTTCTGAACCGAGACGGCCAATCCTGAGGAGACACGGGGTGTGGAGTTCTCACTATAGCTTACACCATGTGTGTGTGTGTGCGTGTGTCATACTGCATCTGGTGGCCAGGAAAACGTCTGGTTCTGCTGTCAGTTATCTGGCGCCAGGACAGGTGACAAGTTCCAGGAGGACAAGTTCTCATCCAACTCGTCAGGAGAGACCAGAGACTTGTCACGTGATGTCTCTGTTATGGAACGTTTCCACTCCTCTGGCCAATTCGGCCCATTTCAGTCTACTTTCAAGGTAGTGCGAGGGTGTGTGGAGAGAGAGAGAGAGAGAGAGAGAGAGAGAGAGAGAGAGAGAGAGAGAGAGAGAGAGAGAGAGAGAGAGAGAGAGAGAGAGAGAGAGAGAGAGAGAGAGAGAGAGAGAGAGAGAGAGAGAGAGAGAGAGAGAGAGAGAGAGAGAGAGAGAGAGAGAGAGAGAGAGAGAGAGAGAGAGAGAGAGAGAGAGAGAGACTTGAGCTGGATTTCAGCCAAACAGAGGGTCACTTATCGTCCTGGTCAGGCCCAGACACTGCAGGTTTCAGCTGCTAATTCAAAGGTCAGCTATCGATGGATTACACACAACAGCAGGTTAGGGTTTCAGAGAACTCAGAGGAAATAGGATGACTGTTTTCATCTGTCCAGAGAGGAGATGTTGGTCCGATATCAAGTCAACATGTGCAGCCAAAGTAACAATTAGATTTCCGCTGAATCGTTTATTTGAATCTCGATAGATTTTGGTGGGTTGATGCCCACACATAAGTAGTTCACCTAGCCTTATGTATAGATTTGGAGCTTTATTTTTGAGTTGCGGGTGAACATGTCGGTGATTTAACTGTGCATATCCACGCTGCCCTCCACTCAAACACACACACAACTCCCTCACCACAACCCACAAATCATTAAGCGCATCTGCTGCTAGGGAAACCAGTTGTCATGGGAATTCGAACAATTAGAAACTAGACACAGTGATCCATAGAAAAAGAGAAAGAAAGTTCAACCTGGCCCCCTCTTGCAGGTATTAAGCCCCCAGGACGGCCTCTGAACAGGGGGTGGGGGGTGAGGATGGGGGAGACCTCTGAACCATACCTATCATCTCATCTGTGGTTCTGCCTGAACAACAATCATGAAGACAATGCAGGAATCTCCACGTTCATCTCCAGAGAGCCCTTTAGGCTAGGCTTCGGTTTTTATAACTTAAGAATGTCAAGCTGATCAATATCCTGTCACATTTTAACACGTTTAACACAGTATCCTGTTAATAGTATTGACCAGAATGGCAAGAACAGGAATTCAATCAAAGCTTTATAGGTGAAGTATTAATTGCCTGTCTACAGGCTACATCGAGGATTTTAAACAATTATGTGTGCTTTGTTTTCATTTGGTCACAATATGATGTTTGCAAACTGTCTCATAGACACCCTTCAAACCTACGTACCTGTAGTTCACACCATGCCACTTCCACTGTCGTCTCCGTGTCCAGGCCTTTGTAGACTGTCTTGAACGACCCCCTCCCTATCTCAATGTTGAATTTGAGAAACCTTCCATCGGGTGAGATGGCCACCGCTTTGGTCTCAATTTCATCCTTCTCCTCTTGCTCCCATTTGCTTTGGAAAGGAGCTCGAGATAAAACGACTTTTTTGTGAGTAATTTCCGCCTCGGAATCCGAACTTGTGCTCAAAGCGCAGGAAGTTGGTTGTCCAACGGTCCATGTGTCAAGAGGTGATACCGGGTGGGATGGTTGGTTACAGAGAGGAGAGCTGGTCCTCGTTCCGGGGCTCGATGCAGGCGACATCGGTGGAGACGAGTCCGCTTTCCTCTCTTCAGCCGCAGTTTCTGCAAGAATGTCATCAGCAGACCAGGAAAGAGTTTTGGAGAGTGGTGCGTCGGAAACTTGCGGTTCGAAATCAAAAGTGGGAATATTGTTCAGTTTGTATGAGTTTCTTCTAGAGTTTGCAGAGTGTCGTCTCCGCCTCGGTGGTATTCGTCCAGGGAAGGAGTTGGCATCGAACCCGGCAGGTAGTTTCCCAAAACCAAGTCCAGCCATGTCAACCTCCGCTTGTGACATAATTTGTGTATGCTCTTATTGTTAATTAAGCCTAGAAATAGAACAGGTGTTTTTTGGTCAAGAAGTGAATGCCGTTCAGCCTAACTTGTACATTGTAGTCTGCAGCTATATAGAGCTAGCTAGAGAGAGTGAGAAAAAAAAAGACAAAAAGCCTTAAAACGATTAAGAATTCAAATGAAAGCGTGAAATTATTGAACATGTTCAACACTTTAAAGCATGTCAACTTTTCCAACAAACGTATGTGTTGCGAACAAATTGTAGCCTATGTGAGCGACATAAAACTAAAGCACAATAAGTGACTCCTCTAAAATCCTCTCAGGTAAAAAGTATGCGTCTGAAAATTTCTCTGAAGAAAAAAACAGCTGGAAAAACCACACTTGTAGTCCGCATACAGAAAAACACTGTGGTTGGTGGCACGTCTCCCAGCTGTCACCTTCTGTGGACTGTTGCAGCCAGCTCCTCTAATAACAACAGACAAGCGACACAAGCGCATAGCACCGCGCTCCGCCCACAAACACTTCATGTGTGAGATTAAATTTAAAAAAAATAACTTGCGTTTGTTATTCGCCTGTGTAGTATTTAGACAATTAATTTGTAAACTCTATCACATGGGTAAGTTGTTGATATCCAGTTTGATAAATGTTATGCATATTATGAGGGTACACAGTGAACCAAATGTTCTCTCGAAAGATAAATTCTGTGTAATTGAAGTCACAAGAGTCGCTGGCTCAAGTGCGATATGACGATACCAAAGATTTTATTTGGCAACGTGCCAGATTGTTCAGTCCATTGCCACATGTTGCACTGTAGTGTTCCTGTAAGCCTAGCCCCTAGTGTCAGTCATATTTTCACAACTGACTGTTTTTTGGGAAATTGTTTAAAAACGGTTTCCTGTCGATTTGTCCCACCGTGTCAGATTTTCCTACCGTAGAACAGGGCGGACCCTAACCTTAACCTTGATGTCCGCATGCGCCCAAACACTGGTAAAACAATCTGACGGGTTGGATAAAAAGGTAGGACATCAGTTTCAAGTTTATCTATAAATTACCGGGATTCATGGACATGAGTGAACTCGGAATAGGTTTACATGTAGCTATATAAAGAACACTGATGAAGCCATCGATACTGTAGTTTGTTACTGCATGGCAAGTTACAACTGGATGACATGACCTGGCAAACTGCCACTGCGAGGCTGAATATAGACAGCAGAAACAAGATTTGCCCTCAGGGCCGGCTTAGACCACAAACAAAGGGAGGTGCGAGTCTAAATGTGCCCTTAATCTTCAATGGGACATTAGATCGTAAAATAAAAGCGATACAGAAAGGCTGAGTCACTTTATTAGTCCACCATTTTGTTTAGTCTGAGGTTGACCCCAGACACCCTCTGAGTTAGGGGTTATTGATGATCGTGGTTATGTTGAGGTTGTTTGGAGTATTTCATAAGATTCCTGATACGTTGGATTGGAGTGCAGATTTGGTCAAAAGGAGCCTGAATTCTCTGTCAGGTATTTTGTCCTCTTCTTAACGGAGGAAGCAGTCTAGCTGTGCAGTTTAATCAAAGGACATAGGTACAACAAATGAAACATCTTTCTCTCTCTCTCTCTCTCTCTCTCTCTTTGTCAAATCTGACTTCCGTCTTTTGCTTGGATGTAAGTAAAAACCCAAAGTGTCAACTTTCAGCGTCGATCTTCTTCTGTACTGACCGTGGTGACATCATACCGTTAGCATTGGTGGGTTGACATGTTGAAACGTGCAACAGTGGAAACAAGCACAATCAAACACAGCATTGTCCTGAGTTTCATCACAAGAATAGGAAATGTGACGACACCACATCTCTGCTCGATCAAGCACAAGTCGTTTTCAGCTTCTCCCACTGCAGTCTCCGGGTTCACCCGCAACCTCTGTGGTAGAAGACTACAAATGTTGAACGTGTGTTTGTGCAAATGTTAATGTGGGTAAAAGAGCTAAAAAGCTGCGACATGGACAAAGAGATTGTGTGTATGTGTGTGTGTGTGTGTGTGTGTGTGTGAGAGTGTGTTTGTGTCTGTCTGTACAGGATTAAGTGATCTGCTTTAACTGAGCTAATGCTCTGCAGCCAAGCACCTCATGTAGCTCCGTCTGCTACTAGCAAGACGCTCGCTAGCCTGTCGTCCTTCACCTGTCACATGATCCCAGCGAGGAGCAGGGGAGAGGAGGGGCGCTCTGAAGAGGGGGGGGGGCTTATCTTCAGGAACACATTGGTCCACTGGAAGCAGCAGTAGAGGTTCGGGTGTTAATCACCCTCCGCGTTTGCCGAAAGCTTATGCCGAGTCATCTTTCGTCATGCAAGAGAACATGCGTGTATAAGCAGGGCACAAGCGGGGATGCGGAGGCCTTGGTGGGGCTCTTCAAGGTTCAACTTCTGAACTAGATGGTTCCACACGCTGTCCTGGCTGGTCTTTCCAGCCTCTCTCTCTTCCTCTCTCTCTCTCTCTCTCTCTCTCTCTCTCTCTCTCTCTCTCTCTCTCTCTCTCTCTCTCTCTCTGTCCCTCTCTCTCCCTCTCCCTCTCCCTCTCCCTCCCCCCCCACACACACACACACACATCATAAGGGTTCCAATAGAGAGAGAGAGAGAGAGAGAGAGAGAGAGAGAGAGAGAGAGAGAGAGAGAGAGAGAGAGAGAGAGAGAGAGAGAGAGAGAGAGAGAGAGAGAGAGAGAGAGAGAGAGGTCTCTGTTCCTCTGCCTCAGGCATACACATACACACAAATACCTACACAAGCGCTCTGGGTAGCTTTCTCACGAGCTGAAGAACCAAAACTGTTATCTCTCCCTCTCCTTCTCTCTCTTCCTCTCTCTGTCTCTCGTTTTTCCCTCTTACTCCCCCCCTCTCTTTCTCTCTCTATTTTTTCCCTTTCTCTCCTTGTGCCTCTCCCTCTCTCTCTTTTTGACTGTATCTGTCCCTGTTAATGTATTACTCTTTCTCACACATACACAACTCTCTCTTCCCCTCTCTTTAAAAAGAGGTTGTTTATCTCGTCCGTCATGCTGAGAGGGGGGGGGAGGGTAAGATGCACACTGTTCCTTTCTGCTGCGACTCTGAGGAGGGCTGCTGGGCCTTGAGGGTGAAACTCAGAAACAAGGCTGGATTTTACAGAGGTCATGGATATCGCTGTGAGCTCAATGGCTTTCACATAACATTGGCAATGACTAAGCTTCGGAAGCACTCATGTGCTGTTTGCCTCGTACGATATTGCAGTGCACCACAAGTATGAAAGTATTCCCAAAGGTTAAAGCACACTGCAAAAAGGCCCTATCAAATTGGAAGTGCCAAAGTATTAGTGGTGAGCTTGCTTATACCTAAAACAAGTCACTTTGGGTGCCAGTGCAGTAAACACTTTTCACTTGATAAGATTTCTGCTAATAATGAGTCACCAGTTAAGCCATTTTTTATAGAAACAAGTCAAACCGTCAAATCATCAATTCTAAAAACACGATTATGACACTCAGATGTTCAGTTTTTGCAGGATGCTGGGAAAGAGGAGGACTGATGGCTGTCACCAGTGTACCAACATTCATAACATCAGAGTGTCTTAATTTAATATCTCTGTGACTTTACTCTAATGAACACAAACATGGCCCATGTTGCTATGCAACATGTTTTGTTTCCCCTACATTTCAGATAAAATAGCTAATTATCCTTCAACAACACAGACATCTAGCAACATGTTTGAATAGTTGCTCACAGAAGCACCTTCAGTGAAAAGGCCAAGTATAGTTAGAGTTAAGCCATAAAATTGATATTTTTGAAACCTTGTGCACCTTTACGGATGTGTTTATGAATCAACAGGTAGGCCTATTCAAGCCAAAAAAGAATATTTTCAAAGATGAGTGTTTTTGCAAAATCTTTTCCCAAATGGCTTTGGTTCAAAGCAATTTCTGAAGAAAGTGTTCACATCATTGTGGACAGGGCAGAAGACTATCCCTATGAATGCAGTAAGATCTTTACGGAGACTGGGTTGTGAGGAAAACGACGACCTCTGGTGGACATGTGCGTGACTCAGATGACTGAAATTCTATATTAGCTTTCACCGCACCGCAGCTACTGACACATTATTAACAGGAGGGAGAGGCGAAGGAAGAGAGGGGAATTCTATTATCATTTTATTTGCAAGTAAAATATTTACTGCATTTCTAAACCGCGTAGGCCTATTTGTTAATCATTTGAAACCACTAAATTCACATAAAATCGCAATCGTAGTTAATTATGCGTACAAATGAACAAGAAAATATCATGTAGTACCATGTGTGGCTGTAATATCTTCAACCGTGACAGCCCTTAAACACACACACACACACATACAAATATACATTTAAAAATAGGATTCATAAATTGTACAAACAACAAACTGACCTTCATTTTCATTAGTACACTAGACAGCACGACATGTCCCTCCCTGTCACAACAATTCAAACAATCCACCTCACTGACACTGTGGTAAAAGTAGTCATGGCGAATCCTACTCTGACACCAGGTGAAGGACCAGGCATGATAACGCCACGGTGCTATCTCTGGATACTGACTGTGCTCTGACAGATCGTACACAGGTCTGTAGATCATCCAGAAAACAAGCACCATAAGTCACGCGCTAAAACCAATTGACAGGCACCGAGGCACACAGTACGTCATTATAATCTTATCGAGATTTGTCGTTGGAGATATTGTCTGTTGTGTCATTGTTGACAACGGGAACATAGTTGACATCGCGGCTAAAATATGACAAATTACTTGGGAACTCTTTGTGAAAATCACATTGACCTACATTGCATGAAGAGTTAACGCAGTGTGAAATCATAAAAAATGATTCGCCGTCACCACACAACTAACGATGCCCCCTGTTGTACCTCTGTGACTTATTTTGATGTCACTTTGATGTTGTGAATATCTGCTTTGTTGTAGTGAGGGTAGTTCACCACACGGTGGCGCCACACACTCACTGGAGCTGTTGGTCTCCGGTATTCTGATGACCAGCCTTGGAGTGCACTGGCTTTTCAAAGACATTTTTAGACACAGTAACAAGGCAAAACTATCCTTTTTCTTGTACTTTGTTTTATTTTCCTGGTTCATCTGAGAGTAACGGGGAGGAGATAAGCTGAAGAACCAAAACAGTTTGTCTGTAAGTCGCTCTCTCTTGTGTATCTTTTGTCTCTCTACATCTTTCTTATTTCCTCTCTCTCTCTCTCTCTCTCTCTCTCTCTCTCTCTCTCTCTCTCTCTCTCTCTCTCTCTCTCTCTCTCTCTCTCTCTCTCTCTCTCGTGTATATCTTGTCTCTCTACATCTTTCTTTATTTCCCCTGTCTCTCTGTCTCCTCTCTCTCTCGCTGTCTCTCTACATCTATCTTTCTTTCTCTCCCCTCTCCTTCTCTCTCTTTCTCTCATACTCCCTCTCTCTCCCCCATTTTACGCTGCCGTTGATTTCAAAGTGAATATCTGAATGTGTGGACGCGCGTGGTTGGCTGGTTTGCAGGGCACGGTGTCTGTACTGATGAACAGGAACACTAGGTTTGGTCTGCATGAGTGGCCAAGCGATGCCTACAGATGCCCAACACTGTGTCACATGCAATCCCAGCTGTCAGACACACACTGAACGTGCCACAGACAGTCACACACACACACATACACACACATACACGCCCACATACACACTCCCACATCCACACAAACTCCTACACACACATCCACCCACAGACACTAGTACACACACACACACACACACACACATACA
>NC_140377.1:20947500-20952500 GCF_054491055.1 Hypomesus nipponensis
ACTAGAACGTGGGGCTCTGTTTCAGCACTGGCTGCCACACCGCGTGCCTCCCGTCTGCCTGTTGAGATACCCTACCGATTACACATACCGATCACATACCGTTTGCAGCCCAGACGCTTATGTGACTCCCTGTCACCTACATTTCGGCGAGTCCGGCGAGGTGATGCGATGAACACAGCGGTAGATTAATCACACACACGCACACGCACACACATACATACACACACCCACTCACACATACACACCCACACACAAGGAATCATTAGTCCCGAGCTTGTTTGCGCCAGCACAATCAGAACCATGGACAGCGCTCAGTTCTGAGCAAGATGGGACGGGCTTCTTTTCTGGCTATTACACCTTCATCTGCGTCACTAATGCACGATAACATTTGGTTATATGAAAGTAAAAATGTGAAAGGTAGCATGGTGCATGTTGAAGCTTTCCCTTAAAACATAACAAAGTGTACAATTAATACACACCAAGGCACACTAATACAGCCCAATATGCCGTAACCTGCAATGAACGGTTAAAAAGATGGAACGGTATGTTGCTATTATCTTCCGACGGAGGCTGACATCTGCTCCTCGCCCCGCGGCCGACGGGCACGACAACCCGGCTGCTACCGACTGGTCCTCGTACCAGCGGAACTTGCTACTCATTAAAAGGACGCAGGTTTCAAAACACCTTCTCATTGGTCCTGCCTTTCTCGAAGCGTTTCGCTATCAGCCAGACGACTCCTGACGGAACGGAGGAGCGGGCCTGTTCGGCTTTCCTTTCATCTGAACCAAGAACGATATAACTGAGTCAAATACTCGAGCGTGAAATCATTCCATTCATAATTGAAAACGTGAAGGAATTGGAAATACAGGCATTCTTTGAAAAACTCCCCGTACAACTGTTGTTCTGTTGGCTGTGTACGCCGATCTGCTAATATTTGACAATATGTGTCGCGAAAATGTCTTCCAGTATCTTCTTCACGGTTCAGTTTGGCCCATCCTCCAGGGTAAACACATCTATACCACCTCAAACAATCTGAGCAGACCAACTTCTTGTCACCGTGTAGGCAATTCAATGAGAAACCGTCTCCATAGATACTGCATATCCCAGTCTGAAGTGCTGGAGGAGCCTGAGAAGAAGGTGGTTTGTCTGTAGGGTTTGCCTCTGGTGTGAAAACGTTAGCAAGCGCTTCAGTCGAAACACAGTCACTTTCAGTTAGAAAGTGTTTGTCTCACAGATCACATAGAATCAAACGCATTCATACAGGCCTTTATTACAAGCAGTGCTACAGAGGGGCTTGGCGCTTGCCCACAGAACTGCACCTCTACCAGCCTAAAGGTTCTGTTTGTTCTCCCAGGGATTCGTTCACGCCCATAATCCCTCACTTCTCCCCCCGTCCATCCCCTCATCGTGACGGCCCCCCAGGACCCTGGGTCGCAGGCCCTGGTCAATGCCCTTCATGCGGCCGGTCGATGGAGGGAGCCAGCCAATCAGAAGGATGGGCCTCTTGAGGACTAAAGTATTGACCCCCCCCCTTCCCCTTCCCCCCCCCCCACCCCCAGCCGAGAGAATATCGCTTAGCAGAACGTGTCTCTGAAAAGCTGCAAGCCTCTTGCATGGGAAGAGTGACACGGACGCACACACACACTCCACACACACTCTTGTCCGCCGTCTCTTTCGCTTCCTGGTCGCCCTCCTCCAGATCAATATTCAAAATCGTTCTCTGTAGAAACCGCACTTCCATCCGTCACCCACGGCAACCCGCCGGTGGGCGAATCGGGTGAGACACGGATTGGGTGACGAGATACCGCGTCGTGATTGGGTGACAGGTCCAGGCGGGAGCCTGGCACTCAGGTCTACAGCAGCTCCACAGCTGGAGGGGAGCGTGGAGGGGAGCGTGGAGGGGAGCGTGGAGGGGAGCGTGGAGGGCAGCGTGGAGGGGAGCGTGGAGGGCAGCGTGGAGGGCAGCGTGGAGGGGAGCGTGGAGGGGAGCGTGGAGGGGAGGGTGGAGGGCAGCGTGGAGGGCAGCGTGGAGGGGAGCGTGGAGGGGAGGGTGGAGGGGAGCGTGGAGGGGAGCGTGGAGGGGAGCGTGGAGGGGAGGGTGGAGGGGAGGGTGGAGACTGAGAGAGAGACGGAGAGAGACTGAGAGAGACGGAGACGGAGAGAGAGAGGAGAGACTGAGACGGAGAGAGACGGAGAGAGACGGAGAGAGACTGAGAGAGACTGAGAGAGACTGAGAGAGACGGAGAGAGACGGAGAGAGGGGGGAATCAGGTCATCATTAAAATACGTTTGACACTGATGCAGAGGGTGTGACAACCAACTGAGCATTTGGACTCACACTCCTCTCTCTCTCTCTCTCTCTCTCTCTCTCTCTCTCTCTCTCTCTCTCTCTCTCTCTCTCTCCCCGTCTCTCGCTCCATCATTCAGCGTGACGTGTCAGACCCGCCCGTCGCCCCGGCTGGCAGACCAGACGGGGGCTCGATGAGCTCCCAAACGCAGACACAGCTGGGGCTGCACTGCCTCCATTTCCAATGGGGCGGCGCCTCTCAGAGTCTCTTATGAGGGAACATCAACTCGGTGCGCGGCGGGGGTGGAGGTGGCCGTGGGCGTGTTTGTGTCAAGACCTGTCTGTCATGGCAGTAATTAGGGTCTAAATGACTCAGCCGAGGTGGTGTGTGTGTGTGTGAGAGAGAGAGTCTGATTGAGATGGCAGAGGCGTCTGGTGTCTGTCGTTGGCTTTGGAAGGTGTGATCGTCCCGCGTGGACGCTGCCTGGTTGCGAGAGCCAACCTCGCCCCGCGGAGGGCCCGGCATGACGGGCCGTGAGCGCGCGGGCGTCTGGCGGCGGCCTGGGGGCGCCGGTTTGTGACAAGAACATGGCATGATGTCGGAGGCACACTGACCCCATTGGCCTTTGGCTTAGTCTGTCGCACGGACACTGCCCTCTGTCCACCCCCGCACACACACACACACACACAGATGGATTGATGGGGCCTGCATGTGGTGTTTCCTTTTGGGTGTTTGTGTTCGGAACCATCTGCCGTCTTCTCTTCAGCATTGCCAGGCACGACCCCAAAGCACGTCCTCCACCCCCGCCCACACCTCCACCCCCACCCCTCCACTGTCGTGGAAGATGAATACCAACACGCACGTCGTTTCATTCAAACTCGAGGCTGAACGTGGGGAGAGGAGGATGGGAAGTGAGACAGGAGGAGGGGAGGAGAGGAGGGACAGGAGGAGAGGAGGAGGAACAGGAGGAGGGGAGGAGAGGAGGAACAGGAGAAGGGGAGGAGGGGAGGAACAGGAGGAGGGGAGGAGGTACAGGAGGAGGGGAGGAGAGGAGGAACAGGAGGAGAGGAGGAGGTACAGGAGGAGGGGAGGAGAGGAGGTACAGGAGGAGAGGAGGAGGTACAGGAGGAGGGGAGGAGAGGAGGTACAGGAGGAGAGGAGGAGAGGAGGAACAGGAGGAGGGGAGGAGAGGAGGAACAGGAGGAGGGGAGGAGGAACAGGAGGAACAGGAGGAGAGGAGGAACAGGAGGAGGGGAGGAACAGGAGGAGGGGAGGAGGAACAGGAGGAGGGGAGGAGGAACAGGAGGAGGGGAGGAGAGGAGTAACAGGAGGAACAGGAGGAACAGGAGGGGCGGAGGAGAGGAGGAACAGGAGGAGGGGAGGAGAGGAGGTACAGGAGGAGGGGAGAGGAGGAACAGGAGGGGCGGAGGAACAGGAGGAACAGGAGGGGCGGAGGAGAGGAGGAACAGGAGGAGGGGTGGAGAGGAGGAACAGGAGGAGGGGTGGAAGAGAGCGATGAGGAACAGGCACAGAGACTGAACCGCTGTCGCTTATTCCCATCCATGCTATTCCGACACATGCGTGCGTTTGTGCTTGGCTGTCGCACGGAGGCACGCGCCACACGCCACACACACACCTATATCCCACACACACACACCCCCTCTCCGCACACACTCACCACACTCCATGCACACTCAGAACACCCCACACATACTAGATTTTTTGGAATGATGCCCTAGGTTTTTATACTGCCCCAGTTTCATTTGGCATCTGTGGCGCACACTCATCTTTCTATACCTCTCTCTCTGTCTCTCTCTCTCTCTCTCTCTCTCTCTCTCTGTCTCTCTCTCTCTCTCTCTCTCTCTCTGTCTCTCTCTCTCTCTCTTTCTCACACCTCTCTCTCTCTCTCTCTCTGTCTCTCTCTCTCTCTCTCTCTCTCTCTCTCTCTCTCTCTGTCTCTCTCTCTCTCTCTCTCTTTCTCACACCTCTCTCTCTCTCTCTGTGTGTCTCTCTGTCTCTTTCACACGCACACACACACACACACACACACACGTACACACACCACATGAAGAGCAGTCTCGTGTATAAATATTTTAGCTGTGTCACCCACTCTGCAGCTGTGTCTGCACAGACAGACAGGATCTGTGTGTTTTCTCTAGCTAATGTGTGGGTGTGTGTGTGTGCTTGTGTGTATTCTGCGGGATGCCAAACAGAACACGGGGCAGAGAAAGATAAAACTGGGGAACAGAGGGAGGACTTGAGAGTTCCTACTGTTTATCTAACGCGTCCTTCTATTGTCCTATTGGAAAATGCTTCTTGCGCACTTATAAGAGAGGCCTCTCACTATGTCTTGATGACAGGGCTGTAGTCTGTGATGATATGCTGATGGAAGTGGGAAATCGCAGGTTTTCGGGGGTTGAAAGCATGGATTCACACAAGTATTATAAATGAACCTTCCCTGGTCCGGACACAGATCTCCATTGATCCACAGACAAACGTGATCTAAACCCCAACAAACGAACAGATGATAAATGGTTACGAAACTGTCACATTCACTCTCATACCACCAGCAAATGTGTCTGTGATATCGGTTCTGCGTAATGCCGGTAGACTCGCACACACCTGCTCACGCAAGCTGTTGAGCTGCCGACAGGATTCAGACTGCCGTCCGATCAACGCGCTGCTGCTGGTGGTGAAGGGGACCCCCCCTTCA
>NC_140377.1:20957500-20962500 GCF_054491055.1 Hypomesus nipponensis
CTCTCTCTCTCTCTCTCTCTCTCTCTCTCTCTCTCTCTCTCTCTCTCTCTCTCTCTCTCTCTCTCTCTCTCTCTCTCTCTCTCTCTCTCTCTCTCTCTCTCTCTCTCTCTCTCTCTCTCTCTCTCTCTCTCTCTCTCTCTCTCTCTCTCTCTCTCTCTCTCTCTCTCTCTCTCTCTCTCTCTCTCTCATCCTCCTCTGCTCCCCCTGGCTGTCTCTCCTCTTTCAGGCACACAGAGAAGGTTAACCCTGCAAATAGGTACTGAGTCACACCGACTTCAGAAGCACACCCTCGACAGGGGCACCAAAGGGATGAGCAAGGCTCTGGATCGGATGAGTGTGTGTGTGTCAATGTGTGTTTCGTGTGGGGGCATGGCCAGGTAATTCTAGCCACCGACTTTAGAGATGGAGAACTGCAGAATCACCCACCCCACACACACACACACACACACACACTTCCTGTAGGAAGAGAATGGCTCTCTGTTTGGTATCCCTGCTCTCCGGGCTACGGCGGAAGCCCAGTCTTCCTCTGCAACAGCTGCAATCGTCAGTCAGCACCCACTCTGAACACAGACCTGTGTGTGTGTGTGTGTGTGTGTGTTACAGCGTGTTAGAGGGAGGGAGAGGGAGAAGGAAAGGGAGAGAAAGAGAGGTAGAGAAAGAGAGGGAGAGAAAGAGAGGGAGAGAGAGGAAGAGAGAGAAGAGAGAGAGAGAGAGAGAGAGAGAGAGAGAGAGAGAGAGAGAGAGAGAGAGAGAGAGAGAGAGAGAGAGAGAGAGAGAGAGAGAGAGAGAGAGAGAGAGAGAGAAGCAACACTTGTGTAGGTATGTGTGTGCCTGAGGAGGGCAGAGGAATGAAGAGAACTTGTGTGTATATGTGTGTGTGTGCTAGAGAACGGTAGGGGAATGAATACGCTATGATTTATACTCACTCCACACCATTGTGTTAACAGCTGCTTTGGAATGATGTGATCATGAGGCAGTAGTCATTAGGTAATCAGTGCGTGTGCGTGCGCGTGTGTCTGGGTAAGACAGAGAGAGACATCACGCAGTGAACTGCTGCTATCAGACTTGGCCATAGAGAACTGCTGCAATAATAGCCAATTAGCCAGCGGTTCTGAAGATCTAACCCACCATACACTCGTGCCTGACTGAAATGGTCAAAACAATAGCTGAGCGGTGAGTGCGGTGAATATAGATCCGTTTGGAGCGAGGCACCCCACGCGACCCCATCAGAGAGCGCCGTGCCGACTGAACGCCGGAGCGCGTTCCGTTCCAGCGTGGCGTGGTGGCACAATAGAGCCGGTTCTGCAGCAGACCTCACCTCAGGGCTGATTATATTCTGTATGATATGATTTACTGACGAGGGGACGCAGACCTTTTGTTTTCTTCTTCCACCGGCACTCCTCTCTGTTCTTCCTGTCTGGTTGGGTCGGTTGTGTTGGCGCTGGCCTGTCTGGTGAGGCTGCCTCAGTCCTGTGAGACTGCAGCTCCACAGTGAGTCAGACTGCTGCCCGGGCCCCAGAGGGTGGCGCCTCTAGCGGTGCGTCTGGTCGCACGTTCTTGTTTATAGGGTGGCGTGAGCGCAAGAATGAGCACACACACGCACATCTGCAAACACACGGTCACAGGGATCAGTGTGGAAGGAGATTGGTTTGGTGTGTGTCATTTGCCCCCCCCCCCCCTCCCCTCCCCCCGGGACACAGAGGGCAAAGAGGAGGTCAGACTTCAATTCCAGCGCGTGTGTTTGCGTGTGCGTGTGTGCCCCTCAAACTTCAGCCCCCGTGTGTGTGTGTGTGTGCAAGAGCATGCCCCTCAAACTCGGGTGTTGAGTGTGTGTGTGTGTGTGTGTGTTTGAGAAGGGGATGTTCTCTGCCCCCCCGTCCCTCCAGAGACAGGCAGGATTAGCAGAGTCACATGGCTGTAAATGCGATGTCATGGTCAGCTCACCGCGGGCCCCCCGGCCTGACCTCCCGACAACCTCCGGAGGTCTGAAGGCTGCCAGGACGCCCCTGGACAGAGCCGCAGCCAAAACAGGTCATGTGATCGCCCTGGAGGAGAGATGCTGGGCTTTATGGAAACGAGGAGCGGGAAGGAAGGCTGAGAATACCCAAAGGGATGCTTCTGATGGGCTTCACGGGCGCTCTCTCGTCTGCTCGGGGTGTTCTGGTCTCTCTTCCAGGGAGACCGCAGGGGTGTGTCTCTCTTTGTTCCAGTTCAAAACAATCGGAGAGGGAGAGAGGGAGAGAGGGAGAGAGGGAGAGAGGGAGAGGGGGAGAGAGGGGGAGAGAGGGGGAGAGAGGGGGAGAGAGGGGGAGAGAGGGAGACAAGAGAAACAGAGGTGAAGTGTGTGCAGCTACTGGGTGCCAGTGTGTGTGTGTGTGTGTGTGTGTGTGTGAAAGTCATGTGCTAGGATTGTGTTCAGGGGACTTCAGAAACGGATGGCTTTGGTGTGTGTGTGTGTGTGTGTGTGCCAGTGTGTGCCAGTGCGACAGGTGCCCTGTACTTCATGGGCTGTCACACACAGGTGGGACCTCATTACAGCACAACAGTACTGAAAGAGACACAGAGCAAGAAGGTGGTGGGGGGGCAGAGTGGAGGGGAGGGGTCGTTGCCAAGGACAACCTTACGTCTGTGAAGTAGATATTCCCATTCTCTCTTCTTTTCTTTTTTTCCGTCTTTCCTTTTGTATCCCCTCCCTCCCTCCCTCCCTCCCTCTCCCTCCCTCCCTCCCTCCCTCCCTCCCTCCCTCCCTCCCTCCCTCCCTCCCTCCCTCCCTCCCTCCCTCCCTCCCTCCCTCCCTCCCTCCCTCCCTCCCTCCCTCCACACCGTTCCTTTGCCCTCAGGACTGTTCACCATCCATGTCATAGTGTGACCCATTGATCCACGTACCTGATTGATACAAAAATCATTACTGTTGCCTGATGGAACCCTCCCCCATTCACTCTCTCTGTCCCTCTCCCCTCTCCTATTTCTCTCTCTTTCTCTCCATCTCTTTCTCTGTCACTTTCTCTCCGTCTCTCTCTCCGGGGCCTGGCAATTTTATTTATGCCACATTACAGCGTCTAGAAGTGAACTGAAAGATTTCCCCAGACGCAGCCAGTCTCAACCTCTCCTCTCCACTCTGCTCTCTCCTTCCATCATTCCATTTCCTCAACCCTCCTCTACTCTCGGTTCTTTTCCTCTCATTTCCTCTCCTCACATCTTTTCTCTTCTCTTTTCACCCCTCTCCTTTCCTCCCTTCTCCTCTCCTCCCCTTCCCAACCTGTCTCCTCTTCACCCCTCTCCTTTCCTCTCCTCACCTTTCCTCTCCTCACATCTTTTCTCTTCTCTTTTCACCCCTCTCCTTTCCTCCCTTCTCCTCTCCTCCCCTTCCCAACCTGTCTCCTCTTCACCCCTCTCCTTTCCTCCCCTTTCCTGTCCTCTCCTCCCATCTCCTCTCCGTAGGGTTTTAAATTGTTTCTTCTTCTTCTTCTTCTTCTTCTTCTCTCTCTCTCGTCTTTCCCCTCCCTCAGATCCCCACTGCTCTAATAGTAGTTCTCAACTGTGTGGACGTATCACGACCGTACAACCAAAGTGATCCATTCCAGACAACGATCATCGGCATTAACAGATGAAAGACCATTTGAGAGCCTCCCAGGCGGTGAATCACACACAAGAAGAGGCGAAGAGGAGGAAGAGGAGGAGACAGCTCAACCGAGAGTAAAAACAAGTCCCGTGGAAGACGTTGTCGACGAAGCAATCGGTCTGGATATTAGAAGACCGGAAGCAGAAGAAAGAAACCGAGATAGAGTGTCGGTGAGTAGAAAACACGGTTAATTTTACATTAAATTTGGTCACTTAGCAGACGCTCTTATCCAGAGAGACTTACAGTTAGTACAGGGACATTCTCCCCGAGGCAAGTAGGGTGAAGTGCCTTGCCCAAGGACACAACGTCTTGTGCACTGGCCGGGAATCGAACTGACGACCTTCAGATTACTTGCCCGATGCTCTACCTGCTCAGCCACCTGACTCGGTTCAATCCTAAATGTTCTGGTTTGTTTGTTTACGTCGTTTACGCACATGCAGGGTGTTTAGAAAGCCTCAGATTCAGTCTGCTTCAGACAAGGACGCTCTGCCTTTGTAAAGAGTCGAAAACAAGCCACCAGTCTGAGATGGAGACATCCAATGTTCCGCGGTAGCACAATTGAAGCAAAACCATTCTCGTCCGACGAGAAAAACTCGGAAAAACAATCTGAATTGGTCACGTTCTCAGTCACAATAACTTTTCTTCCATCTTCCATGTCTTTGTGTGTGTTTATGGTGCGTGTGTCTGTGCATGTGTGTGTCGATACGTGTGTGGTAGGATGTGTGTACGTGTGTGTGTGTGTGTGTGTGAGAGACAGTGTTTCATGTCCTGTTGGAGGGAACCTCACCCCCCTCTCCCAACCCACCTCACCCCCCCTCTCCCAAACCATCTCACCCCCCCTCTCCCAAACCACCTCACCCCCCCTCTCCTAAACCACCTCACCCCCCCTTCCCCAAACCACCTCACCCCCTCTGTGTGTGTGTGTGTGTGCATCCGACTCTCTTCTCTCCGTTTCACTCATCTAGAAGGGGCTGTGTGTACCAAGGATCTTACTGTAAGTTTAACAGTGGACTGGAGAACACTCTTGTACTCACGTATATAACTTCCTTTCGCGCCCATGTGTGTGGTGCGTGTGCTTGCGTGTAGTTCATGTGTGGTGTGTGTGTGTCTGTGTGTGTGTGAGGCCGCAGAGGTCGCTGTGACTGATTGTATTGTGAAATTGCTTGTTGAAAGTCCCCGGGCAGAGCACATACATCCGTGAGCTGGATGTCCAACCCTGCTGAAACAATACGACTCATTCACCTCAAGGAACTCCTCGACTGAATTAGCCACCAAAGGCCAGGAACGGTTAATTCCCTAATCATTTTTGTCACGACTGTCATTATTTCATCCCTGGCCCTTGCAGCCGTCCTGAACACTTGTTTTGTGGTCCGATTTG
>NC_140377.1:20970000-20972500 GCF_054491055.1 Hypomesus nipponensis
CTCCAAATGCTCCTAGATTCAGACCTATTCTACTTTTTCAAATGGGACGCCCCACATTGTGGCGGGAAGGGAAAGTAGAGCACTATATGAGGAACAGTGTGTCAACTGAGACCTAGCCCTGTGTTATTTTAGACCTGGGAAACATGTCAGGGTTATACTATGTAGGTAACTAAATGGTATCTCAGTTAGCCTAGCTAGGTAGCTTAGCTCGGATTTGCTAATAAGCCTATAGCTATTTTATTGTTGGTGTCATTTAACGGTTAGCTTGATAGCCTAGCATTCATAAGTAACTAACGTGACCTAAAAAAAGAAAGAGCTAAAGGTTCTTAAGTTTGTTGGATAATTTATTAGGTTTTGTTTATTTCTGTCAGGTGTGATTTCATGTGTGTGGTGACGGTGGTATTCTTGTCAACAAACATCAATGTGTATTTTCACAGTTTACTGCCTGAACCTGCTCAGCTCTTAGTAGAGCTGAGCAGAAATCAACTCTCTTTGTCTCTCTCTCTTAACCAGTCTCTCTCTTTCTAACTCTTTACGAGTCTCTCTCTCTCTTTCTCTCCCTCTCAACCAGTGTCTCTCTCTCTTAACCAGTCTCTCTCTCTTTCTCTCTCCCTCTTAACCAGTCTCTCTCTTTCTTTATCTCTCTTAACCAGTCTCTCTCTCTCTCTTAACCAGTCTTTCTCTCTCTTAACCAGTCTCTCTCTCTCTGTCTCTCTCTCTCTCTTAGCCAGTCTCTCTCTCTATCTCTTTCTCACTAATTACCAGTCATCCTCTCTCTCTTTCTCTCTCACTTTTTCTCCCATTTTCTTGCTTTTTCTCTTTCGATCTGTCTCTCTCTCTTGCCTTCCTTCAAATGGGCACTATTAGCCCAGTTAGCTATGGCGGTTGCTAAATGAACTCATTAAATGGGCTTAATGACTAAGGGATCCCATTAGATTAGCTTAGCCATGATTTGGAAACCAGTCCAGCCAGAACAAACTCACCAGCTAATAGAATAAGAGTGTTGGCACTATTAATTCTATTTCTAATGGTTCATATATAATTTCAACTAAATATGTTTGCGTTACAGTGTTTTTAAGTGTAAGTCGGTGCAGAAAAGTGCCAGAAAAGCGCTTAATCAAAAATCTGTATTGCCCACTTACTCATGACAGATGTGTTTAAAGTCGCAGCCTTTGGTTTCATGCGAATGAAACCACTTGCTGTCCTCTTTCCTCTCACTTCCTATCCTCTTTCCTCTCACTTCCTGTCCTCTTTCCTCTCACTTCCTGTCCTCTCACTTCCTGTCCTCTTTCTTGTCCTCTTTCCTCTCACTTCCTGTCCTCTTTCCTCTCACTTCCTATCCTCTGTCGTTCGTTCCACCCCTCCTGGTCAGAGGAGCATCCTCTCCTGTCAACAGTGTTTGTGTGTGTGCGTGTGTGTTTGTGTGTGTGCGTGTGTGTGTGTGTCTGTGTGTGTCCTATCCAGTTATTTAGGGATTTAGCGATGATATACAGTATCAGGATTATTGTTTGTTTATTCAGTCACGATCATACTATCACTGTGGTTTGCTTATGGTTGATTGGTTTGTTTCTTGTTGTTATTGGTAACCAGGTCATTAAATGGAGTGGTGGACGGGAATGTACTGAAATGAATGAAGAGATTTGATTAAAAAAAAAGAAAGGATGGATGGAAATGAGAAGTTAAATAGAAGGATAAAGAGGGAAATAAAAATAAAGGATGGCAAGAAAATGCCAAGAAATGCAAGAAAAAGACTTTGTAGACGACAATGAGGAAGCCACAGGAATGGGAGGCAGTGTACTCCCCTGGAGGGGAAGAGAGAAGGGACATCTTTCACGGGAGAAGGGCTGGGCTTGCCAGGGAAAACAAATTCCCATTATTTCTGAGAACAGCACCTGCAGAGGAGGAAAAAGCAGAGTGATGAAGCGGAGGACAGATTGATTGAGAGAGCAGAGAAAAGAGAGATGGGGTGTGGACGAACGAAAGATTGAAAAAGAGGAAAGAAAGGCGTGAAGGAGAAAGATGACGTCTGAGAGAAGAGCCAATTAGGGCGAGCGAAGGACACATTTGGCGAATGGGACGACCTTTCTGGGGAGAGTTACTCAGCACTGTCATATCTGAAACCTGTTCTGTCCATGTGGCTGTCATTTCCTGTTTGGTTCCGAACGAACTTCCGAACTGTATATGCAATCACTTTCCACTGCACTTTTACTTAAGTAATAAGCCCCGCGAGTCCGTGCTTTACGCTGATTTTAGAACAGGTAAGGTGAGTTGTTAGGAACGACGCGAAGCGGAGTGGGGAAACCCCCTTGCCTGTTCTAAAATCAGCGTAAACCACGGACTCGCGGGGCTTATTGCTTTTCTAAAACTGTTACTACAAATATTTGATATGGTTTCATCAATAAAAACAATTAGAAACTAAATAGTTTAATAATACACCGTCATTCTTCCGCTACTACGGGACTAAGTATAGTTCCTACATAAATCGTTGCCAGATGGACAC
>NC_140377.1:20975000-21015000 GCF_054491055.1 Hypomesus nipponensis
TCACAGCTTGGTGTGGGTGATTGACAGGTGGAGAGTCGTTGAGTCAGAGGAGAGAGGAAAACCCTGTTATTTCTCTGCCTGGATCCTGGAGTACAGATGAAACGTGCGTGTGCGTGTGTATGTGTGTGTGTGTGTGTATGTGTGTGGGGCAGGTATATGGTTCTACCTGTGGCTTCTGAGACTTCAGGATGTGTTCTCACATTAGGAGCAGCTCTGCCCCACATGGGAACCAGGGGGTCTGACTGGGGATCATGTCTGAGGAGCTGGGAGGGGAGGCAGGGAGGCAGGGAGGCATGGAGAGGAGGGAGGCAGGGAGGCATGGAGAGGAGGGAGGCAGGGAGGCAGGGAGGCATGGAGAGGAGGGAGGCAGGGAGGCAGGGAGGCAGGGAGGCAGGGAGGCATGAAGAGGAGGGAGGCAGGGAGGGGAGGGAGGCAGGGAGGGAGGGAGGCATTGAGAGGAGGGAGGCAGGGAGGGGAGGGAGGCAGGGAGGCAGGGAGGGAGGGAGGGAGGCAGGGAGGGGAGGGAGGCAGGGAGGGAGGGAGGCATTGAGAGGAGGGAGGCAGGGAGGGGAGGGAGGCAGGGAGGCAGGGAGGCAGGGAGGGAGGGAGGCAGGGAGGCAGGGAGGCAGGGAGGGGAGGGGAGGGGAGGGGAGGGGAGGGGAGGGGAGGGGAGGGGAGGGGAGGGGAGGGGAGGGGAGGGGAGGGGAGGGGAGGGGAGGGGAGGGGAGGGGAGGGGAGGGGAGGGGAGGGGTCTGGAATGAAACTCCCTGGCATTTACTCTGCAGGAAAGAGACATTCCTCCATCTATCTCTCTTTATCTGTTTCTCTCTCTCATGTTCTCATCTCTCCATGGAACTGGGACTCTTACTTTTAATGAAGAGGAGATTAAAAGATAAATGGCCAGTCGCTTCTCTCTCCCTCTTGTCCACGTTCTGCCCCTTATCTCTTTCCTTCTTTCTCCATTCCTTTTCTGTTTCTCTAGTGCCTCTCCTGTTCTCCACCTCCCCAGTGTCAGGCCATGTCAGTGTTGCTCTCATTTTCCACCTCCACATTTCTTCATTTCTTCCTTCTCTCCTTTTTCCTCCTTTCATGCAGCTCCCGTCGAGGTTTCCCGTCATAACTGGATCCCTCTTTCTTCTCACATAGCCCTGTTTTTCGACCCAGAATTCGTCTGTTCTCTAACCTCTTTCTCTCTTCCTGCCCCTCCTTCTCGCTCCCTCCCTCTCTCTTGTCCCCTTTCTCACTCTCTACCTCGCTCTCCCTCTCTCTACCTCGCTCTCCCTCTCTCCCTCTTTCTCACACCCCCCCTCTCTCTCTCGTATTCCCTTGACCCAGACTATGTAGCCTTAACACAGTTGTTTACACCGATGGAGATGTTGTAAACCTCACGTTTAACTGTTTGCTACCACGATAAGACCTGTTAGCTACCACGATAAGACAAAGCCATGGTTCTATGGCTACAGTGCGAGTGAAGCCTTGATGCGTGTATAAGCATCTCATAAGGGCCTTGTTACCTATGGACTAATGCCTATTACTTACTCCTTGATCTACAGTGTTACCTAAAAGTATAAATTTTGACCCTGTGACCATACAAGCTCTCTGAAGGGGGGATTTACCTCTGGGTAAGCAGTGGCAGCGGATGTTAAAAGTTCCGTTTAACGTCGAGGGGAAGAACTGAAGGAATGTTTAAACTCCTTCCTGTCTTCTGCTTCTACGGCACCTCTGTCTCTCTTTCCTGACTGTGTCTCACCCCCCCCTCTCCCTCTACTCCTCTTTTCTTCTTCTCTCTCTCTCCTCTCTCTGTCTCTCATTCCTTCCATGTCTTTAATGCCTGCAGCCAGCCACTGGCCTAGATTGTGAGTTGTGCAGAAGGTTTGTTACCATCATGCCTGTAGTCAGAGACACAGAACAACACAATAGTACTATGAAATCATTGGAACATGAAATGCATAGGCTGCACACAAAATCCAATTACATTTTTGTCAAATACTGACTGCAAAACACACACCAGACACCCTACATCTCTATCTGTCATTGTCACACACAAACACACACACACACACACACACACATTTGACTGTTACGTAAGGGGTGAGGTGTTAATGGGTGTCGAGTTAGACTTATCTGCAGAGCACACTCTTTGATTGAGGAACACCTGAGAGAGAGAGAGAGAGAGAGAGAGAGAGAGAGAGAGAGAGAGAGAGAGAGAGAGGGAGAGAGGGAGAGAGGGAGAGAGGGAGAGAGGGAGAGAGGGAGAGAGGGAGAGAGGGAGAGGGAGGGAGAGAGAGGGAGAGAGAGGGAGAGAGAGGGAGAGAGAGGGAGAGAGAGGGAGAGAGGGGGAGAGGGAGAGAGGGGGAGAGAGGGGGAGAGAGGGGGAGAGAGGGGGAGAGAGGGGGAGAGAGGGGGAGAGCGTGAAGGGGAAATGAGGATAGGGAGGGAGATGTCCCAGATTTCGTCTTCTCTGGACCTAGTCACAGACGTCACACACCTACTCTGCTAATCAGGGGACAAAAAACCTTCATGGTATGTGTGTGTGTGTGATATGTGTATGTGTGGGTATATATGTGTATGGTATGCATATGTGTGTGTTTGAGAGAGAGAGACACACTCGCTCCATCTAATGGCTGACCTAGGTCATGTTGTGCTGTAAAGCCATTGTGGCGGCAGGCTGGGGGCCAGCATCTCTCTGGCCTTCCCATCTCCTGTCACTTGGGAAAACCAAGAGGTCACATCTCTGCTCGTTACTCACGCCTCAGCCACCTGGCAGGACATCAAAGCTGAGCATCCTCAGAGCACGTCTCCCAGTGGCTCTCCACAGTTTGGACTGCTGTACCGTGCAGTGGGAACCAGATACAATAACGTCGGGAAACTACTACTGTGACAGTGTGTGTGTGTCTGTGTGGTTGTGGTTGTGGCCGTGAGTGTGTGTGAATGGGCAGAGTGTGTGATCGAATGCTCATCAGTCCATGCGGGCGTGTGTGTGTGTACGAGTGTGTGCTCGAATGTGTAACTGCATGTGATTCCTCGTCGAGGCTGATCTGTCTGCTTTGAATGGAGCCCACTCAGAAGGACACCTCCAACACTCTCCCAGTTTGTCCTGCTGAATATTTCATTGAACAGAGAGTGTCGTCCTCACAGGAACCCTGGCCTCAGTGATGGTAAGGTTGTTTACAAGGGGGGGGGGGGGGGGTCATTGTCCATCGTTTGTTGCAGACTAGTTGACATTCGGAAACAGCTGTGTGTGTGTGTGTGTGTGTTCTGGCCGTGTCGCTCCATCGCAGGTCTGTGATGATGAGGATGAGGATTGAAACATTTCATTGCAGAAGCAGATTGGCACAGTAGGCTGCCCATGGCTGTTGATTGGAGGATTGGGGGAGGAGTTGGCAAGTGTACAGGAAGTGTGTGTGTGTGAGAGAGGGAGAGAGGGAGAGACAGAGACACAGAGACACAGAGACAGAGAGACAGAGAGAGGCATTCCTCTCCAAGGTAGTGGCTGGCAGTGGTGGAGTATGTTGGTTAAATCCTGACAAATGACCTGCTTCCCCCGCACACACACACACCTCATGGTCCGCCTTGCCATTACTTACACCAGCCTGTCAGCCTCTCAGTGGATTCAACAGGCTGTGTGTGTGTGTGCACGGCCGTACATTCAAGCATGCGCCTTTGTGTGTGTGTGTGTGTGGAGACAGAGAACGAGAGCCATGTTGGAAAATTGCATCTTCTACCTACATATCAGTGTACTATAGCCAACCGTGACTCACTGCTGTGTGTGTGTGTGTGTGTGTGTGTGCCCGCTACAGTACAGCAAACCTCAGCGCTCTGACTCACACTGACTCTCATTAGCATGCCGGTCAGTGAGTACAGGAAGAAAAAAAGAAAAAACAGGAGACGTCTCCCTCGACCATCTCTCTCTCCGTCTCTCCCCTCAGCCTCTCTCTCAGTCTTTCTCTCTCTCCTCTCTCTCTCAGTCTCTCTCTGTCTCTCTCTCAGTCTTTCTTTCTCTCCTTCTCTCTCTCTCCGTCTCTCCCGTCAGCCTCTCTCTCTCCGTCTCTCCCCTCAGCCTCTCTCTCTCCGTCTCTCCCCTCAGCCTCTCTCTCTCCGTCTCTCCCCTCAGCCTCTCTCTCTCCGTCTCTCCCCTCAGCCTCTCTTTCTCTCTCTCTCTCCCTCTTCCTTCTCCCAGCCTCTCCCTCGGCCACGCTGCCCTGATTTTCATGCCAAGTGCATGAGACTTTCCTCGCTTCTCCCATGAAAAATGAATGAGGCAGATAGGCGGCCTCTCTCCTGGTTGGTCTCCTGGTCGGTGTGAAGCCTGCTTCCCCTCAGGATGCAGAGCTCACGGCCCCGCTCACCTCCCACATCCCCGCCGCCCTGCCAGATCCAAACTGACACCGTGTAAGCTTGATAGCCTGCTACGAAGGGCTGCTCTTTCTTTTCTTCTGCTTCTCTCTCAGTTCGTCTGTTTGTCTGAGGGGAGAGAAGGAGAGGAGAATTGAGTACAGTAGAGGAGAGGAGGAGAGGAGAGGGGAGGGGATGAGAGAGGAGATGAGAGAAGAGGGGAGGAGAGGGGAGGAGAGGGGAGGAGATGAGAGGGGAGGAGAGGAGAGGGGAGGAGATGAGAGAGGGGAGGGGAGGTTCTCAGATGCAGAGCAGTTCATCCTTTTAGGTTCAACTTGGACCCCAACAGTTTTGCCTGCACACTCTTTGAGGATGACAGAGCTGTATTCCAATGCATAATCTATGAAAGCGCACCTTCTCACTCGCTGCCTCGTCTCTCCGTCTTCCTGTTTGGTTGCTTTAGCAGGTTCAGCTACCTTTGGGGTTTGCCGCTGGAATTCCTGGATGTTGGAATGCAATTAGAGCTGTGGAATATTCATGGGGTAACACATGGATGGGCAGGCTCCGCCTCCTGCTGCGGCGCTGCAGTGTGTCAGGGGGCTTCACACACACACACACACACACACACACACACACACACACACACACACACACACACACCCGTTAAAGCTCAGACACAGATGTACACCTACGCCCGCACAAAAACGCACCCACACCCACACACATTCCCACACGCACATGCATCCACACCTTCGAGCACACACGCACACACACACACGCGTGTCCAGATGGCCCAGCTTCTCTCTGGGACTTGCAGGGGGAGTTGGAGAGGCCTGGAGAACTGGAGGTGTACTGTTTTCCCATCCCCCTCTTCTGCCTCCGTGCATTATTCTGTGTGATAGTGACTCGCACACCTCTGCCCTCGTCACAACACACACACACACACACACGTCATGATTTATTGACAACATTTGCAGAGATGGACTTGCGCCACCGTTTTATGCTCTTCCAGTAGAACATGCCGATGTCATGGAGTGAGGAGGGCCTTCGTGGAGGTTCACGACGCTGGGCGTGCGAGGCGTTGGAAACTGAGACCTCTGGAATGGCGCGCCCGTTAACACTCGCTCGTCGTCGGCCGTTCCCTTCTCTATCCGTGTCTTTCCTCCCTCCTGACACGCCTCGCCGCGGCGCGCTTTCGCTCTCGGATTCTCTCTTTCTCTCTCTCTTCATCTCTCTGTCTGTCTATCTCCTCTCTCTCGCTCTCACTCTCACTCTCACTCTCTCCATCTCTCTCTCTCTCTCTCTCTCTCTCTCTCTCTCTCTCTCTCTCTCTCTCTCTCTCTCTCTCTCTCTCTCTCTCTGTCTCTCTCTCTCTGTCTCTCTCTCTCTCTTGCTGCTCTCGCTCACTCTCCTCCCTCTCTCCTCCATGTTTTATGCATCTTCCATCTCAGTGCCTTTCTTCAGCGGTATGACTGTGCTATGAGTGCTCTAAGACACCTATGTGCATCGTTGCAATGACATAGTAGACAGTGAGGAGAGGTATGTGGTCATTCTAATGTATGGAGCTTTCATTTGCAACATATTTCTGCCACTTGGACTGCAAATACTAAACCAAACAACATTTATTTGACTCTATTGTGTGCGTTTGTGAATGTGGGTTTGTCTGTTGTTTGTATTTGAGTGCACCGCATGTGTGTGTGTGTGTGTGTGTGTGTTGATAGTACTTAGACCTGCACCTGTGTTTGTGTGAGTGGGTTTCTCTGTCATTTCTATTTCAGTACGCTTCATGTGTGATTGGATGTGTGTTTTTGTGTCTCTGTGTGTGTGTGTGTGTGTGTCCATGGACCCTTCCTCTCTCTAGAGGATGTCTGTCCTGGCAGGATCTAGGGTGTCTCTCTGTGTGTGTGTGTGTGTGTGTGTGTGTGTCCTGGCAGGATCTAGGTCACACACACGCGTCCTCCACGGCCCTCGAAGAACTGCATGATGGGAAAAGTTCTGACCTTCTGTCAAAATACACCGCCATTTGCTCTTGTGGCAATTCCTAGGTTCAAAAGAAGTCCTATAAAGACCAAGTCTGCGTGCACTGTGTGTGTGCTGTGTGTGTGTGTGTGTGTGTGTGTGCTGTGTGTGTGTGTCGTCCTGATCCTGTGAAGGAGCAGCCTTTTTGTTGTTCCTCCGCGATTTTGCTATAACACTCACACTTTAAGGGAACGGTCAGCTTGACTTGTTTGTAAGGGATACCATGGTTGAATCCAGGGGCTCTCAGGGCTAACGTTAAGACTTGGCTGTCAAACTGGGCTTGTGTGTGTGTGTGTGTGTGGGAGTGTGTACTGCTATTGTTTCTGTGTGGTTCGAGATAGATGCTAGCAGTTTGGATACTCATGTACTGTACCCTATGACTCGCCTTAGGCCGTAGCCTCTAGGCCCTACCCCCTCCCCCCTCCCCCCTCCCCTGGCCCCCAGCCAAACAGCCACTCTCTGGGTCCAATCCTTGTTCTTCTCTCTAATTGCTCTCCATGCTTTGGTTTAACAGTCTAGCCTTTGACTGTTGACCCTAGTTACTGGCCCTTGGCTCCAGCCCCTGGCTCCCACCCCTTGGCCCCTGGCCCCTGAAGCTTGGCCCCTGGCCCTTGGCCTCTGGCCCCTGGCTCATTTGGGAGTCTACAATTAGAGTATGGATGCACCGCTTCATTTGGCTTCCAGGCCCCAAGGCCTCACTGTCACAATCTATTGCATCACTTCCTCTGCCTGTCGGGGTCTAGGATATGGATATGATGTCATGCTTGGCCAGCTATAACGCCCTTCTTCAGACGGAGAGGGTCAGGCAGAGGGAGAGAAATCCTGAGAGAGAGAAAGAGGGAGAGAGAGAGGGGCAGAGGGAGGGAGAGAGAACGAAGGAGATAGAGGGAGGAAAAGAAAGAGACTGAAGGTATTTCTGTATGTAAAGTATGAATTATGGACCGGCGCGAGTGGAGAGGTGGGTCAGACTCATCACCTCTGGGCTGACGCTGCCTCGCTCGACTCTGCTGTCTGGATGGTAAAACAAAGCAGGTGTCTCGCGAAAACACTCGCTCGCTTTCTGCCCGCCCCCCGCCCCCCGCCCCCCCCCCCGTCTCTTCTCTCCATTAAGTCTGTCGGAGCTGCAGCGGAGGAGAGACGGCGAGCGGAGATGAAAGAGGGGTGACTCACCTGGAGGTGCGGAGGAGGGGAAGACGAGAGGCTTGGGAAATGACGCGGGGTCAAGGAGGTCAGACTGCCTGGTCTCTCTGTTCGGGCTTTTGCAAACATGTGGTGACGCACACACACACCTGGACACACACACCTGGACACACACACACACACATGGACGGACACAGACATACATCGGGCGCGCACACGCATACTCTACACGCCCGTGTAGAAGCACCCGAATAGACAAACACATGGATACACACACACACACTCTACATGCACACACAGTAGCACATACACAAACTCTACACTACACTTAGTAGCACACACACATACAAAGAGAACTACGCACACACACACACACACACACACACACACACACATTCACAAGTGTCTGCCACTGAGGACTTGCTCCTGCTGTAGCTGCTGTTTGTCTCAGCTTATAGATACACAAGCTTGTGTGAAGGGAAGAATAAAGATGCAACTCCCATCCACCATGCACCCTCTGGGGAGAGAGACCTGGGGGAGCACCAGGAGAGAGACAGAGAGACAGAGAGACAGAGAGGGAGGGAGGGAGGGAGGGAGGGAGGGAGGGGGAGAGAGGGGGAGGGGGGGGGGAGGGGGGGGGGAGGGGGAGGGGGAGGGGGAGAGAGCTCAGTGGTGGACTATTCCTCCTCATCTCCAGAGAGAACAGATCTCATTTGTGGTGAGCAGAGCCAGATAGCCTGCCTGCTCCCCTGGTGGATATGGAGGAAGAGGAGAGGGGGAGAGAGGAGAGGGGGAGAGAGGAAGGGGGGAGAGTGGAGAGGGGGAGAGAGGAGAGGGGGAGAGAGGAGGGGGGAGAGAGGAAGGGGGGAGAGTGGAGAGGGGGAGGGAGGAGAGGGGAAGAGAGGAGGGGGGGAGAGAGGAGAGGGGGAGGGGAAGAGAGGAGGGGGGGAGAGAGGAGAGGGGAGAGAGGAGAGGGGAAGAGAGGAGGGGGGGAGAGAGGAAGGGGGGAGAGTGGAGAGGGGGAGAGTGGAGAGGGGGAGAGTGGAGGGGGGGAGAGAGGAGAGGGGGAGAGTGGAGAGGGGGAGAGTGGAGAGGGGGAGAGAGGAGAGGGGGAGAGAGGAGAGGGGGAGAGTGGAGAGGGGGAGAGTGGAGGGGGGGAGAGAGGAGAGGGGGAGAGAGGAGAGGGGGAGAGAGGAAGGGGGGAGAGTGGAGAGGGGGAGGGAGGAGAGGGGAAGAGAGGAGGGGGGAGAGAGGAGAGGGGGAGGGGAAGAGAGGAGGGGGGAGAGAGGAGAGGGGAGAGAGGAGAGGGGAAGAGAGGAGGGGGGAGAGAGGAGAGAGGAGAGAGGAGAGGGGGGGCAGAGGAGGGTGGGGCGGGGTGATCCCGGCCGTGTCAGCCATATAGCTCACATGCTCTGGCTGGTGTGTGTGTGGAGGCCTTGTGACTGTGAGGCTGGTGTGTGTGTTTGTTTCGAGCACGCGCCCCATGTAAAGGGTCTCGCTGAGCATTGTGCGCGAGTGCGTCTGTGAGCGTGGCGTGCACGTGAGCTGCGCTGAACCCTGTGAGTCACGACTGCTACTCAGCCCCGGCCCCGCTCTCCTCATCCCATCAACATAACCGTTGCCACGGGGACCTCTTCCTGTCACGACCTGTCAGAAGACCTGATGAGGTCAGAGCAGTAACCAAGCAGTCTGGGTTCACTGCCCGAAACGTTGGCTGGGAGGGATTGTGGTTCAAAACCCCCCGACTGACTGTCTATTAACCTTTAGTCTTCTTTACGGTCATGTGACCAGCTGAGATTATCCAACTGCCTCGAGTCCTGAGAAACATTTCCCCCAGAAAATGTCTCCAAAGACAGATTTAATCTCTATAATTCTTCTGTTTTCCCTCCCTTTTTCATGTTGTTTTCCTGTCTTTACATGTTTTTTCTGTCTTTCTGTGTTTCACGGAGAACATCAACGATGTTGTGCTGAAATGTTCCAGCACTGGAGCCTGGGGAAATGTCACTGACAGAGTTGGGGGGGGGGGCTGGGTGGGGGGCGGCTGGGTGGGGGACAAATCAAACATACACATGCTGGAGTGTTTGATAGGATAATAGGTTGTGCATGTTTATTAGCTGAGAGTTGACTTTTCTTCTTGCCAGGATGTTTGGCACAGATAAGGTTCTGTAATCATCATGACTAGTGCAGTGCCCATGGTGTTTTTTTCAGACTGTGGTTGTTTACATATTTATTTGTCGCAAACAGTCAACACAGCACATCCTTGGGGCCTGTACCATACACCTGCCACATTTGAACTTAATATAGTGTGTGGTTCTCAAGATAATCTTGTCACAGACAGACAGACAGACAGACAGACAGACAGACAGACAGACAGACAAAGACACAGTCACACACATATTTCTGGGATTATACCGTAATTTTCAGACTATAAGGCGCACCCGTTATATAAGCCGCAGCAGCTAAATTGAATGATGTGTACATATATAAGCCGCACTGGACTATAAGCCGCAGGTGTATTAATGTTTAATTACCATATGTAAGAGTTCATGCACAGATGGGATTGTCAGGAAAGAAATGGCCGCTTGAGGAAGCTCCCATGTATTAACCGTTAGCCATTAGCTGTAAAAATCCATAGATTACCCGCACCGTTATATAAGCCGCACGCAGGGTCGAAAAATGCGACAAAAGGCGCGTCTTATAGTCTGAAAATTACGGTAATTAGATGATGATCCTCCAGGTCATTGTCAGATATCAAACAGGATATTTAGCAACATTAATGTCAACAACAACACAAATATCTGCTGTCCTTGAACAGGGGACATTGATTCACGGTTACTTCGCTTACTAAGGTTCCTGTCTAGACGAGTGAGTTTCATTGTACTCTCTATGGCCTCATGTAATGTCATCGGAATTTACTAGCTTGAGATTTTTGTCATCCACCCCATACAAGCCTTCATAGGGTTGGACAGTTGTGTCCAAAAAGTAAAAAAAAAAAAAAAAAAAAAAAAGAGTAAATGAATGTTCCATTAGTATTTATATTAATACATAGTGTTTGACTATAACCAGACCCCAAACACCAGTGCCTTTGTGTGTCTTACAGTAAAGCTGCATTCAAACAGATGGTTATCTGCAGAATACGGATGGCTGTGACAAAAGGGAACAATAAAGTTAGATTAAATCGTAAACGTTTCTAACCTGACACTGTGACAAACCGTGCAAGTCCTACGACACATAAAGTTATTTTGTGTTTGAATGGAGGAGACGGCTTGTGAGCCAAAACTGTCAGAGGGAAAGTCGCTGAATCCTCATTAACATTCACAGAGAGCGTTCCTATCATGGACACTGATGAGCCCATAGTCCTGAACCCGCCCCATCCTGTTTCCACAGGCAGTAATTAGAGCTGTCAATCATCCCTGTTTGCCATGACAACGCTCAGGATCCATGGGTGGTGGGTTGAGTATGTCAAATGGGCACCAGGCAGGGCCACCGGTGTGACTGTGGGTCAGTGTGTTTGCCTGGTTTCCACCAGAGATTAGGTTTGTTTACTTAAACGGTCACAAAGAGCCCAAGCAATTATAATATGCGTGTCTTGCATATCCGCCGGGTTTTACCTTGTCAAGCAGGCAGACTGGAGGAAAGTTTGGTCAGGGATGGATTCAACTGGTTTACAGCCGGGAGGAGGTTACTGTGATGAACATTTAATTGAGTGCATCCCAAGTGTCCTTCTGTCTCGAAAGGTGTTCGCAGAGAAGTCTCCGAGAGATGAGTAAGAGACAAGATTTCTTTCCGTGTGGGCGGTCCCCCTATATCTCAAGCTGTAGTTCTTGGGCATTCAGATTCACCAACTGGAGAGTGAGTGATTTTACAGCAGGTCTCTGGGTGCGCCGTGGTTGTGTAAAGGCCCAAAGGCACCTCTGGCTTGAGTTTTTTTTTTTTTTTTTTTTTACCCAGAATCCCCCCAGGGGGCCAGGCTTGAGTGACAGGGCCAGCAGACTGCTGGAACCATCATGGCATGAAGTGTCGCTTCGTAAATGCTCTGGGTATTCCCATCTTCTGCAGTAATCAGAGAACGAGTGCAAAATTGGATCAGATACTTGGCCCGCGCCTGCGGGGGGAGGGGGGGGAGCAGACTAGAATAGAATGGAATGAGTTCCAGTTCTCTCGCTTGGAAGCGGAGTTTGGGAATTCGGAGTGCTGAATCGGAGCCCATTTCGCATGCTCTCCTTCATGCACACCGACACGCGCCAACACACACACACACACACACACATACACACATACACAAACGTAATCTTTTCAATATGTCCTCTACGGTAAGAAAGGCATGTTTGTCCTCAGCACAATAGGCAGACATCTGTCTTTATGTAAATATTTGGCTCGCGCTCCGATGATATGCAGATTGGTTAAAGAGCTTAGGTATATTGTAGTCTAATAGAATGAAGGGCCTGGTGACTGTGGACTCTGAGGAGAGACCGAGTGGCAGAGTGAGCCCTTTAGGTGATTAATGCTGCGTCTTTTGTCTGAATCTCCCTGCTGTATCTAGGGAGGCTGGCAGCTACGAATAGGTGGCTGGCCAAGAGTGATGACCTCATCGGAGAGGGACTCCCAGGGAATGAGGAAGTGCGAACACAGCAGGCTAGAGGACTCAGCGCCCTGCATATTTTACAAGATGTGGGCCAATGACACGTCAGATAAAGCTGCCATTCAATACCCCTTGGTGTGATTGTGATTTAGACCTACTTCAGTGGGTGGGATGGTTTGAGCCGTGTGCTAAAAGCTTCAGGTGATTTAACTGATCTGATAAGATTGTTGACATGAACTCGTTTGACCACACACACAAGTAACTCCCCCACGCACACACATGCACACAAACACACACGATCGCATAATGATTTTTCACTTGTTTGTCGTCAATGACTACAAAGTAACACGTTGCACGACCCATTTCTCCAAAGAAGATTCTGGAGGCCATCTTCCCAGGGGCGGTTCACACCTTTTTATACATGCTTTCATTCTTCTAGTAGTCATCATGAAACGAGGAAGGGACATTGCACCCTTTTTTGCCAAGTAAATAAAGAAGTGAGAGAAACATATCAAGGTATTAAGAGAGCTGAGGAGCTGGAAGAGGGAGAGCATTTTGTATGATTTTAATGTAATGCAAATTTAAAGTATTTTATGTTTAAATATCATTTGTTTCAATTTTTTATGTGCCCCTCTGATTAAACACTGGCCCCCCCTTGGCCCCCCTAGTAAAATGTGTCTAGAACTGCCACTGCATCTTCCTGGGATTCCTGGAGTTTACAGGCTTGAGTGATGCTATGAAGTGCCGTCTGTTGGGATTAGCATGTAATCCCATTTTAATCCAGGGAGAAGTCATAAACCTTGAGTTATCAAAAGATTTAAGATATTCACAGATATTACAGCAGCAAGATTCTCTCTCTGCATATGGCAAACAGACCTTGCCACTTCATGAGTGTGGCACCTTAGATTCAGTGCTAGTTTATGGTCAGTTGATGGTCGTGGACACAAACCTGTGATCTTTTCAAAGCCGGGCTGTCAAAGTGAAATGGATGGCCTGGTTTGCGTGTGTGTTTGTGTGTTTCTCATTCAGGCGGGTCTATTTACTGTTGATGTAAATTGCACGTCTTGCGAATGCTCACTTTATAGCTCGTTTGTGTGTTTTGATATGAATTCTTCCGCATCAAATGATGCCACCAGGCTTGAAATAGAAGCACTTTGATTTGCAGTTTTCGAAACATGCAGTTTTCATGAGGCCATCCCATTTTACCCGCGCGTTGCCATGTGAACGATTCTCCGACGCCGACCGATCTAATTGCTGGCGTTTCCCGCAGCGTTTACACTTAGCAGTATTATTTCCATTTTATTGAACGCTTCCATGAGCTCCGTGTCTTCCCTGCTGCGGCAGGCCGTCAGGTCGGCGCTGGTCTTGACGATCTCTCCTGGTTTGTGTCTCTTCTCTCTCGTCAGATCCGGCAGCCTGAAGCGGACGGCGTGGACCTCTGACAGCCGTCGGACAGATCTCCTGACGGCGCCGAGAGCATGAAGGAAGCCCGCGTCCCTCTCTCCTGCACTTCCGGAGCGTCCGACACGACGCGGGCCCCCCGCTAATCGCCATGACGACCGCGCGGCTGTGACTCGCTCTGTGACGCCCGCCCCCGCCCTTTTTCTACACCCGGGACGAACCCCTCTCCCTTTTCTACGACCCGCCCGCCCGCCTTTTTCCCTTTTTTTGAGAGTCGGCAAACCCGTTCTCTCCTTCAAGAGCGTACCGTTTGTCCACACTCCTCTTTTCTTTCTCACTTTCCATCCTCTCCCTCGCCGCCATGCAGAGCCGACCGGTCACGACCGCCTCTCCATCCTCTCTCAGCCCCTTCCTGTTCATCTTACCCTCCCTCCTGCTCCTCCTCCACCTCCCCAGCCCGGTTCAGGGAGACTGCTGGCTGATCGAGGGGGATAAGGGCTACGTGTGGCTGGCTATCTGCAGCCAGAACCAGCCCCCCTACGAGACCATCCCCCAGCACATCAATAACACGGTCCACGACCTCAGGCTGAACGAGAACAAGCTCAAGGCTGTGCTCTTCACCTCCATGTACCGCTTCACCAACCTGACAGATCTCAACCTCACCAAGAACGAGATCTCCTATATCGAGGACGGGGCTTTCGGGGGACAGGCCAACCTGCAGGTGATTGGATAACTGGTTGAATGAATGCAATGTTTTTTTGTTTGTTTTTTCCTCCACTTGCGTTCATTTGAGCTCAAATTTGAAATGTGTCAAAGCGAAAACAAACCACGAAAAGCAAAATTATATTTTGAGGAGCCCGTGAAGTAAGGATGCCTCCTGAGCCTTGATTGTTGTTGTGTCGTTTTTTTCATTTTATACTGGAAATGAAGTGTAGCTCTAGTACTAGGACGGTCAGAGTCCAATTCCACTGAAAGGCAGTTAAGAAATCCATCATCCACTGTGTTTGTCTCTCAGGTGCTCCAGCTGGGCTACAACAAACTGACCAACCTGACCGAAGGCATGATGAGGGGCCTGGGCCGCATGCAGTGCCTCTTCCTCCAGCACAACCTCGTCGAGGTCATCGCCACCAACGCGTTCTGGGAGTGCCCCAGCCTCAGCAGCATCGACCTGTCGTCCAACAAGCTGGCTCGCCTCGACCCGTCCACCTTCACGGTGCTCAGCCGCCTGATGGTGTGCGAGCTCGCCGCCAACCCCTTCCACTGCGGCTGCGACCTCTACAGCTTCCTCACCTGGCTGGAGTCCTTCAACAACGTCACGCACACCTACGACCGCCTCCAGTGCGAGACCCCCCGGGAGATGTTTGGCTACCCCCTGCTGAGCCCCGTGGCGGCGGGCAACGTGGGCCGCAACGCCAAGAACACCTTGTCGTTGGTCTGCCGCGACGGGGTCTTCATCCCCGGGATGACGTCGTTGCCCCCGGACGCCGATTACTCCGGCGTGGGCCCGGACGCGTTTGGCGGCGCGGGGCCCTACCACCAGCCCACCACGTCGTCGTCGTCCACGGAGAACAGCTTCAGCCCCACCATCAAGCTCAGCCACGTGGCCCTGTCTGCCGCCTCCCTGGTCGTCCAGATTCCCCGGCCCTTCAGCAAGATGTACATCCTGGTCCAGTACAACCACACATACGTGTCGGACGTCATGACCCTGAAGAACAAGAAGGAGAAGATCACCCTGGACAAGCTCAAGCCGCACACCAACTATACCTTCTGCGTGGCCTCCATCCGCAACTCCCAGCGCTACAACCACACCTGCCTGCAGTTCGCCACGCGGGCCCAGGGCCCCGGCGACACGCCGCCGGCCTCCTCCACCACCACGCACTACATCGTGACCATCGTGGGCTGCCTGTTCGGCATGCTCGTCATCCTCGGCCTGGTCTACTACGGCCTGCGCAAGCGGCGGATGCACGAGGAGAAGCAGAAGGCTGTCTGCGTCAAGAAGACCATCCTGGAGATGCGCTACGGGCCGGAGGTGGCGGCGGCGGTCGCCAACGACCCGTCGGCGGTGCACAAGCTCCAGGAGCAGTCGCGGGAACACCACCAGTACCAGCATCACCACGGCGGCAAGATGCCCATGTCCACCTCCTCCAGCTCGGGCATGCTCCACTCGGCCAACACCAGCTCCTCCAGGCTGTCCTCCATCCCCCAGGTGGAGAAGATGGCCACGGCCTTCTCGGAAGCGATGTCGACGAGCAAGGGGAACTACATGGACGTGAGGACGGGAGGAGGGGCGGGGGAGGAGCGGATGAGGGACGGCGGGCTGGGGGCGGGGCACGGGGGGATCAGGGAGGAGGACCTGAGGGCGGACGACGGCGTGGGCGCGGGCGACGACTCGGACGACGACGGCCGGGGCTCCGCCTCGGAGATCTCCACCATCGCCATGGAGGTGGACAAGGTCAACCAGATCATCAACAACTGCATCGACGCCCTGAAGCTGGACTCTGTGTCCGCCACCGCCACCATGGCTTCGTCCCACCCCGCCTCCCCCCTCCGACCTGCACCTCCCCCCTCACCCGAGGCCTCATCCCCCTATCCCCCGGGATGACGGAGGCCTGCCCCGTCTTGCCCTCCCCCAAGATCCCCCCTCCGCCTCCTCTGCCCTCCTACGCCGCCCCGCCCCTCTCCGAGCGGCCCGGGATCGGCGGAGGGGGCTTCGTCTCGCCCCCCTACCGCCCGCCGCCCCCGGCGTCCGCCGTCCGGCCCATCCAGCGGCAGATGAGCGCCGACGCCGCCGTGGTCGTCGGCGTCAGGAAGCAGTGCAGCACCGTGTCCTGCGGCTCCGTGGGGCGGGACAGGGAGCGGGGCGGGCCTCGCGGCGTCTACAGCCTGGACGTGCCCGAGCCCCGCAGCCCAGACGCCTGCCTGCCGCAGTACGGGGACAGGGCCAGCCCGGGCTGCGGGGAGCCCCAGGAGCGGCTGCCCCTGGTGGGGAGCGGGAGCTGCATGGGAGGGGGTGGCGGCGGTTGCGACAGTGGTGGTCCTCACCCGGAGAACCAGCAGAACCAGCAGCAGCAGCAGCAGCAGAACCAGCTGGACGTGCAGCAGGACTACCACTGCTCGGAGCACCGCCACTCTGTCCCTGCGCTCTACTACGACGGCTCCCAGCACCAGGGCTCCCCGGCCCAGCGGGCCTCCTTCCTCAAGCCCCTGACCCGCGCCCGGAGGGACGCCACCTCCTACTCCCAGCTCTCGCCCTCCCGACACCACTCCAGCTACTCCGGCTACTCCTCGAGCCCCGAGTACTCCTCCGAGAGCTCCCTGCGGATCTGGGAGAGGTTCCGACCCTACCGGAAGGGTCAGCGCGACGAGTCGTGCTACGTGACGGCCGGAAACGCCCTCCGCAAAAAAGTGCAGTTTGCCAAAGGAGAAGACCTCCACGACATCCTCGACTACTGGAAGGGAGTGTCGGCCCAGCAGAAGCTGTGAGAGGATGGAAACGGAATCGGGCGAAGGGGCGAAACAGAGTTTGAGGACTCCTGTTTGTGAGACTCTCTTCCGTCGTTGTCCGGTGAGCCAGAGAGAGAGACAGAGAGAGAGACACCAATAGAGGAGTGAAAATCCAGAGAGAGAGAGAGAGAGAGAAAGAGAGGGAGGGAAAGAGAGAGAGTGGTAAAGTCGGTACCTTTGGCCCATCAAAGCCTGGTTGGTGAAGGCATGTTCAATATATGTACAAAAGGAAGAAAAAAAAAAGGATGGAAAGAAAGACGATATTTTGAGCAGCCAGGGCTGGCTTGCTTTTATTGTTTTTTTGTTTAGTTTTTTACAGTAAATGGAGTGTAGCACTAGTCCTAGGACACCCCCATGAGTCATGTTCAGTATGGAGAAGAGTCCTATCAGTGTTCAGTGATCAGATGAAACGTTTGAAACATCAAGTTCTCTGTGCCCTGCTTTCATCGGAGCGTAATGACAGCACGCTTGAATAACCTCCGTTCATATCCTGTCAGAGTTTTTTCTCCTTCTATTTCCGTGTGTCGCTCAAGTGTGTTAGTCAGCCTAAACTCCCACACTTGCTTTGTGGCGCATGTAGGGCGCTGGATTCATTTTCCCAGCCAGCGAATGTGTATACGTATTTGTTTCTTGTTTATAAGTGTCTGAAAGAAAGAGAGATTGAGAGGAAAGGAAGGAGCTTTGCCTACCGTTAAAAGAAGAAGAAAAACAACAACAAAAACCCACATCCCAGTTTTGAACAGAGCTGTCAAGCGCAGCCTCCAATCTCCTTTCCCGAGACCCTGCATCACTGCAGCAACATTTGCATTTCAATAGAGTCTGTCACACGTGAAGATGGACAAACCATGGAGGAGCACAACGGGAGAGCAAACCCTTCAAGAGACTTGAGGCGTGGAAACGTCAGCTGTGGTTTCGCCCTCGGGGGTGACCGAGGGAAGAGCAGGCGGGCGTCACTTCTGAGAGAACACGGGTAGACGTTTAAAAGGTTCGATTTGCATCTCGCGCTCTCTAACCATTCAAGTCCACAATCAGTTGACACTTTGGCTCAATGGCCGTGAGTCGTGCCTACTCAAAACCATCTGGAGAGCAGGGGCCACAATCCGCTGACGAGAGTCTCTTGCTGACAAAGTGCATGGTAGCAACTGTGCTGTGTGAATCCCGGTAGTGGACCTTATGGTTATAACATGAAATGGTGGAAGTTGTGTTAGATGTGTCGTAGGACTTTGTATCACATGGGATGGTGACCCGGAAAAGAGAGAGAGAGAGAGAGAGAGAGAGAGAGAGAGAGAGAGAGAGAGAGAGAGAGAGAGAGAGAGAGAGAGAGAGAGAGAGAGAGAGAGAGAGAGAGAGAGAGAGAGAGAGAGAGAGAGAGAGAGAGAGAGAGAGAGAGAGAGAGAGAGAGAGAGAGAGAGAGAGAGAGAGAGAGAGAGAGAGAGAGAGAGAGAGAGAGAGAGAGAGAGAGAGAGAGAGAGAGAGAGAGAGAGAGAGAGAGAGAGAGAGAGAGAGAGAGATCAAATCAGATAATTTTGGGGGTGAAGTGATCCGAAGAAAGACAAAGCTGAGAGTGAAAGAAAGAAAGAAAGAAAGAAAGAAAGAAAGGGGGGAAGGGAATGAGAGGTGGGATAAAGAGCTGTGAGGGAACCCTTTTGTGTCTGCCTACAGTATACAGTACATGTAAGTAGATTAGTGCAGGTCAATGGAGGTAACATCCATTAGCATCATTTGATGTGAGCACTACAGCTGCTCTCTACGTATGTCTTCCTGTTTCTACTGCATGACTGGAATGGGCGGTTCGGCACCAGCACACACGCACAGCAGTGGGAACTGCAAACCCATCATGCTTTGCTCACCAGCGACCGAGTTGAGACGGTTCCACTGCTCGCATGATCTCTCCTGACCTGACTATTTAACACCCCGTTGTGAAGTCTGATATTAAACTGGGTGAGATGTGGGGGGGACGACAACGACACACGTTTAATTACTGCCAGCTCCTCTACCTAATAATACATATGAAGTCCACTTTAATTAGACGTTTTAATTAGCAATTAACCAGACCTGTGTCAGAAGGAGAGTGTGTTTCTGCGTGTGGAGGATGATCCATTGAAGTGGGTCTGCTAGTCAGGTGAATCTAATTTGATTAAACTTCCCTTGCTGATTAAGAAGTCTGCTATTTTGCCCTTGAAACCACCGACTTGTCGTATATGGGATTTATTCGACCTCCATAAGTTTGGGAAAAGTATCATTCACCGCACAAAGAGCATGACCTTAGCCTAAGCCTAAACCAAACCCCCACGCAGCTAGGAGGAATACTGCAGACACGTCTGTGGACTGTTCCTCATCTTGCAGGTTGTGAGAGAGGACACCAGGACTGAATCCACCTGAAAAGATGACCCATCAGTGAACCTGTTTTTATGGAAGGGAATTTCATGTGCTAATCCCAGACAATGTTCTGTGTGGTACGACATGTCACAGCCTGGTGTTTACCCAGAGACTGCGATACACAGCCTGAAAGTTCACCTCCCCCCTGTTTATGATCCTTTTCTCTAAAGGGGGGATGCTGTAAGAAAAGTGTCGTATGTGCTATGATGAAGTGATTCGTTTCACTTTTAAAGGCCCAACAGTGATCTGTCGCTATCCAGGTACTTTTTGTCAAGTTATATGTACAGAGATTTAATGGGGAAGTGGAAATGCCTCTCTCTCTCTCTCTCTCTCTCTCTCTCTCTCTCTCTCTCTGTCTCTCTCTCTCTCTCTCTCTCTCTCTCTCTCTCTCTCTCTCTCTCTCTCTCTCTCTCTCTCTCTCTCTCTCTCTGTCTCTCTCTCTCTCTCTCTCTCTCTCTCTCTCTCTCTCTCTCTCTCTCTCTCTCTCTCTCTCTCTCTCTCTCACTCTCTCTTTTCCACCTTTAATCTGTCCCTCTATTCTATTCCACTGTAGATGCTAATTTAGAACTCCACCATTCAACACACACACTCTCACTCACACACACACACACACACACACACACACACACACGCTCGAGCACAGGCCTTGGTCTAATGGGAAACTGGATGTTTGGTGCTCTCCTACAATTGAACATGACACCCCTGTATAGAGCCCCGTCCCCACATCGCCTGTCCTCCATATTCAAGGGGAAAGGCTCTCGATTGCCTTCTCCTGCATACGGACGAGGGTCTGGGTCTTTATGGGTCTGGACCTCCTTTTTCATTTTCTCCCTCCTGCTTTTACTTCACCTCGAGTCTGTCATCTCGGCTGTTATTTTTTATTTTTTTATTTGGGGGGGGTGGAGTCTGTTCGCACTGACGGGAGGCAGGATGTGAAACTGTCACGTTTCAGAAATGTTGTCCATCTCAGTATGTAAAAAAAACTAAACCTCAAGTATTCTTTTTATTTTTTTACCCATTTGATCTGCCTCTCTCCCTTTCTTCATCCCTCTCTTTCTCTCTCTGTGGATCTCTGTCTGGGCTTTTGAGAAACACGTCTCGAATGATAATATGTTCATCCCGCATTGTTCGTTTGTGCGTCAGGCGTTTCCTCAAGGACGAGATCATCCACCAACGCGTATCGACCCTGGCGTGGCCAGGGAGCTGACTGTTGCGTACAGACATGACTATCTGGGAAACGGTGACTACCGTACCCTCAACTTGTCTCCCACAGACGGAGGCACTGACACACAAACACGCTTAGAGACTCAGAAGGTGTGTAATCCACTGTTCCTCTCTCAGCAGAGAGACAAACTGTTACCGGGGGCTTACTGTGACCGACGTTAACCTTCAGCTGAGAGAGGAGAATTTTCGGAGAAACTCCCAACTTGATGATCACACAACGACTAAAACAAACAATTTGTCCTCTTTGTATGGCTCTGAACCCTAAACCCCTGCTGTACGTTTACAGACACAGACATTGTGGGACGGTTGACCACAGAGAAGATGGATTCTGGTGGTAGACGAGTCACGGGAAATCAGTTCTCTCCTCCTCTACTGTATAAGGTGTGAGTCCCCAAGCAACCAAGCCAGCTCCTCCTGTTCTCTATGATAAGAAACACAATGTGAATCCAAATCAAGTCTTTTGGTTTAACACATTTTCTGGTGGTTACACTTGTTTTGGTCTCATTATACCCTCTTGTTTTACCATGACACCAGTGATTCGGCCTGGATGTGTTTTGTTTGTGTTATTTTGACCTTGAACACGGTTGTTTTGGAGAAGAAAGACGTTTTGGAGAAGAAAGAGATGTTGTTCAAGTGCATTCCTGTTCAGTGACTCACTACTCAACACACAGTGGTCATACACAAATGTGACATTTTCCCTTATAAACGTCTCCTTTCGGATTGGTTTAATGCTAGTATTTGTACAAAGGACCTGTAAAAACCCTCTGTTGTTTATAATCTTCCTTCCCAGCATTGACAGTGATTTGGATGAGTGGTTCTGTTTGGATGAGCGTTGGACTCGTCTTTCGCCATTCAAAAGTGAGTCGATTGAATTCATTCAGAGAAAACTGAAAACAGACTAAACTTCACTCCAATCTTTGTAGTCTAAACAACAAACTGAAACGTCCCTCGTTGTTGGTTTGGAATAAGGTCAAGTTGTTGCATCATATTCCTTTTCCAGAAGGATACAGATCCCCAAAATGTTCCTGTTGGTTCAATACCTGTAACTCGACACAACAAAGAAGCTACCGATAAAATACACGTGCCAAAGCTTCGCCTCTTGAAATAATGAATCTGTTTTCGTGCCATTTAAAAACGTATGCGATAGTGGCAGTATAATGGTTTATCTTTGCTCCTGCGTGCCCTTGGGAGGCATTTCCTAGGACACACACGTAGTGTTTTGGTCTGTGAAAGGTTGAGGACGACGGTGAATGGACGGACGAATGCAGGAAGGGCCAGTTCAACAACACTATGTCCTGGGAGAACAGCCACCAAGCCGAAACAGGGGCATAGCAGTGTTTAACACCACAGTTGGGAGGCTGGAGGTGTTTCAGAATTTGATGGCTGTTATTCTGTGTCACAGAATTCCGGGGCAAAACAAATGTGTTATTTGGAAATGCTGTGCTGCCAGTGTTGTACTGCTCCAAGCACCATTACTCTAAGAGCCATCGCCATGAAATCGCGTACAAAAACAAGTAGTTTGCATGATGGCTCGTGAACCCAATCGCGTCGCGCCCGAGTGTCTGCAGTCATGTCTTAAGCCCAACACTTGGATCATCTTGAAACAACCCCTTTTCAAGGTGCCAAAGTGACTCATTCTGTCGTCAGAGCTGACCTGGAATCGTCCCTGTTTGAACCCAGCTAGAGTAAAGATCACACATACTCCAACTGCCGGTGTCTAATTCTCTATAATCCTTCCATACTCTGTAACCCCCAGCCAGGCTTTGGCATCCAGACCGGCGTAGCAGTGAGCATGCAGCACCTCACAGGACCTCAAACTCCCTCTTCAGTGTTCTCACAGTAATCCTCTCCGAGATAACGATGGATGCGGTCTTATCTCTCGAGCATGGATGATCAGATTGAGGGGAATATCTTTTGCGTCGGTTGAGAAGTCGCTCTTCAGATGACCGAGCCTCACGACCTGGCCGAGGCGGAGACAATGCTGTCCCTCCCGCACTCGATGGCCTTCCTGTCCCTAGGCGAAGGTTTCTGGGCCACTGGTGACAGCTGGGCTGTGGGCACGCTGAGATGCATGAATTGTTGTGTTTTTTTTTTATTTTATTATTTTTTTAGAAGACTTAGAAGAAGAGATGGAGGAGAGAGAGAGACAGAAAGAGACAGAGAGGGAAAAAAGCCTGTACTTATAGAAAGTGAGCCTGTGTGAGCCTGTGTTGCGAGAACCTGTAAATGAAAACTGTAAAAGGAAAAAATTAAACTCTGGATCTAGAAAGAGACAGGGAACAGAGACAGACAAACGTCTCAGACGTCTCGGCAGGAGACGGTGAAAAAGCATTTCAGAAAGAAAACATGTTGGAGAGCATTAGAGAGAGTTAGGGCACAGTGTGACATTAATCATTTTCCGTTTTCAGCAATAATACAGAGAGCAGAAAGTGGATTACTCTTTCACAGGAGTTTCCTCTCCCTACTTTGTAAGCTCTTTATCCATGGCCCTGCATTAGGGCCTTCTCCAGTGTGATACACTGGCCCACAGAAACCGGAGGACAGGGATTTGGCAAGTAAAATGGAGCTTAATTTGTCTTTTCTTCCTCGTTCCCTGTTTCTATTATGCAGAAGTGAGATGTCCAGTTGAAATGGTCACTGAAAAGGGAACAGGGAACTTTCTTGTGTGCTGCCATTGACACAGATATTGACCCAGACATATTATTTCAATGGTTTGTTTATTGTGTGGACATTTTGATTGCATTCAATGTATCTTCGGTCTAAGATTGTGTCTGTGTGTTTCCTAATGCATCTAAACATAGCAAAAAGCATCTCAAAGTGCCCTCAGTTTACAGACAGATGAAAACAAAGGTATGGCTTCCTCGTTGTTTATCTCCGGCATCAATATTTCAGTTGCTTCTTCGGGCCGAGCTGTTTTCCGTAGCGTCTCTTTTAACGGCCCGATGACTAACTCCAAGGAGACGTCATGTTCACTTCTGTCCTCACCAAAGCAGACTGACCCAGAGAGATGTGGAAGGACAATCACAGGTTCATTGTGGACTGCATCTGGTTGTAGGCTGCTGATTTAAGTCTCTGATTACGGACTTCCTCTGCCTTAATATACGTCTAGGCTGTGTTGACACTCTCTCACTCTGTCTCGCTCTCACACCCGCTCTCTCCCTCTCTCTTTCTCTCATTCTCACTATATCTCTTTCTCACTGTCTCTCTCTTTCTGTCACACTCTTGGAGAGAGAAGGGAAAGAGAGAGCGAGGCAGGCAGGCAAGGGGGCAGGCAGGGACAGAGGGAAGTTCTGGAGATACAATTTCAAAACGGTTTCACTGCTCTGAGGCTTCCTCGCGATGACAGGTAACGGGGGTACTGGGGTCTTCAAAGACCAAGAAGAGGAAACTGAGCAGTTTTTAGCTAAACGAACACAGGCAGGCACGTGGGGGAAGCGCCATTCCAGAGACTCAACATGAATGTTGCAAGACTCTTTCATCACGCGTCTGTCAACGCAACACTTAAACAACGACACACATGCAAACACACAGTCGCACGCTAGAAGAATTGACACATTCAGGGCGCCCCCCCCCCCCACACACACACAGTGTGAGGAGAGAACACTGTGCTACTGAAGAGAGGCTATTCAGGAAAGTCCGTGCGTCCTTCGCAGACTGTGAAGCCAGCTCTTCCTCTCATTCCCACTGTCTGCTATCAATCCATCCTAATTAGCCTCTAACAATGCTGGGCTCATTTCCACCTAATCTCAAACAGGAGTCTATTGTTGACTATGACACTTGGTCCCCATGGCATAACCTGGAATTCAGACCATCATTCTCATGCTTGTCCGCAGAAACAATAGGCCAGGGAATGGGGGCCGGTGCGTAATGTAGAGTTAAATGGTTTTTCCTTTCCGATTAGGTTCATTTCTTCTATCAGTTTCGACCTTTGGTAAGGCTGGCTAAAAGGTCCCATGATGGCAGTGTTCTAAATTCTCTCTAGCATGGAACAGACATGGCTCGAAGCGAGACGTTTCTCCTTCATTTGTTATGTTCCACGGTGGCAAAAAAAACGAACAAAAAAAACTACAATTAGTCAGGAAACAGCATGAAGACAAATCCCCCATCTCAGCTTGTATTGCTGCTGCTGCATATGGACACGTTTCATCATTAGTATTGAAGGTCTGCTTCTACTGTCATAAAAACAAAACATGTTCCCACAGCTGCACACAAATAGGAGTCTCTGTGGATAAACAAAGCATTCAGACAGCTTTTAATTGCAAACTCCTCAAGTTCATTGCCAACAGGTGTTGTTGAGAGGTTCTGTAACAGCACAAAGCTGCAGAAGAAGTTAGTCTGTTGTAGCTCACCCGGTGGTGAACTGTAGTCTGTACAGCCAAGGAGATACTTCTGTGATAGACTTGCACTTTGGGTTCAAGTGGTGCACTTTGAGGTGCACTTTAGGTTCAAGTGCAGAGTCACTCATCCAAACACTGTTTCTGCTGTACAAAATAGCAGTTTTTGCCCTTCAAGTTCCATCCAAATTATATACATTTTTCTCGCATACAACAAAGGCTGGAGGGACATTTCGGATGATTCGACATGCCGTATGCTAGGATAATAAAGTTGCCTGGTTTGTCACAATCACTTGGTGTTGAGCAAGGAAGCACACTTTTTTGCGTTTTTATTTCCCCAAGGTTTAGGAGCAATCCATGACAAAAAGAAACAGTTTGATTACATTCACCAGACACTCTTATCCAGAGCGACTTACAGTAAGTACAGGGACATTCCCCCCAAGGCAAGTAGGGTGAAGTGCCTTGCCCAAGAACACAACGTAATTTGACACGGCGGGGAATCGAGCCGGCAACCTTCTCATTACTAGCCCGACTCCCTCACCGCTCAGCCATCTTCCCCAGATTGATTATGAAATTATTAAGCGTGTTTCCCCTTGCATATTCATGCACCATTTTCAAAGATTGGATTTTCTTATGAAGGAAAACAGACTGAAACAATCTGTGGAATATCTGTGATTTTTGTACACTGTATAAAAAAAAAATTCTGTGGATGTTTTTTTTTTTTTTTACTGCGCCTGACCTGTTGATGCAGCCTATCTGTGTTTTTCCTTTAAGGGGGTGATTGTTTTATTTCTGGGTGAGGGACTGGTTCCTGGTATTATGGGGAACCGACTGTTTTAACTACTTGCAATGATCTATGTCATAAAGGTTTAAGAATAGAGAAAGCTTACAAAGTGAATTTCAAAAAATAAAACAAAGTCTTATATTTGCATGACTTCCTGTATTTTTCGAGAAAAGAACTTATATTGTTGTGTATAATGAGTGGACGTACATTGAAAACAAACGTAGGGACTGAATTACAGTGTTTGTCAGAGCCTGAACATTTCTAAGAGCTAGGTTTAGGGTTTTCTTTTTCAATCTCTTTAATGTTTGATATTTGCATACGCCTTTCTATTTGGTTTTCATTCGGTCCCGCCTCCTGTCTGTTTATATGACACTGTATTTATCATTCCTGTTGTTTCTGGCTGGAGGCTGGCCTGGTTCAGTGCTGTGGAAACAACTGAAGCCCACTGCTGTCTGTGGCTGTGTGCTGTGTGGGCTTTTATCCCTCTTTCATAAACGTTTTTAACAAAATGTGTTTTGACGTGCCCAATCCGACCCCACCCCAACCTGAAGAGATTGGAGGTATATTGTTCCGTTTGGGCGTTCCTACTTAGATTTGAGTCCAACGCCAATTAGCTAATCAATTAAGGGTCACAATGAAACAAATGCATGCCTTAAAACGAATCAAAACCATTTGTTAAATATCTTCTAACCACCCCCCTTCCCCCACGACAACGCCCCTCCCCACTCCCAACCCAACACAAAAAACGTCAACACGAATTTGGAAAAGAACCAGAGAACTTCCCTGCTGGTGGCCATGTTGTCTTTGTGGGCAGAGTCACCGAAGCACAGTCGAGGGAGCCTTATTAGTTTGCCTCCAGCCCTGTCTCTCCACCCTATAGGAGCCCGTTCAGTGGAGGGATGCCAGTAACTTGTCCGGAAACACAACTCCGCTCTCCCTCTCATTAACAGAGATATATCTGCTGGTGACCGGGCTGTGCCAAAACCCTAAGAGGCTGCCTCGTTTCAATTACAGGACAAAATGAAAGGCATTAACCTCTCAACTATGTTTGCTCGGTGGCCTGTTAGCTTAGCGATGCTATTTTCGGGCGGCCATGTTACTCTATTTTGTTTTATTGGGTTAAACCGCACGGTAATCACATCAGGAAGTGGCCTCTTGGCATTCTCTGTGGCTGACTTCTGGTGCCCGGACTGAACTCCCCCGCGCTCCACGTGCTTACACGGCTCACGCTGGAAACCCTGTTTAGTGGCGGAACACATTCTGCGATGGAGGTGTTCAATCAATGCTAATGTTTACTGTGATGTGCTTAAAGATACGCTTCGGCGGAACCTGCATTACTATTCCGAACACGTAATCCGATGCAAAGGAGCTCCAAATGCTTTTTGAGATAGGTCTTGGATCGGTCGGACATTGGGAACTCACACGTTCTAAGTTCTCCGGCGGGGGTTCTCAGATAAAAGGCCTCACCTCATTAAGGAAATAAAATATCCCAGGATCGATTTCAGTAGGGTGGAGACACTTGGCAAAAAAAAAAACACACTACACTTCATGCAGTCTTTTCACCTCTGCGGTTTCTCTCAAGAAAACAAAGCTCAAATACGACACACCCTGGCCCTGACCTTGATTAGGAAAACAGAACACAAAACAAGCACAGGGCATATTTTTTTGCATGTTTCTTTCAGCAGTTGAATCATTTTCTGTATTTCTGACTGTTTTAGTGTTGTGGGTTTTTTTTCTTCCTCTTTGGTTTGGACTCGTTTCCAAAGCAGCAACTCGGGCGATTCATTCCATCATTCCATGGAGTCAAGGCAGAGTGCAGTGAACTCAGCAGTGAGCCTGTCCTTGCATGAAAAGCATACTAGTCACAGTGTTCGACATGTCATGAACAGTGTCCTGTCTGGTCCTCACCCTCCCCTGTGTCCTGTCTGGTCCTCACCCTCCCCTGTGTCCTGTCTGGTCCTCACCCTCCCCTGTGTCCTGTCTGGTCCTCACCCTCCCCTGTGTCCTGTCTGGTCCTCACCCTCCCCTGTGTCCTGTCTGGTCCTCACCCTCCCCTGTGTCCTCTCTGGTCCTCACCCTCCCCTGTGTCCTGTCTGGTCCTCACCCTCCCCTATGTCCTCACCCTCCCCTGTGTTCTCTCTGGTCCTCACCCTCCCCTGTGCGTGGATCTAGTGTGAGGACCAGCAAGGACAGAAACACTGAGCTGGTACAGACATTTGACTACACATATGTTCCATCGTTTTGGGTTTTCTTTTGTCATTAATGATGATATTCAAGTGTTTTCCCCCGGTAATTTCTGTACAAAAGATCTATTTCTATATTTGCAATAAATTTGTAATTAAAAGGAAGTCTGTGTGGCCGACTGGTACCTATTAACTGAGTCAAAGTTGTTGTGTTGGATGTATCAGTGCTTTGAATGAAGTTTGATATGGTGGGGTGTAAACTGTGTGTGTGTGCGCGTGTGTGTGTGTGCGTGCGTGTGTGCCCCACTTTTGAACCTCTGGCGCTAATTGAATGACTCACTCCCTGAGTGGACCTCAACACCCTGATTGACTGCCAGAGCGAACTTGGGAGTTCTCTCTCTCTCTTTGTCTCTCTCTCACACACACACTCTTGCGCACACACACACACACACACACATTCATTCCAATGGGCCACTCATACCCTCTAAAAGTGCTTGTTGATGTAAGGGTACTGGATCACAGGTTGGAGAGCTGGTAAATGTTGTGTTCTTCTAATCCGAATGTCATTCTCCATGAGTCAGAACAAACCCCTTTCAGGGCATGTGGGGCACCCCGACCTGTAACCACATTCAAAACTAACACCTGATTGAATAGAATTGAACTACAAGCCAGAATATTCTAGTATGTTTAAAACATGACTGGGAAATACTGTCCCAGGGTTCAAATCATAAAGTAACTGGGGGTTTATGCAAAAAAAAAGGGTCTGTTTTGAAGGGCTTAATATGGTGGACAATAGCATGAATCATCCATGTTGGTCAGCATTCAAATCTGCCCCATTCCTACCCTCCGATTGGCTCTCCCTCAGTTGTCCAATCAACCCCTGAAGAGGATTTTGTGTATTGTCAAGCCCTTCTAATAGAACAGCTCTGAAGGGAAAAGCTTTTTATTTGGAAAGATTTGTGATTTTGGATGGATGGAGATTTGAGAGAGAAAGAGAGAGAGACACACACACATGAAGCATTACAGAGAGAGAGAGGGGGGAGAGGGAGTGAGAGTGAATGAGAAAGAGAGGGCGAGACACAGAGGGAGAGAGGGAGGTGGGGAGAGAGATAGAATGTGTGAAACACTGAGAAAGGGAGTGAGAGAGAGAGAGAGGGAGGCAGAGAGAGAGAGGCAGAGAGGGAGGCAGAGAGAGAGAGGCAGAGAGTGAGCAGAGAGGGAGGCAGAGAGAGAGAGGCAGAGAGTGAGCAGAGAGGGAGGCAGAGAGAGAGAGGCAGAGAGTGAGCAGAGAGGGAGGCAGAGAGAGAGCAGAGATGCACATCAGCGCATGCCCCCCCCGTCACCCTCTCCTCTGGGGCTTGTCCGTGTGTTGACGTGTGACAGGGCCAGAACTCAGAGCTCAGCTGCCCCCGACTTCACACAAGGTGTCACAGCCAACGTGCTGTCATTTCCTTTTTCTCTTCCTCTCAATCTCACTGTCTCTCTCTCTCTCTCATTCTCTCTCTATCTCTATCTCTCTCGCTCATCTCTCTAGAACTCGATCTCACTGTATTTCTATCTCTCTTTCTCACTGTCTCACTGTCTTTCTCTCTGACTGTCTCTCTTCCTTTCCCCCACTCTCCTTTTTTCTGCCTCTTAACTGATCTCTGTCAGCAGTAGAGACAGCAGTAATATTAGAAATATGATGATGATTAAACTCTTTGGTGACTGAAGATTAGGAAGAGATTAATCTTTGACCTCCTCCTCGGCCTCACTTCTGACGGACGTTTTAATTGGTCAGTAAGGGTAGTTCTCTGCTGTCTTTTCCAGCTTCATCTTTCTCTCTCGGAGAGAGGGAGGGAGAGAGGGAGGGAGGGAGGGAGGGAGGGAGGGAGGGAGGGTGGGAGGGAGGGAGAGAGGGAGGGAGAGAGGGAGAGAGGGAGGGAGGGAGGGAGGGAGGGAGGGAGGGAGGGAGGGAGGGAGGGAGGGAGGGAGGGAGGGAGGGAGGGAGGGAGGGAGGGAGAGAGAGAGGGAGGGAGGGAGAGAGAGAGAGAGAGAGAGAGAGAGAGAGAGAGAGAGAGAGAGAGAGGGAAAGAGGGAGGGAGGGAGGGAGGGAGGGAGGGAGGGAGGGAGGGAGGGAGGGAGGGAGGGAGAGAGGGAGAGAGGGAGAGAGGGAGAGAGGGAGGGAGGGAGAGAGAGAGAGAGAGAGAGAGAGAGAGAGAGAGAGAGAGAGGGAAAGAGGGAGGGAGGGAGGGAGGGAGGGAGGGAGGGAGGGAGGGAGGGAGAGAGGGAGAGAGGGAGAGAGGGAGAGAGGGAGAGAGGGAGAGAGGGAGGCCAATTAATAGGCATGTGACTGTCCTAGATGATGAAAGGATGGGAGAAGACAGAGAAGAAAGGAGAAGGGAGGAGTTAATGAGAGGTGACCTCTAAAAACTGTGGGAACCAATGCTTTCTCAGCTTTCACTGAGCAGCAGGAGAATCTCAAACAATCTCAAAGAGCACCTCCAGCCAGAACGCTCAGTACTACTACTACTACAACACACACACACACACACGCTCACACACACACACACTCACAGGCACACACACAGGCACATATAAAACACACACACACAAGCCTGCACACACACACACACACACTCACACACACACACACTCACAGGCACACTCACAGGCACATATAAAACACACACACAAGCCTGCACACACATACACACACACACACACTCACACACACACACACACACACACACTCACACACACACACACTCACAGGCACACTCACAGGCACATATAAAACACACACACACAAGCCTGCACACACACACACACACACACTCACACACACACACACTCACAGGCACACTCACAGGCACATATAAAACACAAACACAAGCCTGCACACACACACACACACACACACACTCACACACACACACACACACTCACACACACACACACACTCACACACACACACACTCACAGGCACACTCACAGGCACATATAAAACACACACACACACTCACACACACACACACTCACAGGCACACTCACAGGCACATATAAAACACACACACAAGCCTGCACACACACACACACATGCAAGCTCACATAAAAGACACACACTCAAGAGAAGTGGGTAGTTACACGCTGTGTAAGCACACGCTGTCAGCAGGAATGTTTGCTGTGTAAGAAACACAGAGAGGCTAGAAAATTATTTTAATGAATACAAATGTGGTCAGTGTGCGTGTGCGTGTGTGCGTGCGTACTCTTGTTTGGCGAGGTTGCTTTACGCATACTATGTGCAGTTTGCTTCATGTTCGCAAAACAATTAGGCTACAGAGCAAGTGCTACAAAATTCGACATCATTTTTTCCCCTCGATATTTAAAATCCATTGAAATGGCATTGTCGTCCTTTAAGAAGTAGCATGGAAAGACCAGGTCTATAAACTCGGGACTTGTCGAGGGGTGGAGAATTAAAGAGGGAAGGAAAACAGGGATAGGAAGAGGACAAGAAGCTGAGAAAGCCTGTCCATGTGAAAGCGGGGAAAAAAGAGAGCAGGAGGAGAGTTGGGGAAACGCGTCTTTTAACGCGTGTTTGCACCGTCTTTGCCCGAGAGCCAGCGTCTCTTTTCTGTTTTGACGATGACGAGAGAGCGGATGCACAAATAACGCTTCGTCAAACGTATTTTTTCTGCTAAATGACGTTGTGTCCTTGGGCAAGGCACTTCACCCTACTTGCCTCGGCGAGAATGTCCCTGTACTTACTGTAAGTCGCTCTGGATAAGAGCGTCTGCTAAATGACTCAATGTAGTGCTATAATGCCCCCAGAACGGGAATAAATAGCCTCTGGCATGTGAGGAGATGTTTTTGGTTTTCTTTTAGCTGCCGTTTTCACCTAACCTGACGTTGCTAGAGGATTTGTTCCACAGAACCATCTGGGAAGTCATCCTTGGAAATGGCAAGCACACTCAAAAAAGACTTTGCCAACTGATTGGATGAAGCATCTGTCCAACACCATCTGGCATAACAACCACTCCCTTAGCAGCCAGGACGCTGATTGGCCCGAACCACCATGGTTCAAACGAATGACTGGGAGCTTGTCACGATAAACGAGTGGTCACGATTTCGCGAATCCAGCTGTCCCACAAAGTTAGCCCTCACCACCTCAGCCTCAACCACGGATTCTGTCTGGGATCTCTGTTCTATGTCGGAGGGACCCGTGTTTCTTTTTATCTCTCTGCCGTTGTTATTGATCGGGGGGGGTTCAAGACTTCCTCAAGAAGAGCTGATATAACCCAATGAACCGAGCCCAAAGCTCTGCTCGGGATTCGTTGTGATCACACTTCTCTGCTGAGACTGTTCACAACTAGGGAATCAGTCAGGTCTTGTGTCAGAGAGATGAGGCCATTTCCCCTTCAGCTTCATCCGAAGCTTCTCCCTAACTCTGTGCATCAGACAGATAAGGCAGTAATAACGTCCCAGACCAACGGATGGCTGGGCGAAAATATGTGCACGTATCATGTCTCTTAGTTCATAGATTTGCCAGGATGAAAGTGTGTTTTTCCAACCGTGCGTGACGGGTATGTAACAGACACGGTCTTGCAAGTTCCGTCAGAGTTTTCCGGACCGTGTCCACCCTTCACCGAGGATCGAACATGCCATCTCCGACTTCCCAAGCGCCACCACTACCAGCTACGCCAAAGAAAAGCTAGCTATTCAATGCCGCGGGTGGCCTGTTACATACTTGAGGAGTGAGTTTCACCGATTCACACCGGCTACACGTGCACATGTGTGTGCACGTGACCGTAGATTATTTTCAAACAAAGCGTGTGCGGGTCTTTGCATGTATGTATTCTTGTCTGGACTGGATGACTCGTGTTTATTTGTGCTCACTCACATCAGACTGTCTTCCTCCAGAGTTCAAACTCATGAGTCAACCCAAAGACAGGGGAAGATTGCGTCATCATGCGCCAATGAAAAGCCTCAGAATTCAGCATGGACACGTGCAGTCTGTTCATGATAGCAACTAAGGGGGGTGAATCGTGACCCATCAAATAATAACGCTCAAAGTAGGCTACTGGGTTATGGGCCCTTGTATGGTAGGTGTGCTGGTTTCCTTGCTGATAGAACTGAGTTGTCTTGACTCAACGATCTATCAGTCTGTGCATTGAAGTGGAGTTCAGAACCGCCTATTCTCTGTAGTGGCTGCTGGTACTGTAGTTGTGATTGTGGAGGAGCTGTCCCTGGTGCTGAATCTGTCCCTGGTGTTGAAGCTGTCCCTGGTGCTGAATCTGTCCCTGGTGCTGAATCTGTCCCTGGTGCTGAATCTGTCCCTGGTGCTGAAGCTGTCCCTGGTGCTGAATCTGTCCCTGGTGCTGAAACTGTCTCTGTTTCTGTGATTTGTGGGTGAGAGGGTGTGTAACAGAATTCCAATACCCATTTAATGTTGAGCTTTCAAACTGAAACAAACAGTTACTTGTAATAAGGTTGTGTTGTTTCCATGAACATTGTTCTCAGGGCAAAACCCGTCATGGTGGAATGTGCAGGGAGGAGTATACTGATGAGCCGTACTGTTTGGATATACTGTATGTATATGTGTATATATATATATATATATATATATATATATATATATATATATATATATATATAATGTGTGCACATATACACATGTTGTGCACGTGCGTGAATGTGTGCGTACTTGCGTGCTTGTGTGTGTAATATGTGTATATGTAATGTGCGTGTATGTAACGTGTGTAATGTGTGCGTGTGTAGTGTGTGTAGCGTGTGTGTGAGATCAGGGGCGCTCCTTTGACATGCCAGGGCAGCACCGAGCGTCCCTATGCCAGGGGTTTAGCAGCCAACATGACACACTGTAATTACCCTGAACATTACGTGTCAGCCCAGACTGCAGCTGTAAAAGCATGTCAGGATTCACCGGCACAGTTATAAAACTATTACGATTCGTTTAACCACCCCTCCATCTCACCCTCTTTATCCTGCTCCCTCTGCTAATCCCTTCCCCTCCTCTCTCTCTCTCTCTCTCTCTCTCTCTCTCTCTCTCTCTCTCTCTCTCTCTCTCTCTCTTTCTCTTTCCCTCCTCCTTTCTCCTTCAACACCCTGCTGTGCCTTGCCTTGTAAGTTTGCTTGTTGAGGGGAATGATTTCAATAAAGAATCCGTGCTCACTCTCTCTCACTCTGTCTTTCCACCTTTTGCTCTCTTTCTTTTTCAATCGGTTATCTCAGTCTCCCTCCTCCCACCTCTCTTCCCTCTTTGTAATAGTCAAACAGGCACACGTTCATACACGCATGTATTCAGACATAAACACGGTCTTTCCTCAATGTTTCTGCACTCATTTGACTTCTCTCTGAACCCCAAGACTTTCTCAGGCAACACAGGTCGCCTCCATCTCAATTGTCTTCCCCTCTCCTCTCCCCTGCCTCCCTCAATCCTCTCCCTCCCTCTCTCCTCTCCCCTGCCTCCCTCTCTCCTCTCCTCTTCCTCCCTCTGCCCTCTCCCCTGCCTCCCTCTCTTCTCCTCCCTCCCTCTCTCCTCTCCCCTGCGTCCCTCTCTCCTCTCCTCTTCCTTCCTCTCTTTCCTCTCCTCTTCCTCCCTCTCTCCTCTCCCCTGCCTCCCTCTCTTCTCCTCCCTCCCTCTCTCCTCTCCCCTGCCTCCCTCTCTTCTCCCTCCCTCTTCCTCCCTCTCTCCTCTCCTCTTCCTCCCTCTGCCATCTCCCCTGCCTCCCTCTCTTCTCCTCCCTCCCTCTCTCCTCTCCTCTTCCTCCCTCTCTCCTCTCCCCTGCCTCCCCCTCTCCTCTTCCTCCCTCTCTCCTCTCCCCTGCCTCCCTCTCTCCTCTCCTCTTCCTACCTCTCTTTCCTCTCCTCTTCCAGCTTCTCTCCTCTCATTTCCTTCCTCTCTATTTTCACCTTCCTCTAACTCCCTGTTGAGGGAGAAACAGAGCCAGAGTTTGTCCCTTACATCCACACAGGCCCGACAAGAACAAATTGTGCCAACCATTTACAAAGAAGCATGAATGTGTGTGAGTATGTGTGTGTGTGTGCAAGGCGGGTCAGATCAGTCCATGCCAAGCCAACAACTTGTGGCTCTAACAACCTTAATATAATTCACCCCACCCCAAGTGCCTTTAGTAATTTAACATATAATTTTTAGTCCACAGATTTTTAATTTTGATTTAATTTACATATTCTGTTAAAGTGTCAGACGCATTTTCAATTAACCAGATACCTCCGGTAGTAGATATTTTACAGTGTCGTTAAAATCCTTAATTTCTTTTCTGAGCACTGAGGAGGTTTGTCATTAGCCCCACTTTGAATCATGTTCCCCAAAATTCAATTTTCCCACTCCTGGCTCCCCCAGGCTGTTCCACACGGCCACCGGAACCATAAAACCGTGAAACACATCTCTGCTTCTGAACAGTTTGGAAACAATGTCACATTCTTAACTTTTACAGCTGCCGGAAGAACACTGAAAACCCAAACGTCAAACTAGATCTCCCTGGTTTATAAACCCCAACGTCAAACTAGATCTCCCTGGTTTATAAACCCCAACGTCAAACTAGATCTCCCTGGTTTATAAACCCCAACGTCAAACTAGATCTCCCTGGTTTATAAACCCCAACGTCAAACTAGATCTCCCTGGTTTATAAACCCCAACGTCAAACTAGATCTCCCTGGTTTATAAACCCCAACGTCAAACTAGATCTCCCTGATTTATAAACCCCAACGTCTAACTAGATCTCCCTGGTTTATAAACCCCAACGTCAAACTAGATCTCCCTGGTTTATAAACCCCAACGTCAAACTAGATCTCCCTGGTTTATAAACCCCAACGTCAAACTAGATCTCCCTGGTTTATTAAACCCAACGTCAAACTAGATCTCCCTGGTTTATAAACCCCAACGTCAAACTTGATCTCCCTGTTTTATAAACCCCAACGTCAAACTAGATCTCCCTGGTTTATAAACCCCAACGTCAAACTATATCTCCCTGGTTTATAAACCCCAATGTCAAACTATATCTCCCTGGTTTATAAACCCCAACGTCAAACTAGATCTCCCTGGTTCATAAACCCAAACGTCAAACTTGATCTCCCTGGTTTATAAACCCCAACGTCAAACTAGATCTCCCTGGTTTACAAACCCCAACGTCAAACTAGATGTCCCTGGTTCATAAACCCAAACGTCAAACTAGATCTCCCTGGTTTATAAACCCCAACGTCAAACTAGATCTCCCTGGTTTATAAACCCCAAACGTCAAACTAGATCTCCCTGGTTTATAAACCCCAACGTCAAACTAGATCTCCCTGGTTTATAAACCCCAACGTCAAACTAGATCTCCCTGGTTTATAAACCCCAAACGTCAAACTAGATCTCCCTGGTTTATAAACCCCAACGTCAAACTAGATCTCCCTGGTTTATAAACCCCAACATCAAACTAGATCTCCCTGGTTTATAAACCCCAACGTCAAACTAGATCTCCCTGGTTTATAAACCCCAACGTCAAACTAGATCTCCCTGGTTCATAAACCCAAACGTCAAACTGATGTCCCTGGTTCATAAACCCAAACGTCAAACTAGATGTCCCTGGTTCATAAACCCAAACGTCAAACTAGATCTCCCTGGTTTATAAACCCCAACGTCAAACTAGATCTCCCTGGTTTATAAACCCCAACGTCAAACTAGATCTCCCTGGTTTATAAACCCCAACGTCAAACTAGATCTCCCTGGTTCATAAACCCAAACGTCAAACTGATGTCCCTGGTTCATAAACCCAAACGTCAAACTAGATGTCCCTGGTTCATAAACCCAAACGTCAAACTAGATCTCTCTGGTTCATAAACCCAAACGTCAAACTAGATGTCCCTGGTTCATAAACCCAAACGTCAAACTAGATCTCTCTGGTTCATAAACCCAAACGTCAAACTAGATCTCTCTGGTTCATAAACCCCAACGTCAAACTAGATCTCCCTGCTTCATAAACCCAAACGTCAAACTAGATCTCTCTGGTTTTTAAAGTCGCACCTCATCACCTCGGTAAACCGTCACATTCGACAATAAAAAACGTTGAACGAGAACTAAATGCACCCAAAAAAGGAGGTTTGTCCACAATGTGCTTGTCATGCAGTGTCAGTGTCAGAGAGAGGAGCTAACACACCGTGTTCTGCCTGCGAGGGGAGAGACCTGCATCTCCAGCAACGGCCACTAAGTCCTTGTTAGTCATGCACTTAAAGCAGAGGACCAGTGTTCCCACATAACTGGTTCATGGGCCTCGGTCCTGGTTAATATTTAAATGTGACAAGAACACACAGCTCTCTCAGAATAGTCATCCCGGCTGCCTCCTCTGCCAAATGGGGGTCTGTTTCAGCGTCATCCAGCTCAGTGATTTAAACAAGTGCGCATTCGGTTTCTGCGAGGGCAAATCCAGGTTTGGTTCAAACCCACGCAGTCGAACGTCCTATTTTTGTGGGCGTCTAGAGACGTACTTCCCCAGTTGAGTTTCAAAACGCGTCATCGTGAATGTTTCCAGGAAATGACATTCTGGTTCTTGTTATCGACGAAACGATCATGCTTTGAGAGAACGTAATTGAAGAGAGAAATTTGATTTAAGAGAACAGTGATATGTCATTGATTTCCTATTGAGAAGGCCGTGCTAAGTAGTCCAATCCAAAGTTTGCAAACAATTTGTCATCAAAACAATCCTCTTGGGGATACAACAGCATACTTTTGCAGCTGTGCCATTGGTTGCAGAAGGGGATTCAACATGCCTGTTTTCGACAGGACGGACAGAAAGAAAGCTCTAGAACGCAAACCAGAAAACACAACTAGGCCGGAGGGGAGATCTGGTCAGAGGTTCTCTCCGGTGCAACGACCGACCCTGGTCACCCGATCAGCTGTTTACAGCTGTGGTACTCCATTCAGTCTAATTATACAAGCAAGACAGCCGAGGTTAACGACACTCTGCCACACACGCCCGCAGATAATTGCTGTGTTTTTATTGTAATTACTGCAGATAATCATACTACAGCTAGCACAGCCGCCACCACAATTAGGCCAGGATAATAACTGTGCAGTCAAGACTGATGGGGAATACAAATGGAGGCGGTCGAGGTGCTCGTGCTGGGGTCTCTGAACCAGGCTGACAACAGTCTGAATCATTTGATGTAGAGGACTGGCACATCATGGAAAGCTGCCCGACAGAGTCGACCAATCACGATCATTAAAAACCTGTTGACTTGTTGGATGTATTTTTCATGCTGAATGAGCATTTGGTATTCCGTTAGATGTTTAATTCATTTCGCTTTAATATGAATGTCAGATAATAAATGTTGAATGTGTTTTTTTGACATGTGTTTTGTTCAGTACTGGGTTGGTTATACTAATGTATATGTGCATGCTTGTGTGTGAGAGAGAGAGAGAGAGAGAGAGAGAGAGAGAGAGAGAGAGAGAGAGAGAGAGAGAGAGTGTGTGTGTGTGTGTGTGTGTGTGTGTGAGAGAGAGAGAGAGAGAGAGAGAGAGAGAGAGAGAGAGAGAGAGAGAGAGAGAGAGAAAGAGAGAGAGCGTGTGCGTGTGCGTGTGTGTGTGTGTTTGCGTGTGCGTGTGTGAGAGAGCTAGAGAGTGTGTGGGGGCTTCTACACCCCTTGGCTTCACTGACATGTTTGCGCTCAAGTGATCCATTGAGTTCTGTGGGCAAAATAACTGCAGTCTCACTCAATATATCACTGCCATTACAGTAGACCTGTTACAGCCAGAGAGCATCAGGAGACCCACACACACACCCACACACACACACACACAGACATACACACACACAAGCACACGCATATACACACACAGAGAGACATATACGGACACACCCACACACACCCACACTGGTATCTGGTGTCTGAATATCTAGGGCAGCTACAGTGAGACATAAAGAAGAGGCCTGGAGTTTACAGTTTACAATTCAACTACTCACCCTCCGACACACACACACACACACACAGTTGGTTAACTGATCTAATGTCACCACATAGTTGGCCAGGAGCAGACACTGCATTTACATGCCACCAGGGCAGTACATTACACACCCTTGTAGCAAACATCTTCCCTCACGTCGCTCTCAGAGGAACACAAGCCCCATCACAGGAGCCACGATGACACAAAGCCCCCACAAGGCCACAAGCTAGCCATGATTAGCTTGGTGTCCTTCCCCGAGCCAGTGGAGGAATAGCAGCAATTATCAGATCCATCTACATTGGCTTAGTCAGGCTAACCTTGGCTTGATGACGCCTTCAGGAGCTGTCCTCACGTCCCTTTCAGCAGTGGATGAAATATTTGAGTGTCGGGGTATGAAGAAAATTGTTTTTTTGTGTTTGGGCCTTGTGCAGCGCGTTGCCAGAGATTATATCAATTCAACGTAGAGTACGTTGATTTGTTGATTGAAAATCGAATATGTGGATTGTGAGCCGCTATCTGTGCCCACACACACACACACACAGACACACACACACACACGCACACACAGACACACACACAGACACACACACACAGACACACACAGACACACACAGACACACACACACACAGACACACACGCACACACACAGACACACACACACACAGACACACACGCACACACACACACACAGACACACAGACACACACACAGACACACACACACACACACAGACACACACACACACACGCACACACACACAGACACAAACTGAACTCATTTGCTGCTCTGTTTCCCCCTCCCTCCATTCTACCTGCATGGTTTCCCATTAGTGGAGAACACCCCCTGGTCACCGCCACAGTGAGATAATGAAGAGCGTACCTCATCTGGCGTGGATGCTCGCGGCCAGAGGCTCCGCCCAGCCAGGGAGCCCGAGCCAGACTGATCACTACAGACCCAACGCACCGAAGGGCGCAGGCTTGGGCTCGTCAGGGGGGGGCGAATTGAGCGGGTTGGAATTTGGATTCGCTGTTGTCCGTCCCCAAGTGGTTTCTGATTGGTCTGGGAGAGTTGTTTTCTCTCCATGGTTGGACTGCTGAAGACACTGGGGGGTGTGGGGGGGAAGCGGCCCATTTAGGACGGGCAGGAAAGCTGTGCAGGAACGACGTCTCAGGGCG
>NC_140377.1:21020000-21022500 GCF_054491055.1 Hypomesus nipponensis
TCTCTGCCTCTCTCTGCCTCTCTTTGCCTCGCGTCTCAGCCTCTCCCTTGTTCTCTCTGCTTTGTTCTTCCCCTCCCTCCCCTCCTCCCCCTTCTCCCTCCCCCCTCCTCCCCCCTCCTCCCCCTCCTCCCATTGTTCCACAGTGTGTGCCGCTCCCTACTGTTCTCTCTCTCTCCTCTCCCGGTCTCTCCATCCCTCTCCTGTCCTCCCCACCTGTCCCGGCCGTTATTACCCATTCTGTTTGTAGTCGCTCTTCCATGTCCTCTCTCTCTGTGCCCCCCCTCCCCCAACACACACACAGAGACGCACCCCCTCACCCCCGTCTCTGCCCGCCCCCTCTCTGCCCGCTCCCTCTCTCTCTCTCTCTCTCTCTCTCTCTCTCTCTCTCTCTCTCTCTCTCTCTCTCTCTCTCTCTCTCTCTCTCTCTCTCTCTCTCTCCTTCTCTCTCTCTCTCTCATCGCTCCTCAGCTATAACTTCTCCCATTTTGTCTGTTCTTGGAAGCAGCAGCTTGTGTGTGCGTGTGTGTGTGCGTGTGTGCGTGCGTGTGGGCGTGCGTGTGGTTGTGTGTGTGTGTGTGTGTGTGTATGGAGGGGTAGATAAAGAGAAATTGAGAGAGGGGAGAGACAGAGAAATAAGTAAAGATATACTCAAGAGAGTAAGAATTACTAGTGTCAGCCATAGTGGTGCTCCAATAGAGCAACTGCAATATCTAGCTCCATATTTGAACTTCTACAAAAGACAATATTTTCCATCGAAAATGTCTGGAATTTGGAAGAAGTTTATAGGTTCATGCCGTTGGAGTGGTAAACATGAACTTTTAATCCACGTTCATGCCTTAAATGCAATCAACTGCTTAACAAATTTCAGCCTCTGCAAACATAATCGTCCAATAACTGGCTCGGGGCAGGCATGTTAAACAAGAGAAGGCGAACCAATGGGTGAACGTTCATTGCTGTCACGACCAATTAGGGAGGGCGGCTGTGTGTCTGCTTTAAAGGTCCACTGGCTAACGAGGATGTTTCTAAACAGCGGCGTGGCCTAACTGACCGTCTCACCGGCAGTGAGAGCTGTGAGAGGAGAGGGAGAGATGGGGAGGGTGGGTGAGGGGGGGGGGGGCACCATGAAGAGACTCTGTGAGGCTGACGTATGCACGTACACCTCGCTTGGGTTTTTTGATTCATAATTTAGGTCCAGGCCTTGAGATGTTTCTTTACCGAGACGAAGTGGAGGCTTCAGTGTTTGGTCGGGCTTGATCCGTCCTCAGACGGTGATGCAAGGGCCCTCGCCTCGGCTGATTTGAGGGAGAAGTTGATTTCCCTGACTGGTATCACATCAAGCTTGTCCTGTCTCCTGGCAGTGCTCCTTTGTAGACGGTGCTGATTCAGCTCTCCCGCTCTCAGTGAGTTCAGCCTCAGGTATGTGTCTTCTGGGTCCTGGAGCCAGAGAAGGATGTTATTACAGGAAGAACTCGACAGTTGAACGATGTCTCCTAATAAAAACGGTTCATGAAAATGCTTAAAGGATTTCCAGTGATGTGTCGTTGTGTAGTGTTCCTGTGGGTGTGTGTGCTTGTGTTTGTGTGCGTGTTTGTGCTTACGTGCATGTGTGGGGATGTATGTGTGTGTGTGTGTGTGTGTATGTGTGTGTGTGTGTTTGCCGACAGGTGTGTGTGGGAATCAGAAGGCCTGTCGGTGTGTGCGTGGGAGAGGCCAGGCCAGGTGGTTATCTGCAGGGGAGGATGGATGGAGGGCAGGCAGTCGTGGAGGGGAGGTCACAGGGTGGGCAGAGGGCAGCAGAGATGGACACAGAGAGGGAGGGAGGGAGGGAGGGAGGGAGGGAGGGAGAGAGGGAGGGAGGGAGGGAGGGAGGGAGGGAGGGAGGGAGGGAGGGAGGGAGGGAGGAAGGAAGGAAGGAAGGAAGGAAGGAAGGAAGGAAGGAAGGAAGGAAGGAAGGAAGGAAGGAAGGAAGGAAGGAAGGAAGGAAGGAAGGAAGGAAGGAAGGAAGGGGAGATGGGAGGGGCAGAGGGTGCAGGGGGGCTGACAGAGGAGGAGGGAGGGGTGCTCCTGATGGGCTGTAGAGTGTTTAGAGTCAAGGGGATGAAGAAGACAGCTCTGCTATTAGCTTTCTGACACGATAATGGAGGTGCATGGTTTGACATCCACAAACACACGCAGCACACCAAACGAGACGCACACACACCGTTGCTAGCGCACACCGAAATAGACTCTTTTCTCTCTGTCGGGCGCGCACACGCTAACATATGGTGCATACAGTCTGCGTGCCAACACACAAACACAGCCATCCTCATTTAAAGTAAACACACACACATAGACTGTGGAGTGTGCGTGTGTTGCCAGCAACAGTATGCCTGTGGGGCATACATTGCTGAAACAGCACACGGTTCCCGTGGAAACTCGTTCTTGGCGAGTTAGGAAGCCTTGCTTCACCCCCCCCTAACCCCCTCCCCCTCCCCCTCCCCCACCCCGAGCCCAAACCTCT
>NC_140377.1:21027500-21047500 GCF_054491055.1 Hypomesus nipponensis
TCTCTCTCTCTGTCTCTCTCTCTCTCTCTTTATCTCTCTCTCTCTCTCTCTATTTCTCTCGCTCGTCCTTTCCTTCCCCAATTATTTTATCTCTCCATCTCTCTTTCATTCTCTCCTTTTCTCTCTTTCTCTCTTTTACTCTCTCTGCCCATCCCTTTTCTCTCTCCATCTCCTTTGCTCTCTTTCCCTTTCTCTATCTATTTCTCTCTCTTCCTCTCCCTGTGTTTTTCTTGTCTCTACATCTTCCATTATTTTCCTTTTCTCTCTCTCTCTTTCTCTCTCTGTCTCTCTCTGTCTCTCTCTCTCTCTCTCTCTGTCCCTCTCTGTCTCTCTCTCTCTCTCTCTATCTCTCTCTCTCTGTCTCTCTCTCTCTCTGTCTCTCTCTCTCTCTCTGTCTCTCTCTCTCTATCTCTCTCTCTCTGTCTCACTCTCTGTTTCTGCAATCTCCCCTAATTCCCTCTGGTTCCCTCTGCGTTTCTCTGTTCCCAGGTCCTGTAGTGAAGGTGTTGGTCTAGTTAGTGACACTGTCACTGTCTCTCCAGGACTGGATGTACTAAAGGTGCTTAACCACCGAGGCATCCAGCAGCCACACACACTAACACACTCACACACATACACACACACACACACACACTAACATACTCTCACAGCGTTTTATCTTCATCAACTCTGCTTCCCTTGCTGCCTGTCTCTCTCGTGCTCTCTCCTTCCCTTGGGATGTGGCTGCACATGTGTGCGTGTGTTAGCGTGTGTGCAAGTGTGTGTGTGTCTTAGGGTGTGCGCGTGTTAGCGTGTGTGCAAGTGTGTGTGTGTCTTAGGGTGTGCGTGTGTGATCGAGTGTGGGAGTTTTTATTGCTCGCCAGCCGACAGCTTGTTAGCGGTGGCTGCTATGTTTGCTGATGGAAGCGTAGGGGTGCAGGCAGGGGGTACAGAGATCAAAACATGATTTCTCTGGCTAACGCTAGCTTGCGTTAGCTGCCATGCTAATCATCTACTGCATCTGCCTCACAGAACAGGACTGGAGGGGGACACTTTTGTCTCCGATGATAAAAACACACGTGCCTGCCTGCCTGCCTGCCTGCCTGCCTGCCTGCCTGCCTGCCTGCCTGCCTGCCTGCCTGCCTGCCTGCCTGCCTGTCTGACTTTCTGACTGCCTGTCTGTCTGTCTGTCTGTCTGCCTGCCTGTCTGCTTGCCTGTGTCTGTCTACCTGTCTGTCTTTCCGTCTATCTACGTTTTATCCATTTCTTGCTAAGCTACTTCACCTTCTTTAATCCTGAACCTGCAATCAATAATTCAGGGTTTTACTGCAGAAAACGCAGCTTGACACCCTGATGAAACATGAGAGAGGGAAGGAGAGGGAGGGACAGAGGCGGGAGAGAGGAGGAGAGAGGAGAGAGAGGAGGGAGAGAGTGGGGACAAGGGTCTGAGAAGGGGTAGAATGAGTCAATTTAATGGGGATACAGAGTGGAGGAGAGAGCTGCTTGATGATGGATGGGGAGAAGGTGAGAGAAGGAGGGAGTGGTGTGTGTGTGTGTGTGTGCGTGTGTGTGTGTGCGTGTGTGTGCGTATAAGAGAGAGGGGAAAAGAAAGAGAGAAAGACAGATATATAGATAGAGAAAGAGATAGAGGGTCGGTGGTATCGAAACCTACAGAGCTGGAAATTCCCGGAACAGTGGAAAATCCCCCCCCCCACCCCCCCCCCCCACACACACACACACACACGCACATGTATAAACATACATGCCATCCTAGTCCGTTAGTAACTAGGAAATCATTTTGAATCACTGCAAAAGGTAATTCAGTCCATGTTCATTTTCCGATGTCGCTTAGCGTTGCTAAGTCGCTTTTGAGTGCTTTCCAAACAAGCATCATCGTTATGGTCATGACCCTACACAGAACACTGTGTTATTGATCCCAACAACCGCCACAAATACCACAGGGAGTCTCGCTGTAGTTCTAGCACTTTCCCCTAATCTCTCACTCTGTCTCTCCGCCATTCTCTCTCCCCCTCGGAGTCGTTGCAGCGCTGCTATTCCCCAACTTCCCAGGGAACCTCAGGTTGAAACGGCCCATCGCAGTCAGTCTCAGAGCTGCAAAGTATACCCTCCGGCAGGGCCCTGCCGTGCCCCTCTCTCTCTCCCTCTCCCTCTCTCTCTCTCTCTCTCTCTCTCTCTCTCTCTCTCTCTCTCTCTCTCTCTCTCTCTGTGTCTCTCCCTCCACCACTCCATCCACCTCTACTGACAGAGCCCCAGTCTACATTACGCCACTGATCCAATTAGCCGCTTGGTGCTGGGGCGACGTCAGGGTGACTTTGCCTCCTGTTCTGTCAGGTTGGCTCAGCCACCCGACAGCCTCTGAACTTTTGGCCTCCCCGTCGCCGTTGTGGCCTCAAGGGGACGGAGCTCCGGCAGCCTGATGACACGCACAACGGAACGTTCGGGAGGGGGGTGAAGAACGGCGCGGTTTAAGATTCAGCCGGCGTCGCCGGGACAGATTGGGGCGGGGAGTGTGGTAATCGGGGAGTTGATGATGGATGGAGTTCCGTGGTGTTTCCGGGTCTTTCTACGGACTGTAAATCACAGTAGAGCTTGAGGTAGCCTGTAGAGCACGCACACGTATAACCACTCACAATAGCAGTGTCGAGAGATTTATGTATCCATCGCACATAAATTAATGATGCACGTCTATCACAAAAAGTATTACATATGGGCGCCCCCGAAGCTTACCTCATGTACTTATTCCACCGATAAAATGGGGCGACGGGAAATACTATTGTGCCACAACGGCCATCCATCTCTCATCATACGGAACGTTCAAAACTCAAGTACCGTGATTGCCTCAATAGTTCTTTTTCAACCCAGTGCGGCACTCGACCCCTTTCTCCCTCTCTGGCCGTGGCCTTGCTGCAAAGTTGCAGCTAGCGTTGGATAATCTGAGGATCTCCACACACCGACCGCACCAAGGTCCATTACCCGTAACGGATGGAACGCAGAGGCCATAACCATGGTGACCCCGTGGCTTTAATGAGGCCTAAGTCAAAGTCTCTCTCTTCTATCTATATATCTATCTATCTTTATCTCTCTCCCTCTCTCCCTCTCTCCCTCTCTCCCTTTCTCCCTCTCTCCCTCTCTCTCTCCCTCTCTCTCTCTCTCTCTCTCTCTATGGGCGGGAGACAGATCTGTCGAACAGTTCTCCAGTGACCTGACCTCCATAAACGGTGGACCACAGAGAGAGAGAGAGAGAGAGAGAGAGAGAGAGAGAGAGAGAGAGAGAGAGAGAGAGAGAGAGAGAGAGAGAGAGAGAGAGAGAGAGAGAGAGCGAGAGAGAGAGAGCGAGAGAGAGACAGAGAGAGAGAGAGAGAGAGAGAGAGAGAGAGAGAGAGAGAGAGAGAGAGAGAGAGCGAGAGAGAGAGAGCGAGAGAGAGACGAGAGAGAGAGAGAGAGAGAGAGAGAGAGAGAGAGAGAGAGAGACTCTCATGAAGCCTATAATAGCAACATGTCTTAACCTCCAGAGACTCACTGCTGACCTATTTGTTTAAAGCCACAGTCCTACTTGACCACATTTATCCTAGTTTGATCAAATCGTTATTACAACAAACATGTTGTCACATAGTTATAAAGCATGTTTCCAACAAGCCCTTTGCCCCAATGGTAAGCCCTTGGGAACCAGTACACAACATGTGATGTAGACCCATACTAGCAACACACATAGCACTAGATTCTGCCACTGGGGAAATCATCAGTTGTACCCTACATTCTCAAAGCAGCCTCACATCTTTGCTTGGTGTACTCGTAAGAGAGAGGGCCTCAAAGCAACACCAGCATGCAAGTCTCCAGCTCCCACCCCTGGGACTGGGGAGCGCTGGATCAACATCCCAGCCTAGCCTAGCCTAGCCTGTCCTGCCAAACCTCACCACATCCTTTACCACCCCACCCCACCCTAGCCTAACCTATCCTGTCCTGTCAGACCTCACCCCACCCATTACCACCCCAGCCAAGCCTAGTCTGCCCTACCCTGTCCTGCTGTGCCCTAACATCCCCCACTCTGGCCTTCCCTAGCCCAAATGCACGTGACGGGTGCGGTGATGCAACACGCCGGCCCTGAAGCTAGCGTGTTCATGTGTGTCACACGTCCTCGCCCCCCGGGGGGGCCCACTGTGTGTCTGAGAGGAGATTGAGCCACTCGTGAACTTCAGACGGCCTTGTCTTACAGGATTGCGCCGCGTCATTACTGTAAGTCGAGGTTGAGAGCTTGGGCCAGATGTTCGGACACGTTGCCGGGTCCAGTGAACCGGGAACTGTTGGAGGCAGTTAAGCAAACAAACACACGTACATACTAGCACGACTTAAACAGGCATGCGCAGTCACACATGCATGAACGCATACGTTGAAGGATACACACACACTTACACACACACACACACACACACACACACACACACTCCTCCTGGTGGATTTTCTCCTCGATGCAAGAGCGCCATCTTCTGCCCGAGAGAGATAGAGTGCAGGACTGCAGGGAGTTCAATCTCAATAACAAGTGGAGCCGACCCCCTCCGCGTGTGAGAGAGTCCTGCTGATTCATCCTTTTTAAATATGAATGTGGTCAATACGAGCCGGCGCAGCCAATGGCAGTGGTCGATGTGGACTGTTTGATGGCAGCGCCAGGAGCCCACTGACGTCAAAGACGTCGTGAGAGCTGGAGGGCCGCGTCAAATCCCTCTCCTCCATTTCCTCTTCTGTTTACCCTCCCCTTCTCTCCCTCCCTTCCTTCCTTCCCTCTCCTATACTCTATCTTCTCTCCATCTCTCCCTCCAATTCTCCCTCTCCTTCATTCCTTGCCTGGGCCTGTCGCCCTTTATCACTTCCCTCTCCACCTCCCGCCCCCCCCCCCCCTCTCCATCCCTCACTCCCCCCTATTCTTTCATTTCCTGTGTTGCTTCCCCTCCGCCCCCCCCCTCCCCCCGCCGCCCCGCCCACGCTCTCGACGTCACGGCGACTGCAGTCTGAGCCTGGGGAAGAACATCAAACATCCGTCTATCAATACAGCAGAGGAATGGAGGGAGGAGGCAGAGAAAAGGAGGTGTACAGAGGCCGGCCTCAAGCCCGTCACGCCGAGAGCGGGTCGCCCCTTGGGCACCCGGCCGGTTGCCAGGTTTGAGAGGGGATGCCACACACGGCCCCCTAATAAGGTCCTTGAAGTGATTCTATTAGTCACATATGGGTGACTCACCCTCGGTGCTGCCGAGGTGCCAAATTTGAGGCTGCAACATTGAGAAGGGGAAGAAGACCGGCAGAGCAGGAAGAGAGGGAGGGAGGGAGGGAGGGAGGGAGGGAGGGAGGGAGGGAGGGAGGGAGGGAGGGAGGGGAGGGAGGGAGGGAGGGAGGGAGGGAGGGAGGGAGGGAGGGAGGGAGGGAGGGAGGGGATTTATTGCACAGAGGGGCCTGGAGTCTTAGAGGGGGTGCTTATAAGAGGGGGAGAGGGATGGTGATATAGTGAGGGTGGTGAGAGAGCTGGACCAGTAAACAAGAGGATGCAGTGGAAGAGAGGAAGGCCAGTAAAAAACAGTATGTGTGTGTGTGTGAGAGAGAGAGAGAGAGAGAGAGAGAGAGAGAGAGGGAGCAGCATACAGACAGAGTGAGACGCTAAGTGATTAGCATTCTAAAGGGATTGCCTGCTGAGTCAGGAGACTTTGCAACATTGCTCTTTCATGGCCACACACACGCACAACAGAGAGAGAGAGAGAGAGAGAGAGAGAGAGAGAGAGAGAGAGACATAGAGAGAGACATAGAGAGAGACATAGAGAGAGACATAGAGAGAGACATAGAGAGAGAGAGAGACATAGAGAGAGAGAGAGAGAGAGAGAGAGAGAGAGAGAGAGAGAGAGAGAGAGAGAGAGAGAGAGGAAAAAGAAGGGGAAGAATTGACCATTGCTACTCTTTCATGTACCCAGATGAATATTTAGTGTCTTTCTGGGTGTACACATGGTGTACACTTTCTGACATGTGCACACACACACACACACACACACGTGCACACACAGACACACAAGTAGCCGAGATGAAACAGAGTCTCCTGTAGTGCTGATTTCCCACTCTTACCTTCAAAGCATCCACACAGTTCATGCATATTCTTTTTAAAACCACATGAATCACAGCTGATTTGGCCTTAAACCCACTTGGATATTATTACAATATCTAAGCTGACATGTACCGAATAACACTAGGCTCCCTCCAGGGGACCGCATATCTCGGGTCCGTTATCTATCATTATGAATGGACACTTTTATCGAGTCCAACGTGAGTCAGGTACAGATTTAGATTGTGAACATGCCCAGGGGTCTAGCCAGGTAATTAAGTATTTCCTTTTTTGAATGGGACGCGTTGTGAAAACGTGTGGTGCAGAGACATCTGGTGGTTAACAGTGGAAAGTAATTCTCTGAAACTCGTATGTGTTTGTGCGCGTGCGCGTGTGTCTAATTACTAGCGAGGTCTGAAAATAGCCTTGGACTATGACGTTAGCGTCTCTGCCAGGGGGAATAAATACATCGATGAGAGGAGAAGAAGTGAGAGAGGTCGAACACCAAGGTGGCCCCTCCACCACTGCTCTTTCAGGAACAGCAACATCTTGCGTGTAAAACATTTAGCCACGGTCAATGTTGCACTCGAAGAAAAAAGTCGCGCACACCATTTTTATTTTTTTAAAGAATTGTTTAGACACTTTTTAAAAAAAAAATTATTGATGAAAAGCATAATCAAACACATGCAGTGGATGGTTTACATGTCACCACTTCTCTTTTCTGCGCAAAAAAAGTAAGACAGCAATTACTTACGAAAACAAATACATTGATACTAACAATGGAGTAAGTTATATTTCGCTATGTAGTTAACGAGATACTTTGATTAGGGGCCTGTTACAAGCCAATAATATTATATAGAAACACATGCAATTAGTCAGGAGGAAGAACAGTTTGGGCCGTTTCAGCATCTAAACACACTCATTTCTACACATATTTAATCCACGCCAGGGATGGGCCGGTCACACTCGGCTCCAGAACAAATTACATGGGCATTTTTTTCACAAGGGGGGCAAGCATTTACAAAGCATGTATGAGAGTCAGAATAAGAATAAGAATAAGACACCTGCATATTCTGCAGGAAAGTGTAGCCATCTTGATATTTATTTTATAGCCAATACCATTATTTCTTATTTATACTTTAAGAAAACATAATTTTGGAGCCGACCTCGGGCCGGTAATGATTTGTTATGGTAAGGAATACTTCATAGCTATGATCAAGAAGTGAATCCGTCAACTAAAATTTATTTTATATTCTTTTTTATATACTTTTTTTTCTTCAGCGCCGTTAATATGACGTAGGCTATAATGATTTTCGTTAAAAAAAGGAAAATAATGAATGCATGGAGGAAAATTCCACTCTTTATTTCCTCTTTATTTTTCATGAACACGTAAGCCCACGTCATGAATCCATTGAACGGCGGAGGGATATTTTGACATAGTTCCGGGATCTGGAATTACTTTCACTGTTGGAAAACACTCGAGGAGCGTATTGATACAGCCGTAGAACACACCGATAACAGGTGCATGACGCAAAACAGACAACCGACAACATTCAAGAAAATATTTTGCTTTGGGGCTTTACTACTAGTTTTCTTTCTATATAAACAAACGCAAAGACGTCGAAAGAACCTGCACAACCCCGAGGACAATAGCAACAGAATGACAAGGTAAACATTTCGCCGCTTCGGTGCACTTGCTGCAAATAACGTTAGCTGGATAGCTTGCTAACATCAGCTAGTTCGCAGTTTATATGGTGTCTAAACGCGAATGACGTTTGCTGCTGCAGTTATCGTGTTCGCTAACAAGCTCGCCTGGCTAATTCAAACATACGGAAAAAATACTAACAAATTAAGTGTTGACTTTCCATTGTGCTACGTAGGGTAACGTTTAAGGACCTATACTACAGTACGTTGCTTAAACAAACAATAGTCTCATGGTTTTACCACGACCAGTATTAATTAAGCCAGCTTCACAACGTTAAAAGGTTCTCAGTTCTGTGTGGCAGTTTGGCTGGCAGGTTATCCATACATGACATATGGCAGGAAATCAATGGGATACAGTCATCTAGGACATGTGCTATAAACTCGGTAGCTCATCCAGACGGAACGAGGCTTTACAGTGTCTCCGTGGCAGTTGCAGAGAAATGCCCTTGTACAGAATGTGTAGACTCACTCAAATCTTGATGTACCTCAATACTTAAAATAAAGGACACAGTAGTTTTGTGGAGCCCGATGTGGTGAACTGTTGTGTCACCACACCCTGTGGTGATGATGACTAATGATGCTGCATACTGGTCCGCTTTAAGTCCGATGGAGACACCTGTAGCAGGGGAGGTTCCAGACCATTTCAAATCGGGGGGGCCAAGCTGGGGGCCAGTTGTACTGTTGGAAGGGCCAGTTAAATTAGACAGTACTGTTGTCATATTGTTTTCTTCATTGCATTGCAGGCATTGACAGGCAAAATACAATATTTTTTATTTTTCCGACTTGATATTTAGGGGGGCCACATGGCCCCCCACCACAGAACTGCCCCTGACCTGTAGTCAAGGTTGCTGTCAACTCCATTTCAACTGTTCATATGTCATTTATGCCTAACTTCATAGTAAAAATTCTGCTGGAATTGTTGTAAATGCTTGTGGTTTTTCCAAGTGTGTGTGTCTTCAGATCTGAACTTTTTTCAGTCAGTTAGTTAGTGAGCACAGCGGTGCTAGTGGTAGATAGCATGTCTCTTTATTTTGTGAATGTGTGTCACAACATTTCATCAACATGACCCAACTGCCTTTGAGGGCCAACAGAAAGCGGGGATGGGAAAATAATTGCACGCACACTCTCTCTCTCACACACACACACACACACACACACAAAAGCCTACAAGCCAGCCCTATAACAAAAGAGAACATTGAATGATTCTTAGCATTGCGTGTGTGACTCAGGGAGCCCATTTCAGTTTAATTGAAGACGCACACACACACACACAAACACACACAGGCTATGCAAACGCACTTCTCAAACGACACACAGCAGGATCTGTTAGTGTGGCTCTCGTTGTCATAGGGTGTGTTCAGGCGTGTGTCAACATTGCTCAGGCCAGCCTTCATTCTCTGACTGTCCTCTTGCATAGCCGCCTCGTCTGTTAGCCTGCTCTGTCTGGCACAGTTCTGCTATATCAGTTTCAGATATGGAATATCTTAACTACAGCAATAAAGGACTGGAGGATAAGCTATTCAACCTGGTTCCTTTAATACCTCTTGTAACTAACTTCATCTTATCGACCACCAGCAAAGTATTCCGATCAAGCATGCTAGATTACGGAACAGTAGCTCTCCAGAAGCATGGTTGTAGAGGCCTGGCGTGCCGGCGTTCTTGGAAAAGGTCGAGGTTCTTGGAAAAGAGCCCAGTTTGTGGTTTTCTGGTTGGCTCTGTGGCGTTTGAGGAAATGGCTCGTCCTGCTGTTGTATTCCCATCACCAGTCTCACCCAACCACGGCACACAACGGCTCGTCCTGGCTTGGCTTCAAACCGAACGGCAATCATCCAAACCACCAGATAGATTTCTCATCCGTCCTAAAGTCTCCAATCCCTCCCTCATATGCTGCTGAGAGCGTTGGAGCTGGATTTGCTCGGCTCTCTGGGGTAGGCGCCAGACCAGGCCCAGGCCCGGCCCCAGGCCAGTTCAGCTGGTCGGAGCCACTGGCGGAGCTCATCTCGTGTGCTGCTAATCAGTTCCTGGCGCTCGGTGCTGCCAGCTAACTCTCCCCGATGCTGTGTCGTGGGTTCTCCAGCCAAGCCAGACCTGACTTATGGAGGTGTTAGAGAGGGTTCATGACTGTAGCTGCAGCCGCTGTTTTGATAAGGACCTGGAGTTGAGCTGGTGTTGGTGTGAGGAGGGGAGGGGAGGGGGGGGGGGGCTTTCCTGGAAAGCTGTCGATGACTGTTGCTGTAGGTGTAGTCCAGCATGATTTTAAAAGCCTTACGGTGTTCTAACTTGCGCTAGTGGCATTCTTAATGTCAAGTGTGTTAGTTTTTAATATTTATTTTTTACAATTTCAATCAGTCTGCCTGTCAATCTAGGGTAAAGGAGGGGGTGACAAGTGAAGTTGTAGACTTGTCTCCAGACCAGTGGAATAAGCCGAACCAGATTTCAGATGCACTGTCGGGGGGGGGCATTTGTAGTGTAGGGTCAGTCAGTGGCATTTGACCTGTCTTTATCAGTTTAACCTTTGACCATAAGTAATATAGTGACTTGTGTGGTTTTCCATCGAGCGTCATAGTTGAAGGGTCACAATCACTAAAGCCTTTTGACCGCGACGCAACCTTCCGCGTGCATTGACCTGGGAGAATAACATCTGTTCCTTTGCCTCCTACACCCCCCCCCCCCCCCCCCCACACAAACACACACACACACACACACTGATATAATCTATTCCTTGTACAAGTGGAGGAAGGAACCAAAAGACCATAAAAAAAGGTTGGATGTGTGATTCTCTCCACGAGGAAATGAATTTCCTGCCTGTGTTTGTGTGCCTTGAGTGATTATTCCCCTCAGATAACTCCAGAGAGGGGAACTTGAGACGACTTCACTTCAACAGGCTGGTATGGTAGTCCTTCTGCTCTCCGTGTGGGTGAACAGTGGGCTCTGTGTAGCCTGATCAGGGTGGCCCCAAAACTAACTGGCCGAGGAGATAAACATGTCATGGGTTACGGCCAAAACAACAGATCTCTCTGTGAACGACCGAAATAACTGAACAGAAAATAACTGAACAGAAAATAACTGAACAGAAAATAACTTGTGTGAAAAGTGTTTACTTTCAGAAAAAGTTATTTGAGTGTGTTCTCTCTCCCAGCGCTCCTAGCCCTCTGCGGTGTGTGTGTGTGTGTGTGTGTGTGCATTGGAAAGCCAAGTCAACAGCTTGTGTGTGTGTGTGTGCTGTGTAATGCTAAGTAAGGCAATATTTCCAGTCATGTTGAGCAGGCATGGTCACGTTGCATGTTGAGTAATTGGTAGTTGATAGTTATTTTCCATCTCCCGCACACAAGGCTGTTCCTCCAGCCTTTCCCTCCACCCTCCCTCCCCTCCTCCCCATCCTCTCCTTCTGGGTTGAGCCGGAGGGGGGTCAGGAAGTAGCCTGGAGTTGGATCCAGGATGCTTGTCTTGTTTAGCTTGTTCTTGTGAAATTTCATGTAGAGGAGTCGTGTGTGTGTGTGTGTGTGTGTGGTGAATATTGAGTGAGCACTGCTGTTTGTGTTAGGACTAAGGACTTATCACACACACACAGACAAACATATATACACACACACACACAATCTGGTGCATAAGCAGGAGGCACTTGAGATCTGAGGAAAACTGAAATTAAATTCATCCAAACCGCTCAGTCCTTTGCAGCCAATTAAATCATAACACTTGTTTCAGGCTTGTTTCTGTGTCACCCACTTACCCTATTATCTCCCCGCCCCCTTTCTTTCCCCCCTCCCTTTTGACTCCCCCCCCCCCCCTTCTCTCCCCCCTCCCTGCAGAGTCACATCACTCTGCTGACCGTCAAACCCACAGTGGCTCAACACACCAACACACAAACACCAGCATGTCAGGTAAGATGGAGATTTTACCTTCAGTTGATGTTTTTCTCCCTCCCCTGTTCTCTTGAGCAGACGACTGTCCATCTCTCCCTGTCTGGTGTATGTGACACCTCGTGTATGTGACACCTCGTCTCTCTGTCTCTGTCGGTCTCTCTCTCTCTCTCTCTCTGTCTCTCTCTCTGTCTCTCTCTCTCTCTCTGTCTGTCTCTCTCTCTCTCTCTCTCTCTCTCTCTCTCTCTGTCTCTCTCTCTGTCTCTGTCTCTCTCTCTGTCTCTCTCTCTCTGTCTGTCTCTCTCTCTCTCTCTCTCTCTCTCTCTCTCTCTGTCTGTCTCTCTGTGTCTTGCAGGCAGCTACACCCCAGCCCCAGGGGGCCCCTTCTCGGCCCTCACCCCCAGTATGTGGCCTCAGGACATTCTGGCGAAGTACTACCAGGTGAGGAACACGGGGGGCAGGGGGACCTGGGGGAGGCCCTCTGAGAGGCCGCTGTAGAATGACATAATCATCATCATCATCATGTTCTACACTGTGGGCATGTTGATGACCATGTTAAGAGCGTCACTGGGAAGGGACTGACTCTGTGGACGTCATGATTGGCTGGGAGTCACTTCTACTGTGAGGCCCCAGTCATGGAACATGACCCTGATGGTCTTCAGTCAGGCCTCCCACTGATCTGGCGTCATAATGGGAGTTATTCTCATCAGTGACATCAGGCCTTTGAATTATGCTTGTTGAACACTGCTGTTGTTCTTTTTTGTGTCTGTGTGTCCGTGTGTGTTTGTGTATGTGCGTGTCTGTGTGTCCGTGTGCAGAAAGACAGTTCAGAGGAGTCTGACCTGCAGTACGATGAGTTTGGCTTCAGACTGGACAGTGAAGGTGAGGACAGACCTGTTTCCCCTCTCTTTCTGTCTCTCTCTCTGTCTCTCTCTCTGTCTCTCTCACTGTCTCTCTCTCTCTCTCTCTGTCTCTCTCTCCCTGTCTCTCTCTCCCTGTCTCTCTCTCTCTCTCTCTGTCTCTCTCTCTGTCTCTCTCTCTCTCCCTCCCTCCCCCCCTCTCTCTCACAGCCACGGTGAAGGATTCTCTCCTCCAACATTAGGTCCAGCCCCAGAGCTAAGATGATTCTCACCGTGGACTGATGGGCAGGCCCAAATGTAATTTGCGAGTGCAGAATTCCGACAAATTCAAATAAAATGCAGTGGTCTGAGGCTAGCCTGGCTGCCAGCCCAACTTCTCCCCGCCCACAAAAAAATGTGGTCGGGAAGTTGGGTCTGGAGGGTCTCATATTGGGAACAACTACATAAAACCAGGATCTGGGCGGACTAATGAAATTCCCAGGAAGGGCTTTATACGATGATGGACAGATGATCAACAATAACGTAATCAACAACGTCACGAAAGAGCCCTTGGGTTGAATTTGTTTTCAACAAACAACATATTACGTAGCTCTGATTGGTTGTCGGTCTATCCAATTGAGCGGAGAGGCATTTGTTTTACGAGTTCGGTTGAAACACGCCCCGTAGTCACAGCCCAACGGAGAGTTTTCAGACTCATATTCTGACTAGAATTATGAGTATGAGCAAAAATTCAATAAACTTGTCAACTCATATTACGTCCCTATTCTTTTGAAATATTTAACTTGTAAACAGAGCCCATTGCCACCAGTGTAGGTTGGTCTGTGATAGCAATCAAAGGAAGTCTGTCAACCCTGAAACTGATACAGTAACATTCACATTAGTCTGTAGCCAGTATTAAAACATTAGCCAAAAATGCAGAGATTCAGCCCTGAAGAATTGACACGGAAACACTTAACCCAAATTACAGCAATTGACAGGGCCAGTGAGTTTTCAGGCGATCTTTATGAGGATGGATCAATACTTTTTTCCAAAGTCTGTCAACATTCAATTGACCATGTTCAGCGTCAAACTGTTGTGAAACATCTTCGGTCGCGCAGATTTTGTGAAAATAATCTGCAGATTTAGTTTGGGTTTGCTGATGGGGAGACACGGGCCCTCTCTCTCTCTGGGCCTCGTCGCGTTCAGCCTCTCTCTCCACGCTGGGCCTCGTCACGTTCAGCCTCTCTCTCTGGGCCTCGACGCGTTCAGCCTCTCTCTCCACGCTGGGCCTCGTCACGTTCAGCCTCTCTCTCTCCACGCTGGGCCTCGTCACGTTCAGCCTCTCTCTCTCCACGCTGGGCCTCTTCACGTTCAGCCTCTCTCTCTCTCTCCACGCTGGGCCTCGTCACGTTCAGCCTCTCTCTCTCCACGCTGGGCCTCGTCACATTCAGCCTCTCTCTCTCTCCACGCTGGGCCTCGTCACGTTCAACCTCTCTCCACGCTGGGCCTCGTCACGTTCAACCTCTCTCCACGCTGGGCCTCGTCACGTTCAACCTCTCTCCACGCTGGGCCTCGTCACGTTCAACCTCTCTCCACGCTGGGCCTCGTCACGTTCAACCTCTCTCCACGCTGGGCCTCTTCACGTTCAGCCTCTCTCTCTCTCCACGCTGGGCCTCGTCACGTTCAGCCTCTCTCTCTCCACGCTGGGCCTCATCACATTCAGCCTCTCTCTCTCTCCACGCTGGGCCTCGTCACGTTCAACCTCTCTCCACGCTGGGCCTCGTTGGTAGAGCAGCCACTAACACAGGGTGAAGACCGAGGTCTCCCTGGCAGATCTGGGTAGGGTTGTATTCATTGATAGGAAAGCTGGAGAGAGACATGCAAGCAGAGAGAAAGGTGGAGAGGGAGAGGGGGGAGGGGGGAGAGACATGCCGGAAATGTCCCGAGCCAGATTCGAACCCATGCCCCCCTAGCGTTAGCTCTCAGCCCTAGTTGTACAGCACGCGTTCTTACCTGGTGAGTTGTCGCGGGTCGCCTGTGACTTCGCTAACGTTTGGTTCTCTTCCCTCCCTTCCCGCCCCCCCCCCTCCCCCCAGACGGCCCCGAGCGCCAGGTGCCCCTGGGCGGCGAGGGCTCGCCCCAGCGCGAGGACCCCCAGCAGCGGCTGCGCTGGCAGGCCCACCTGGAGTTCACCCACAACCACACGGTGGGCGACCTCACCTGGGAGCTGATCTCGCCCTGCCTGCCGCGCTCCGAGCGCCTGCGCACCCTGGTGCTGGGGGGCATCCCCCACAGCATGAGGCCTCAGGTGAGGGGGGAGGGGGGTGCTGGGGAGGGGGGCGAGGCTGCCATCCATCTGCAAACAGGATGCACTGTAACCTACCTTCATCACTGCCTCTTATATCCTCCCTCTCTCCCTCCCCTCCCTCCCTCCAGCTGTGGATGCGTCTGTCCGGGGCCCTCCAGAAGAAGAGGAGCTCTGAGATGACATACAGAGAGATCGTCAAGAACAGCTCCAACGACGACACCACGGCTGCCAAACAGGTGAGCCGCCCGCCCCTGCCTGGAAAGAGAGGGGGAGGCGGAGGGGGGAGGCAGGCAGGCAGGGCAGGGCAGGGAGGCAGAGGGGGGAGACTGACGGGAGGAGGAGAATGCAGTGCACTATAGAGGGAAATTGGGCAAAGAATCGTTTTTGAACGTGACACAAACACACAATCAGTGGCGGTCCTCGCACATTTGGCGCCCCGGTCAAGTTTTTCATTTACACCCAGCCCACGGAATGAGCACCGCTACTACCTGGTGGCGATAAAACGAAGGAAAATGCTACACGGCACCGTCTCAGCAAGCAGGGGTGCCTGCAGCAGCCTGAAGGGGGCGCCAATATGCCAATTCCCCACAAACTGAAATGATGGATAAGACAAGAAAGATTTCTTTCTTTTTTTTATGATCGTGCGCCCACACGTGACATGAAAAAATGCCGCCCCGGGTGCCCGGTCTGCCCGTGCCTAAAACCGCCCCTGCACACAATGTACTTAGAAACCTGGTGTCTTTCTCACCGTCTCATTTGTCTTTTTTCTTATTTTCCGTTGTATCTCCAGATAGAGAAGGACCTCCTGAGGACCATGCCCTCCAACGCCTGCTTCTGCAGCCCGCTCAGCGTGGGTGTGCCTAGACTCAGACGGCTGCTGAGGGGGCTGGCCTGGCTCTACCCTGACATAGGCTACTGCCAGGGCACTGGCATGGTAACCGCTCTCACACACACAGACACACACACACACGCACACACACACGCGGTCCACAGTTTTCTTGGTTATTTTATTTATGAGCCTCTCCTCTCTCTTCCCCCCCCCCTCTCCTCGACCGTGCTCTCTCTCTCTCTCTCTTTCTCTCTCTCTCTCTCTCTCTCTCTCTCTCTCTCTCTCTCTCTCTGTCTCTGTCTCTGTCTCTCTCTCTGTCTCTCTCTCCTCTCCCTGCCCTCCAGGTGGTGTCGTGCCTGCTGCTGTTCCTGGAGGAGGAGGACGTGCTGTGGATGATGTGTGCCCTGGTGGAGGACCTGCTGCCGCCGGCCTACTTCACCTCCACGCTGCTGGGCGTGCAGACGGACCAGAGGGTGCTGAGGCAGCTGCTGGTGCAGTACCTGCCCCGCCTCGACCGCCTGCTGCAGGAGCACGACATTGGTGAGGGGGGGGGGGGAAGAGGGAGAGAGGGGGCGAGGGAAGGAGAGGGTCATTGGGGGAGGGGAGTGAGAGGGTAACAAGGGGGATAGACTAGAGGTCAACGTGTGAGAAGGGAAGAGGTAAATGAGGGGATCGTGGAATGTTGTCTGACGATCCACGGCATAGGAAGCCATGGATGTTGGACCTAAATGAACCCCTCCCCTGAACCCCTCCCCTCCCCTGTGGTCAGCTGTCTCTGACCACCCCTCTCTCCTCCCCTCAGAGCTGTCTCTGACCACCCTCTCTCCTCCCCTCAGAGCTGTCTCTGATCACCCTCTCTCCTCCCCTCAGAGCTGTCTCTGATCACCCTCTCTCCTCCCCTCAGAGCTGTCTCTGATCACCCTCTCTCCTCCCCTCAGAGCTGTCTCTGACCACCCTCCTCTCTCCTCCCCTCAGAGCTGTCTCTGACCACCCTCTCTCCTCCCCTCAGAGCTGTCTCTGACCACCCTCTCTCCTCCCCTCAGAGCTGTCTCTGACCACCCTCTCTCCTCCCCTCAGAGCTGTCTCTGATCACCCTCTCTCCTCCCCTCAGAGCTGTCTCTGACCACCCTCTCTCCTCCCCTCAGAGCTGTCTCTGACCACCCTCTCTCCTCCCCTCAGAGCTGTCTCTGACCACCCTCTCTCCTCCCCTCAGAGCTGTCTCTGACCACCCTCTCTCCTCCCCTCAGAGCTGTCTCTGACCACCCTCTCTCCTCCCCTCAGAGCTGTCTCTGACCACCCTCTCTCCTCCCCTCAGAGCTGTCTCTGACCACCCTCTCTCCTCCCCTCAGAGCTGTCTCTGACCACCCTCTCTCCTCCCCTCAGAGCTGTCTCTGACCACCCTCTCTCCTCCCCTCAGAGCTGTCTTTGACCACCCTCTCTCCTCCCCTCAGAGCTGTCTCTGACCACCCTCTCTCCTCCCCTCAGAGCTGTCTCTGACCACCCTCTCTCCTCCCCTCAGAGCTGTCTCTGATCACCCTCTCTCCTCCCCTCAGAGCTGTCTCTGACCACCCTCTCTCCTCCCCTCAGAGCTGTCTCTGACCACCCTCTCTCCTCCCCTCAGAGCTGTCTCTGACCACCCTCTCTCCTCCCCTCAGAGCTGTCTCTGATCACCCTCCACTGGTTCCTGACGTCCTTTGCCAGCGTGGTGGACATCCGCGTGCTGCTGAGGATCTGGGACCTGCTGTTCTACCAGGGCTCCCTGGTGCTCTTCCAGGTCACGCTGGGCATGCTGAAGATCAAGGAGGAGGAGCTGGTGGCGTCGGAGAACTCGGCATCCATCTTCAACACGCTGTCCGACCTGCCCAGCCAGCTGGTGGACGGGCCTGCAGTACTGGGCGAGGCCATGCGGCTGGCGGGGGCGCTGTCCCAGGACACGCTGGAGGCCCAGAGGCACAAACACCTGGCTTACATCCTCAACGAACAGGCCCAGCTCAGCACCGGCAATGGTCACCAGGGCAACGCCAACCTCAACAAGGTGTGTGTGTGTGTGTGTTGGTTGGTCGCCTTGTAGTACACGTGTGTGTTGGTTACTGCCCATGTAACTTGGACGTGTGTGTGTGCAATGTCATCCTGTATTCATTTCGCAGACGCTTTTATCTGAATTTATGTCTCTCAATCTATGTCTCTCTCCCTCCCTGCCTCCTTCCCTCCCTTTCTTTCTCCCTCTCTTTCCCTCCCTCCCTCTCCGTCTCTCTCTCCCTCCCTCTCCTTCTCTCCCTCCCTCTCCTTCTCCTTCTCTCCCTCCCTCCTTCTCTCCCTCCCTACCTCCCTCTCCTTCTCCTTCTCCTTCTCCTTCTCTCCCTCCCTACCTCCCTCCCTCTCTCTCTCCCCCTCTCTCCCTACCTCCCTCTCCCTCAGGTGGTACGTCGGCAGTCTCTGCGCAGGAAGTCCACCCTGAGCTCTCTGCTGTTTGGGGAGGACGAGGCAGAGGCTCTGAAGTCTAAGAACATCAAGCAGACTGAGCTGGTGGAGGCCCTAAGAGAGGCCATCACCCGCACGGCCGACCACTTCCACTGCCTGGACCCCCGGCACTCCAGCACTGTGAGTCACTCCACTGAGGCACTCCAGCACTGTGAGTCACTCTGCTGAGTCACTCCAGCACTGTGAGTCACTCCAGCACTGTGAGTCACTCCAGAACTGTGAGTCACTCCGCTGAGTCACTCCAGAACTGTGAGTCACTCTGCTGAGTCACTCCAGCACTGTGAGTCACTCTGCTGAGTCACTCCAGCCCTGTGAGTCACTCTGCTGAGTCACTCCAGCCCTGTGAGTCACTCTGCTGAGTCACTCCAGCCCTGTGAGTCACAACCAAATCCCTCCAGCGATGTGAGTCCCTTGACTGAATCACCCCACACACAGCAATGCTGAGCCACAGAGTGGATGTACCGACTCGGTTCTGTGTGCCCTGCCTGCTGTAGGAGCTGACTCCAGACTACTCCATGGAGAGCCACCAGAGAGACCACGAGAACTTCCTGGTGGTGTCCCGTAACCGACGGAGACGGGCCAAAGCCCTGCTGGACTTTGAGCGCCATGACGACGACGAATTGGGCTTCAGGAAGAACGACATCATCACGGTGAGTGGGCGTGTCGTAGACCCCCGCCACAGACCGACGTCAACACACGAGCGTGTGTGTTTGGATGCTGCTGAACGCCAAGTTTCATGTATCTGAACGGCTCTCGTCTTCCCCCTCCTCCAGATCGTTTCCCAGAAGGACGAACACTGCTGGGTGGGAGAGCTCAACAGCCTGAGAGGTGGGTCCTGCCAAACACCCCCCCCCTCCACCGAGACCAGTGGTACAGTCCACTGTAGGCCGGTCCCACGGTCATGTGACCCTGCTAACGTGACCCCCCCTCTTTCCCCCCTCCAGGCTGGTTTCCTGCCAAGTTTGTGGAGATCCTCGATGAAAGGAGCAAAGAGGTGTGTGGTATTGATCCAGACCGCTTCAATGATCCCCAAAAGGACCCCCTTCATTTGCAGCTTACCCACGGCCCATACATTTATCATACAAATTACCCCCACGTTCCCCTCCTTGCGTCAGTGTCGCGCCAAGTCAGCTCCTTTCGTCCCATTGACCGTGATTGGCCCAGGTTCAACACCTCTGACATTATAGGGTTTAGTAGCCTTCCCCCTGCGTCAGCTGTAACCCGGTCCACTGATTGGTCCTCCCTCCCTCCCCCCCCCCCAGTACTCGCTGGCGGGAGACGACTCTGTGACGGAGGCGGTGACGGACCTGGTGAGGGGGGCGCTGTGCCCCGCCCTGAAGGCCATCTTCCAGCACGGCCTGAAGAAGCCTTCCATCCTGGGGGGGCCCTGCCACCCCTGGCTCTACATCGAGGAGGTAGGGGGGCCCCTGGAGCCTTAGCTGACGGCTGTGTGTGTGTGTGTGAATAGGATGTGTGATGTGTGTGTGTTTTCTGCAGGCTGCCAGCAGAGAGGTGGAGAGAGACTTCAACTCTGTCTACTCCAGACTGGTTCTGTGTAAGACGTACAGGTGAAGACACACACACACACACAGACAGACAAACACAGACAGACAGACAGGTTTTAAGAGGTACTCTCCTCATCCACAGACAGACAGACAGACAGACAGGCTTTAAGAGGTACTCTCCTCATTGACCACCTCTCTGTTTCCTCTCTCTCCCTCCAGGTTAGATGAAGACGGCAAAGTCCTCACTCCGGAGGAGCTGCTGTACAGAGTGAGTCACTTTCCTCCCAGAGTCGCTGTCATGGTTACGGTTAGAGCAGTTGGCATGTCACAAGGGATGTGGAGTCCCACAGGACCGAGGGCTGGAGAGGTGTGTTGGTGGTGAGCAGGCTCACAGCGCC
>NC_140377.1:21050000-21150000 GCF_054491055.1 Hypomesus nipponensis
ATCCTCAACTTGACCCAGCGGTGCCGTACTCGTCTGGAAAGAACCGTCGCTGGAGCTGCTGTGGACCGACCGCGCCCACCCAATCACTGTCGTTCTCTGGGCTCCTTCGGCCAATCGGAGGCCTCTGACCGCGAGCCGTTTGGCCAGACGCACGCCCGGGGGGTCACTGCGTATCTGTAGACCAGAGTCTGCTTGGGGCGAACCAGTGGTTCATGACGCGGCGCTGAGTGATGACCTGGGTGGAACTGTGTCTGACGCTGGACTGAGGTCAGATTTTAACGGAACATTCCAAACACGGGACCACGCACACCATGGTGGGATTTGGGTTTGAGACCAGCCAACTAAATCCACCCCATTGGTTGTCTTTCACTGTGTCACCTACCATGACTCCTCTGTTGCTGGCACCAAGTGATTGACACGAGAAGTTTCCCCTCCCCCCCCACACACAAACCAAGCTGAGTTCCTGAGGGGGTGTTGCTGAGCGGTGAGAAACCTGGTGCACCCAAGATGCTGTACTGTCACCTTGCCGTGACCGAGAAGACTACTATTTTTGGCGTGTATGCAAATCGACAAAAATCAATGTTGTATATGAAATGATCTATGATTTGTAATAACATTTCTTTGTATAGAGAGTATATGTTTAGACATTTGTGTGCTGAAATGAGGCCTAGCTCTGTGGATGTGTACCGTGCCGGCCGGGGGGGGGGGCGGATGAAAAGTTGGGCCCTTGTTACACAGCGGCTACGCTAGGTCAGACGGCCCTGTAAGTTCCATGCGTTTTGATAGCATATCACTAGCTCGTCTTAACTCGGAGGTGGGCCCAGATCACTGGATCTGGTGTGGTGGGCGGGGCTAGTGGGCGGGGCATGTTACACGGAACCATCAGGGAGGATCTACGGGCGGAGAACTGTGGCCGGCCAGGGGACGTCACGCCTGCAGAACAGTCCTCAGTTGACCCAGATCAGACATCACCCCTCCCTCCATCCTGGAGAGGCGTCTGGCAGCATCATCCCTCCATCCCCTTCTCCTCCTCCCCTCCATCCCCTTTTCATCCTCCCCTCCATCCCCTTTTCATCCTCCCCTCCATCCCCTTTTCCTCCTCCCCTCCATCCCCTTCTCCTCCCCTCCATCCCTCCTCCCCTCCATCCCCTTCTCCTCCCCTCCATCCCTCCTCCCCTCCATCCCCTTCTCCTCCTCCCCTCCAACCCTCCTCCCCTCCATCCCCTTCCCCTTCATCCCCTTCTCCTCCTCCCCTCCATCCCTCCTCCCCTTCTCCTCCTCCCCTCCATCCCCTTCTCCTCCTCCCCTCCATCCCTCCTCCCCTCCATCCCTCCTCCCTTCCATCCCCTTCTCCTCCTCCCCTCCATCCCTCCTCCCCTTCTCCTCCTTCCCTCCATCCCCTTCTCCTCCCCTCCATCCCTCCTCCCCTCCATCCCTTTCTCCTCCCCTCCATCCCCTTCTCCTCCTCCCCTCCATCCCTCCTCCCCTCCATCCCCTTCTCCTCCCCTCCATCCCCTTCTCCTCCTCCCCTCCATCCCCTTCTCCTCCTCCCCTCCATCCCTCCTCCCCTCCATCCCCTTCTCCTCCTCCCCTCCATCCCCTTCTCCTCCTCCCCTCCATCCCTCCTCCCCTCCATCCCCTTCTCCTCCTCCCCTCCATCCCCTTCTCCTCCATCCCTCCTCCCCTCCTTCTCCTCCTCCCCTCCTTCTCCTCCTCTCCTCCTCCCCTCCTCCTCCCCTCCATCCTCTCCTCCCCTCCATCCCTCCTCCCCTCCATCCTCTCCTCCTCCCCTCCATCCCCTTCTCCTCCTCCCCTCCATCCCCTTCTCCTCCTCCCCTCCATCCTCCTCCCCTCCATCCCTTTCTCCTCCCCTCCATCCCCCTCTCCTCCTCCCCTCCATCCCTTTCTCCTCCCCTCCATCCCCCTCTCCTCCTCCCCTCCATCCTCTCCTCCTCCCCTCCTTCTCCTCCTCCCTTCCTTCTCCCCTCCATCCTCTCCTCCTCCCCTCCTTCTCCTCCTCCCCTCCATCCCTTCCTCCTCCCCTCCATCCTCTCCTCCTCCCCTCCATCCTGGTCTGGTGTAACAACTGAAAAGCTACCCTCCTAGATATACACTGTCCACCTGTAATGAACAGTATGTTGCAACACTACATAAAAGTATATATCCACATACAAACATCTCTGGTCCTGTCTACTGTTGTGCCATTTCCACCCTGGTTGGTCTTTTAAATGCACCAACCAATCATAGGATGAAGTACAAAAGGGAGGGATCAAATAAAGCCTGTTTTTATTGGTCAACATTGGCAAACTGTGTCCACAACATGTAAACAGTCATGGTCCAAACTGGTTTCACTAAGAGCTGGGGGAAAGACAGCAACTAGGTACAAACAGCACTGCAGCGATTTACCATTACAATCAATAGCATCTGTTAGAGAGACTCTGAAATGAGTCTTAAAACATCACAACCTAGACTAGAATTTGGTATTTTGTTGCAAACGGACGTTAAATAAGGGCACATGTGGGTTGAGAGATGTGCAGTCAGACCACACGGTGAAGCCAGCCTGCCTCCGACTCTTCAGACACCGTGAAGCCAGCCTGCCTCCGACTCTTCAGACACCGTGAAGCAAGCCTGCCTCCGACTCTTCAGACACCGTGAAGCCAGCCTGCCTCCGACTCTTCAGACACCGTGAAGCAAGCCTGCCTCCGACTCTTCAGACACCGTGAAGCCAGCCTGCCTCCGACTCTTCCTTCAGACTTCAAGGCGGTTAAGTCTCTTCAGCGTTCATGTTCTGATGAAATATTTCCCTCAAAAGGACAACCCATTATATACAGTCCTTCATATGTGCTACCCCATCCCTCCGATGACTGTCCCTTTTGAGATGGTTACATAGAATTAACAGGATAAAAAAAAAAAGATTGAGTCACACGGTAGGGAGGGGGTGGCAATTAGCTGCTCATATAGTTGCTGGGCCCTGGCCTCTAGATAGCCTCCACCTACCCCCACCTAGCCTCTAGCTAGCCCCCACCTAGCCTCTAGCTAGCCCCCACCTAGCCTCTAGCTAGCCCCCACCTAGCCTCTAGCTAGCCCCCACCTAGCCTCTAGCTAGCCCCCACCTAACCTCTAGCTAGCCCCCACCTAGCCTCTAGCTAACCCCACCTAGCCTCTAGCTAGCCCCCACCTAGCCTCTAGCTAGCCCCCACCTAGCCTCTAGCTAGCCCCCACCTAGCCTCTAGCTAGCCCCCACCTAGCCTCTAGCTAGCCCCCACCTAGCCTCTAGCTAGCCCCCACCTAGGGCTCCAGCCTATTGTCACTACCTTGTGTAGCGTCACATTCTGGACAAATTCAAAACCTAAAACATGGTCCCTTAAATGCATCCCTGACACCTCATTAAAAGCAGGACTGTTGGAAGGAACATGTGCATTCATCCTTCACTTGAAACAATGACGTTAGAACTTCAATAGTTGGATGAGTCATCCAGGGTTTCGGAAGGTCTGGTTTTGGGATTGGAGCCCAGCGCTTTAAAGTCCCGGAACTGTGTCCCCAGTAGGGACGTTAGTGTTTGAGGACACACAGCCAAACAGGCGTCCCTCTGGCTCTGCATAATATCATTCTTTAAATTAAATTTTGAACGTGGTCTCTTATAAGACCGTTCCTGTGCGCAACAAAGACACTTGATGAGGGAGTGCTAGCAGTGTGTGTGTGTGAGAGGGTGAACAGTGTGTGTGCGTGTGTATGTGTGGGATGGGTGTGAACAGGGTGGTGTTTAGGACCCCCCGGTGCCTGTGGACGAGGGGGCTGCCACAGAGCCCATCTGGCCTTTCCCTTTATGCCTCTGTCCTCCTCTCCTCCTGCCGCCACCGCCACACTTGGCCTGAAACACAGACCAGCTCCGGGTCACCGACAGGTTCAATGACATCACGGTGTCTGACCAAGCCACACGACACAGACACAAGACTTCAGGCAAGCAGGACTGATGGGGTCCAGCTGCTCTCATGTGGAAATCAAGGTTGAATAATAACTTGCATCAAATCGAATATTAATTTAAGACCCTGTTATGTGCTCATTTCCTTGTTTCTACGGTATCCCTGTACCTGTTTACATTGTCTGTTTCTACTCTTGTACCCGTTTCTACTGTTGTGTTTCTACCTGTTTACCTTGTTCTCCTTGGTGCCCTCCTTTACCTGGGGGTCCTCCTCCCCCCCCTGCCCCTGAGGAGGCGCGCAGGTGAACACACACAGGACAGCAGCAGCAGCAGAGAGCGGAGGAAGAGATCAGTTCCAGCAGGGTAGAGGGAGGAAGCACCATTCAAAAAAAGGAGAGAAGGAGAAAGAGAGGGAAGGAAGGAGAGAGAGAGAAGGAAGGACAGAGAGAAAAGGAAGGAGAGAGAGAGGGAAGGAAGGGAGAGAGAGAGAAGGAAGGAGTGAGAAGGAAGGAAGGAGAGAGAGAGGGAAGGAGAGTCAGATAAGGAAGGGAGAGAGAGAAGTAAGGAAGGAGAGAGAGAAGGAAGGAGAGAGAGAGAAGGAAGGAAGGAAGGAAGGAAGGAAGGAGAGGGAAGGAGGAAGGAGACAGTAGGATATAAAGCATGCATGATCGGTGGGATAACCAAAGTAGGAAGGACAAACGTTTTGGCACGGGAGAGGATCAGAAGGAGAGAAGACAGGTTAGACGACCATAGGACAGGAGGCTCCACAAGCACTGAGCTCTGAGCACACCAGCACACGCACGTCCGGTCCCGCTCCACTCCTCCCATCAAGCGCTCCCTATCACTCCCTCCTTCCAGCCCCGCTTCAAACCACATCTCCACCTCATCCTCTGTCTCACCAGGTGTTGTAAAGAGGAGGGGCTGGCTGGCCTGGCCGTGCCCGAAGGCTCGTCATTGGCCGGCGTGCTCCCCTCTTCCTTGTGGGGCGGGGTCTTCTTCGTGGACTGCATTTTGATTTGCGGAGGTTTGGAGTTAGACGGAAGGTGATTGGTGGACTGGAGCAGCTGAAACCAAGAGATGACCAATGGGAATAAGATGAGACGGACATAGGATCTGCGTGGCGAGGACACGGTTCTTCCTGGATTATGAAGCTGCTACATGTGATGGTGCTTTTAGCTCCATCACATGTAGCTCCACCTAAACGCATCCAAACCCTTGGTTAAATCTATAACCATGTCTACATTTACATTTAGTCCTTTAGCGGACACTCTTATCGCTCTTATAGCGACTAACAGTAAGTACAGGGACATTCCCCCCCAGGCAAGTAGGGTGAAGTGCCTTGCCCAAGGACATAACGTCATTTGGCATGGCCAGGAATCGATCTAGCAACCTTCAGATTACTAGTCCAGTTCACTAACCGCTTAGCCATCTGCCTTCCCTGTCTAACCCAGTCCAGCCCAGTGAGCCCCCTACCTTGGTGATGGTGCCCCCTACCTTGGTGATGGTGCCCACAGCCTTGGTGATGGTGCCCCCTACCTTGGTGATGGTGCCCACAGCCTTGGTGATGGTGCCCCCTACCTTGGTGATGGTGCCCCCTACCTTGGTGATGGTGCCCCCTATCTTGGTGATGGTGCCCACAGCCTTGGTGATGGTGCCCCCTATCTTGGTGATGGTGCCCACAGCCTTGGTGATGGTGCCCCCTACCTTGGTGATGGTGCCCACAGCCTTGGTGATGGTGCCCCCTACCTTGGTGATGGTGCCCCCTATCTTGGTGATGGTGCCCCCTACCTTGGTGATGGTGCCCACAGCCTTGGTGATGGTGCCCCCTACCTTGGTGATGGTGCCCCCTATCTTGGCGATGGTGCCCCCTACCTTGGTGATGGTGCCCACAGCCTTGGTGCGGCCCTCCCTGAACACCAGCCTCTGGTCTGGGTGCAGGTACTCCGGGGTCTTGATGAAGCGGAAGTGGACCGCCGCCTTGTCCCCCGTCCTCAGACAGTCCCTGTTCATGGTCAGGATGGTGGCTGTCTGCCTGATGCTGCCACAGTGGACTGGGAGAGAGGGAGGGAGAGTCTGGATGTGCACCACGGTACATGGAGCGTGTGTGTGTGTGTGTGTGTGTGCGTGTGACTCACCCATGGCCTGGTATCTGGGGGATATCGTAGTTGGATGGTGCAACACCAGGATCTCCGCCTCAAACTCCCAGGATGCCTGTGGATTGAGCCTAGGGGACACCATCACCATGCCCTTCCTAATGGTGGAGCGCTTGATCTAAAGAGAGACAGAGACAGAGGGAGAGGGAGAGAGATCTTCAGTATTTTCCTTCAAGCTTAGTGATGGCGTAATCCCACTCCCCACCAGCAGGTGGTGCTCTGACCTTCTTGAGGGCGAAGGAGGCCGTCTGGCCTCCTCTCACCATCTTCACAGGCATCCTCTTGCGGTGGATGGATTTGACAGCGATGGGCATGAAGTTGCCCAGGGGGTCTGGTCCCAGCAGCATGGTGTCGTTCAGACGTATCACTCCACGTAAAGTAGTCCCTGACACTACTGTACCTACACCCTGCCCCGGAGGAAAAGCAGGTTTAGAGAGAGAGACAGAGAGAGAGACAGAGAGAGAGACAGAGTGTGTGTGTGTGTGTGTGTGTGTGTGTGTGTATCGTACCGGTACTGAGTAGGTGTCGTCTATCTGGAACTCAGCGGGCTCGTCGTCTTTAAAGGAGGTCCTGGAGGAGAGAAGGTTCAGGAACATCTTCAGCAGCTCCATGTTCTCCCCCGACACGTTGGAGATCTGGAAGATGGGACACATCCTACACACACACACACACACAGTAACAGACACACAGTAACACACATATACACACAGTGACACACACACACACAGTGAGCTGAGGTTTCACTTAAACATGCTATTCATGTGCAGGACTGGAGGACTGTGTCCATGTGTCTACCTCTCAGAGCTGAAATTGGACGCGGTGACAATGACATCATCCTTGTTCTGGACCAGGACAGGAATCTTTCGACATCCTGGAGACTTGAGTAATCTCTGGAGCAGCTTTAACGTTTCTGTACGCACACACACACACGTCGCAAATTGAGATCTGTCCAACCCACTACGGCAGGCCACATTCACCTCTGTGGAAGAGAGGGCAGAGAGGGGGCAGAGAGAGGGCAGAGAGAGGGCAGAGAGAGGGCAGAGAGAGGGCAGAGAGAGGGCAGAGAGAGGGCAGAGAGGGCAGAGAGAGGGCAGAGAGAGGGCAGAGAGGGCAGAGAGAGGGCAGAGAGAGGGCAGAGAGAGGGCAGAGAGAGGGCAGAGAGGGGGCAGAGACAGGGCAGAGAGAGGGCAGAGAGAGGGCAGAGAGGGGGCAGAGAGAGGGCAGAGAGAGGGCAGAGAGGGGGCAGAGAGGGGGCAGAGAGAGGGCAGAGAGAGGGCAGAGAGAGAGCAGAGAGAGAGCAGAGAGAGGGCAGAGAGGGGGCAGAGAGAGGGCAGAGAGAGGGCAGAGAGGGGGCAGAGAGGGGGCAGAGAGAGGGCAGAGAGAGGGCAGAGAGAGGGCAGAGAGGGCAGAGAGAGGGCAGAGAGAGGGCAGAGAGGGCAGAGAGAGGGCAGAGAGGGGGCAGAGAGGGGGCAGAGAGAGGGCAGAGAGGGGGCAGAGAGGGCAGAGAGAGGGCAGAGAGGGGGCAGAGAGGGCAGAGAGGGGGCAGAGAGAGGGCAGAGAGAGGGCAGAGAGGGGGCAGAGAGGGGGCAGAGAGAGGGCAGAGAGAGGGCAGAGAGAGGGCAGAGAGGGGGCAGAGAGAGGGCAGAGAGAGGGCAGAGAGAGGGCAGAGAGGGCAGAGAGAGGGCAGAGAGAGGGCAGAGAGGGGGCAGAGAGAGGGCAGAGAGGGGGCAGAGAGGGCAGAGAGAGGGCAGAGAGGGGGCAGAGAGGGGGCAGAGAGGGGGCAGAGAGGGGGCAGAAAGGGGGCAGAGAGAGGGCAGAGAGGGGGCAGAGAGGGGGCAGAGAGGGCAGAGAGAGGGCAGAGAGAGGGCAGAGAGGGGGCAGAGAGAGGGCAGAGAGAGGGCAGAGAGAGGGCAGAGAGAGGGCAGAGAGGGGGCAGAGAGAGGGCAGAGAGAGGGCAGAGAGGGGGCAGAGAGGGCAGAGAGAGGGCAGCAGAGAGGGGGCAGAGAGGGGGCAGAGAGGGCAGAGAGAGGGCAGAGAGAGGGCAGAGAGGGGGCAGAGAGGGGGCAGAGAGGGGGCAGAGAGAGGGCAGAGAGGGGGCAGAGAGAGGGCAGAGAGGGGGCAGAGAGGGGGCAGAGAGGGGGCAGAGAGGGGGCAGAGAGGGGGCAGAGAGGGCAGAGAGAGGGCAGAGAGGGGGCAGAGAGGGGGCAGAGAGGGGGCAGAGAGGGCAGAGAGAGGGCAGAGAGGGGGCAGAGAGGGGGCAGAGAGAGGGCAGAGAGAGGGCAGAGAGGGGGCAGAGAGAGGGCAGAGAGGGGGCAGAGAGAGGGCAGAGAGAGGGCAGAGAGGGGGCAGAGAGGGGGCAGAGAGAGGGCAGAGAGGGGGCAGAGAGAGGGCAGAGAGGGGGCAGAGAGGGGGCAGAGAGGGGGCAGAGAGAGGGCAGAGAGGGGGCAGAGAGAGGGCAGAGAGAGGGCAGAGAGGGGGCAGAGAGGGGGCAGAGAGGGGGCAGAGAGAGGGCAGAGAGAGGGCAGAGAGGGGGCAGAGAGGGGGCAGAGAGAGGGCAGAGAGAGGGCAGAGAGAGGGCAGAGAGGGGGCAGAGAGAGGGCAGAGAGAGGGCAGAGAGAGGGCAGAGAGAGGGCAGAGGGGGCAGAGAGGGGGCAGAGAGGGGGCAGAGAGAGGGCAGAGAGAGGGCAGAGAGAGGGCAGAGAGGGGGCAGAGAGGGGGCAGAGAGGGGGCAGAGAGGGGGCAGAGAGAGGGCAGAGAGAGGGCAGAGAGAGGGCAGAGAGAGGGCAGAGAGGGCAGAGAGGGGGCAGAGAGGGGGCAGAGAGGGGGCAGAGAGGGGGCAGAGAGGGGGCAGAGAGAGGGCAGAGAGAGGGCAGAGAGAGGGCAGAGAGAGGGCAGAGAGGGGGCAGAGAGAGGGCAGAGAGGGGGCAGAGAGGGGGCAGAGAGGGGGCAGAGAGGGGGCAGAGAGGGGGCAGAGAGAGGGCAGAGAGGGGGCAGAGAGAGGGCAGAGAGAGGGCAGAGAGAGGGCAGAGAGGGGGCAGAGAGGGGGCAGAGAGAGGGCAGAGAGAGGGCAGAGAGAGGGCAGAGAGGGGGCAGAGAGAGGGCAGAGAGAGGGCTACCTTGGAGGATGTTGGCAGGACACATGTCTATCTTGGTGACCACCACAAACACGGGCACGTTCAGGGCCAGGGCCAGCCCCAGGTGCTCCTTGGTCATGCCCACGATGCCCGCGTTGCTGCCCACCTGGAGAGAGAGAGAGAGACAGGGGGGTCCAGCAGTGACTGACATGTTCACACACAGACGCACACTCTCCCTCTCTCAAGTCAGTGCAATGGTGCTTTATTGCCATGAATGAGTGAGGGTTGTTGGACACTTCCGTTTGTAAATAAATAAATAACATTTAGCAGGCGCTCTTATCCAGAGCGACTTACAGTAAGTACAGGGACATTCCCCCCGAGGCAAGTAGGGTGAAGTGCCTTGGACACAACGTCATTTGGCACAGCCGGGAATCGAACTGGCAACCTTCTAATTACTAGCCCGATTCACTAACTGCTCAGCCATCTGACTCCCCATAATAACAATAGTTATCATTATAATAATGATAACAAATTGCTGACTCCTCCACAAAATGTGGAAGAATCTACCAGAGGAATCCTAATAATGAAGCCAACAAAAGAAAAGGTTTCCTGATAATACAAGAAATGACAACAAGAAAGAAAACAAAAATGATGATGGCAATCAAAGTGAAATATATCTCTCCCCCTCTCTCTCTGTCTCCCTCTCTCTCCCTCTCTGTCTCTCACCATGAGCATGCAAAAGTCCGGCAGGTGTCCGGTCATGCCGAACACGGTGGTCTTCAGGTACTTCTCGTGGCCGGCCAGGTCTATGAAGGTGATCACCTTGGACGACTTCTCGCAGATCTTAGTCCAGTCTAGACTGCCCCCGTGGCTGTCAGGCTTGTTCACCACCTGGAGGACAGGAGAGGAGAGGACAGGAGAGGACAGACGAGGACAGGAGAGGAGAGGACAGGAGAGGACAGGAGAGGACAGGAGAGGACAGAAGAGGACAGGAGAGGACAGGAGAGGAGAGGACAGGAGAGGACAGAGGAGGACAGGAGAGGACAGGAGAGGACAGGAGAGGACAGGAGAGGACAGAAGAGGACAGGAGAGGACAGGAGAGGAGAGGACAGGAGAGGACAGAGGAGGACAGGAGAGGACAGGAGAGGACAGGAGAGGACAGAAGAGGACAGGAGAGGACAGGAGAGGAGAGGACAGGAGAGGAGAGGACAGGAGAGGACAGAAGAGGACAGGAGAGGACAGGAGAGGAGAGGACAGGAGAGGAGAGGGAGGAAGGTTACACACATGGGGCTGATGTCTTGAATACACAGCCATTGACTGATTCTGAGGCCAGGCCCACACAGTAAGGGCTTGGAACAGGCCTCGTAGGAGGAGTTCTTCTGAATCCCTCTCCCCCCCCTCACCTGGCCCTCGTGGTCGAAGCCCAGGATGTCGTTCCCCACGCTGCTGGTGCGCCCGCTCTCCATCTCGTGCTTGTGTCGGAACAGCTTCTGGCGGGCAAAGCCGCGCCCGTTGTCCAGCTCGCCGTGGGTCAGCACGCCCAGCAGGGTGCTCTTCCCCGCGTCCACGTTCCCCACCACCGCCACCCTGCAGGGGGGGCCACGGCACGGACAGCTTGAGGAAGACGCTCACCCCCCCTGGAACTCCTGATCCTGACGGCGGGACCCGTCCCAACACCACTCACCTGACCTCCAGGAAGTCCAGTTCGCCCACGCGGCACCGGATGAGGAAGTCCCGGATCTGCCCGCCCGCCTCCGCCCGCTCCCTCAGGGGGATGAGGTCGGCGTCCACCTGCTCGCACAGCGAGCGCACCGTGGCCACCGAGGCCTCCATGTCCTGCTCCTCCAGACCATAGTCCCCCCCGTCTGGAGGGAGGGGGAATGGAGAGAGAGAGAGAGACACACACAGAGAGAGAGAGACACAGAGAGAGACACAGAGAGAGAGAGAGAGAGAGAGAGAGAAGGTTCAAGTAAGCCCACAGTACATTATGGCAATGTTGAACCAAACAGAAGTTAGTGCCCAAAGCAAACCGACGTTCTGAGGGTGTGTGTCTCACCTGAGCCCATCCCCAACACGTAGATGGTCTCTCCGCACCCCTCCTCCATCCGCTCTCGTAGCTGCCGTAGTAGGGAGTCATACTGCTCTCCGTTTGGGCTCACCAGAGCCAGCTGGGACACACAGTTGCATGTAAATGGTAAACAGACTGCATTTATATAGCACATTTAACAGCACACCCAAAGCACTGCCCGCCAGGGGCAAGGCAGCTAGCCTGCCCATCAGGAGGAAGGTAACTAGCCTGCCCATCAGGAGGAAGGCAGCTAGCCTGCCCATCAGGAGGAAGGTAGCTAGCCTGCCCATCAGGAGGAAGGCAGCTAGCCTGCCCATCAGGAGGAAGGCGGCTAGCCTGCCCATCAGGAGGAAGGTAACTAGCCTGCCCATCAGGAGGAAGGCAGCTAGCCTGCCCATCAGGAGGAAGGTAGCTAGCCTGCCCATCAGGAGGAAGGCAGCTAGCCTGCCCATCAGGAGGAAGGCGGCTAGCCTGCCCATCAGGAGGAAGGTAGCTAGCCTGCCCATCAGGAGGAAGGCAGCTAGCCTGCCCATCAGGAGGAAGGTAGCTAGCCTGCCCATCAGGAGGAAGGCAGCTAGCCTGCCCATCAGGAGGAAGGTAGCTAGCCTGCCCATCAGGAGGAAGGCAGCTAGCCTGCCCATCAGGAGGAAGGTAGCTAGCCTACCCATCAGGAGGAAGGCAGCTAGCCTGCCCATCAGGAGGAAGGTAGCTAGCCTGCCCATCAGGAGGAAGGCAGCTAGCCTGCCCATCAGGAGGAAGGTAGCTAGCCTGCCCATCAGGGGGAAGGCAGCTAGCCTGCCCATCAGGAGGAAGGCAGCTAGCCTGCCCGTCAGGACCAACGCAGCTAGCCTGCCCGTCAGGACCAAGGCAGCTAGCCTGCCCGTCAGGAGGAAGGTAGCTAGCCTGCCCATCAGGAGAAGGCAGCTAGCCTGTCCGTCAGGAGCAAGGCAGCTAGGCTGCCCATCAGGAGCAACTTGGAGTTCAGTGTCTAGCTCAGGGACACTTCCACACCTGGCCAGGAGGAGTTTGGGGGATTGAACCACCAACCTGGCAATTAGCAAGTGAAATGTAAAGACATAAATCAGTAGATGGGATAGGGCAAGCAGCTGCTACCCATACGTGATCATGAACGAGGACTACTTGCACTTTGGTCAACCATTCCATTACTCTCCTGTTGGCCTACTGGGTCCTCAAATCCACAGTGATGAACCATAAACAGCCTACAGGCCTCCTCCCTTTTACAGACAGTTGCATCAGATTGTCGGAACAGGATTGCCAGGACATTGTTTGCAGCACAGTTAGAATTACAAAAGTCACACTACTCCAGGCTACAGGCGTGATTAAGTAGCAATAAAATATATATTTTTTACCTGGCCATTTAGCCCCTTTCTAAATCATATCTCATGCAATGGTTGATTATTAACTATGGATGGAAATGCCAGCAGTTGGCAATACCAACCCTTTGCCAGAAAAACAACTGTCTCCTTCCTATGCTCCCTGAAGGACATGAGAAGACCAAGTCACTGGCCCTGGAAAGCCAAATAATCCATTAACGATACTGTAGCAACGGGATTCATGGAGTTTGTGGTTGAAACTGACACGCAATATACAGTCCAAATCCATTTGTGTGACTTTGGGCGAGGTAGAATCATTTGAAACATGGCTTAGTGTATTAGTGTGCCAAACATATCTGATTTAACACCGTTAGATGGATAACTAAATTGATATTAGAATATGCCGTTCTTCTTCTTTGTGGGAAAACCGGTTTCTCAGGAAGATTATTAAAACTGGATCTGTTGTTGTCATGACAAGTTGGACATCTGTGAAGATGGGTCATAGCTCAATGTGTAATTGGAGTCAGACCCCTTTTTCCGACACGGATCAATCCGCTTCACAGATCAGCCTTAAAACAAATTTCCATATTGCGCCGGTGTTACATCAGTCGAAGGGAAATCTCTGTAGTGCTAATGCACAACCATATTGACAGGGGTTTGTTTGATAACACAATGAGTCACGCTGCGGGAGTGTGTCCAATTGGGAGTACTAGTTACATCAGCCTAGCTACCTAGGGGATCTTACACACTGGACAAATCGCTAGATTGCCAAACCAATCCTAAATGAGCGGCAACCGTGAATTTTGCAATTACACGTTAGTTGCCATAATCAAGGCTAGCTAACCGTTTTACTGTTACTTCCATCCTTTGCATTGAACTTAGGCTAATTTCCTCATCCATAGACGAGCCATAGCAAAAGCGACCTGGTGTGATAAGCTAAACTAGCGACGAGTAGGCTACTACTGCTGTAGATAGTATACCACCTGGCTGGCTAGCCAACGACAACACTAACCGGTTTTGGGCTGACATTTTCTAAACTTACTAAAGGTAGATAGTTCCGCTTTGAGTTAGAAACTAACTCCTTAGCTAGCCTAGCTACATCCAGTGTTAGCACTATTCCTATGTAGGCTAACAAGGCCGAGTTAAGATAGCTCTATTCGTTAGCTACCTTGCTGGTGAAGTCAATTCCATGATCCCCGGCCTCGCCGTTGAAAATGTCACCGTCCTCGAAGCACTCGTCCCCGGTGTCATCCCCGTATACTCCATGGTCAGGCGCGAATATGCTCGCGGGAACTAATGCGTCTGCAAGAAGAGTAACTGAGCCTGAGCCTAAAGTTGGCTCGTGGGCCGCCATTGATGCCATCGTTTTTCCAGCTTGATATAAACTTGAGCTTTTACTGTAGCTGGCGGTTAACTACAGCAGCTTCCACTGCTGTTGTCAGCGATCACCGAGTACCGTAGCTAGCTAGCTAGCTAATTACTACTAGCCTATGGTTACTACCAACAGAATAGCTAGTGCTAGCTAACCGAAACAGTCCGTAAACTGCTGTGTAACTCGAGGTTTCTCCACGACGATAATACACTTATTATTACAGTTCCACGACAGTGCGGACGTTTCGTTGAAGTTTCGTTCTAACGTAGCTACCGCTGTGTTTGTTTACTTATATATGAAAATCGCAGTGGTGTCGTTAAAATGCATGAGGAGGTTGGTTCAGTGGTTGTACTGTAAAGTATTATGTTTATCTAATTGACCAATAGTCTTTCGAGTATGCAAAAGCTCTTTCATGGGACCAATCGCCTCAAGTGGGTCATTCATATGATTATGAATTATTATTAAAACGTTCTGTGTGAGTAAAAGAATCACTAGTATGCCCAAAAAATCCTAACCTTATGAATATTTATAAACTTTCAAGGAACGTGGAGTCTAGACCTAAGAGTATCACAATGCAGCCAGCAAGCAAAACGTCCTTCAACACAGAAACCAGGGATGCGGGTTGTGATGTGACTGGAACAGCTGTGTTTGGTCTGTTAAGAGTACAAAAGAGCATAGGTCACTGATAATAACAACGAGGTAGCCCCAAACATTGCAAGCAGCCAAAACATGAAGCATACATTGTGAAAAACAAAAATTTAGAAAAAGTGCCAAAGGGAAGAACCATAAGAGCATGCAGTTAAACAAGTTAAAATTTAACAACATGAAACTCAAAAAGTGCAAGTACAAATAAACAACATGAAACTCAAAAAGTGCAAGTACAATTAAACAACATGAAACTCAAAAAGTGCAAGAGTGTACCTGTAGAAGAACAATCAACAGTAAAATATTTCACAGCGAGTACAAAAGTTTAAATCCGTTATAACTAACCAACAAGAGCAACAAGTCTCTCAATAAGAGTCATTGTGATCCTGGAGGAAACTAGCATCAGTTCCAGCCAAGCATTGCTAAGCGCCTAAAATCATGTTATATTTTATTATTAGGAGCCGGTGGGCCTGATGAAATGGCTTGGTGGGCCGGATCACGGTGAAAGAAGCAACAAATCCCAGAAGAGTCTCGCTAACGAAAAAATGTCCGTCTCCTCATAGTCCGACGTGAAGACAGTCTGACATTGGGAGACCAGCAGTGCTGTCTGACCTGCTCTGCCCAGTTTGACCCAGAAAACAGGATAGAGAATCATTAGGAACCCCTGAACACTCATCAGAATCACTGTCAGCAGACAAGCATACAGACTGGTGTAGACGATGAAGAAGAGGAACTTGCAGAGAGCTGGACCAAAAACCCAACCAGAGAGCAGGGAGTAGATCCACACCAGCAGGGTGACAGTTGTTACTAATACAAGCTTAGAGAGCTAACTACGTACTGGCATCCAATCATTTTGCATCAAGAACAACAGTTGGTACTGATAGAGGCTTGCTAGCATGTTAACGGAACACCAGTTTTGGCAATATAGTTGGCGAATTCATGCTGTGAAAGCTTTTCTTACATTTTGCACAATAGTCCATCCCGAACTACATAGTGCATAGTGTGGGGCAGGTAGAGGGAATGACAGGTGTGTTTACCTGCTCTTCCCATGACCACATACCATAACATGAAGGCATGGCCTCGTTTTCAATGGGCTTCTCGTCCATAGTTTGGTGCATAGGGACACATGGCAGCTATTGTTTTGAGGACTGCAGCCCGGCAGAGCAAGATCTTAGACAGCATTATGGAGCACTGCTTTGCACACAGACCTCCATCTGATGTCAGTTTTCTGTGCTTGGACGCAGGCTTCGAGATGCAAAAGCATAAAGGAAAGGGTTCACACAGCTGTTGATGAAAAGGAAGCTTTCAACAAAATTTTCAGCTACAGTATTGAAGTCAAACAATTGTTTAGATGCACCTGGATGAGACGATTTCAAGGCAATGCCCACAACACTGATAATGTTGAGAACGTGAAATGGAATCCAGAGGATGAAAAACGTCACTAAGATATTGGTGACCAGTTTGGTCAGTCTTTTGCTGCTGAAAAAGGCCGTCTCATGGACCTTCCTGTGGAGACGACAATAGGATGTGACCAGAATGGCAAAAGGAGCAACAAACCCCAGAAGAGTCTCAAATATGTAGATTGTAGCTCTTTGTCCATCTGAGGTAAACACCCTCTTACAATAAAACAGCGCTCCCTCCTTCCCAACATGAGAAGTGACGGCAACCGGGCTGGATAGGATGCATGCTAGCAGCCAAAGAGACAAGAGGAGAGCCTTCTCACCTTTCCCTCCCAGTTTTGCCCACTGCTGCGAATACAGCACTGCAATATACCTCTGGACACTCATCAGCGTAACAGTCATCACACTGGAATAGACGCAAATATAGATAAAAACAGTCAGTAATTTGCAGAAAGCTTGACTGAAGGTCCAGCCAACGAGCAGGTAATGGATCCATAGTGGCAAAGTTATGAGGCACAGTATATCAGATGCAGCCAGATTCAGCATCAGCTGCAGGGTGAAGTTGTCCTTCTTGAAGTTGCGGAGTATCACCACCACAACCATTATGTTCCCAGGTATGCCAAAAAGAAAACACAGCCCCAGCACTGCGCTGCTCACCTGGTTTGCCACAGGGACGGCAGCCGCGCTTGAGCTCGAGTTGTTGTGCTGTTGCATGACTGCAGATTTCAAAGGCAAAATGTCCTCTTGACTGCTTGAGTAATATGGTTTTGACCTCAAAAAGAGGAACTGAAATGTCAGACTGTCAGAAGGTACATTAAAATTAGTGTCGTTTCTATTTTCAGTCAGGTTCTAGTGAAATTACCTCAGTTTTAGCACTCCAAAGGGCATAAGCAAAATGACATTAACAGAGCTTCCTGTTCAAGTCTGACCACAATCTCTCCACCTACTACTGGCAGAAACCCTTGGCCTACACACACCCCCCCCCAACCACACTGCAGGGCTCTCAAGTGTCACGCATTGAGCGTGACAGTCACTCATTTCGGTCTTTTGTCACACACTCCCGCCACACATTGTATTTCTCACGCGGAAAAACTATTTATAATATATTTAATATGCCACAGCGCCCAACCAAAATGTCTCTTGCCTGTCTTTAAAACTTGAGAGCCCTGCAATAGGCATAAAGTGTAACTGATGTAAACCTTAGTGATCTGCAGTCTACGTGTTAGCTAGCTAGTCACGATGCGTTAGTATTTCATTGGACTAGCGTTAGTGGACACGCTTACACGTCTGAAAGCGCTGGTTCAATGACAGTGAAAGTTGTTATTTAGTTGGGGACTTCAGTGCAGTGTGATGCATTGGTATTAAAAATGTGAGAACTGTTGAATTAAATTACTTTTATAGCATAAAACAAGCATTACTAGATGTCCCACTTTACCTGAAGAATGCCTCCCCTCCCCTTGTAACTTTCCGGCGCAACCTCCGCTCCCTATCTCCCTCCCATTTCTCCTCTGTTGTAACATCCTCCCTCCCATTGACGAGTTCTCGTCCCACCCCACTAACACTGCCACTGACACCCTGTTAACCACTTTAACTGCATCACTTGACTCTCTCTGTCCCCTGTCAACCAGGCCTGCGCGATCTTCTCCCTCCTACCCGTGGCTTACAGATGTTATTCGTGAAGAACACTCCCTTCTTAAATCCTTCTCTTCTCACATAACTGGTGCTAAAACCCTCTACTTCCTGAACAAAATGAACTCTGCTTCAAACCCCCACAAACTTTCCCCTCCACCCTGACAGCAGACGACTTCTCCTCCTTTTTTGAGAAAAAAGTCGCCGACATTAGCAGTCGGTTCCCTAAACCCACCTTTCCAACTAAATGTCTAAATTTTTTCTCTCCCCTGTCCAAGGCAGAGATCTCTGACCTCATTCTCTCTCATCGCCCCACCTCCTGTCCCCTTGATCCTGTCCCCTCCCCTCTCTTTCAACCCATCTCCCCCTCCATCATAACTTTTCTTCTCCATGTCCTACACTCCTCTCTTACCTCCGGCACATTTCCCTCTGCCTTCAAACAGGCCAGAGTTACCCCTCTATTCAAAAAACCCTCCCTTGACCCTGCCGTCCTCCAGAACTACAGACTGGTATCACTGTTACCCTTCTTTTCAAAAACAATTGAACGTGGTGTATCTAACCAACTGTCAAACTTTCTCTCTCAGAACAACCTGCTTGACCCCAACCAATCGGGCTTCAAGACTGGCCACTCCACAGAGACTGCCCTCCTTTCAGTCACCACTGCCCTCCAGTCTGCCAGAGCGGCTTCCAGGTCATCCGTCATCATTCTGCTGGACCTCTCTGCAGTGTTGGATACGGTTTACCACCAGATCCTGCTCTCCAGACTTTCTGAGATGGGCATCACTGGCACTGCACTCCAGTGGATCTCATCCTACCTGTCGGGAAGATCCAACCAGGTCTCCTGGGGAGGCAAAGTGTCAGGCCCCCGCCAGCTCTCCACTGGTGTCCCACAGGGCTTTATCCTTGGACCCCTCCTCTTCTCTCTGTACATCACCTCACTTGGACCAATCATCACCTCCCATGGCTTCTCCTACCACTGCTATGCTGACGACACGCAGCTGTACCTATCTTTCCCCCCGACTGATCCGGGGATCTCAGCTAGGATTGAGGCCTGCCTCACAGACATCTCCGCCTGGATGACCGAGCACCACCTCCAGCTGAACCTCGCCAAAACAGAACTTCTCATCATCCCGGCCAAACCCTCCATCTCCCACGATCTCTCAATCACCCTGGGATCTGAGACGGGGACCCCTTCATCCTCTGCCCGTATCAGATTCAAGACCCTGGTACTGACCTTCCGAGCAGTGAACAGGACTGCACCCAACTACATCAAGTCTCTCCTGCAGCCTTACACCCCCACCCGCCACCTATGGTTGTCTTCAAACAACCGCCTGGTGGTCCCACCGCTCAAGACTGCCCGGTCTCAACACAAGCTCTTCTCCTGTCTGGCCCCCCAGTGGTGGAATCAACTCCACACCTCTATCAGAGACATTGACTGTCTCTCCACCTTCAAGAAAAAGCTCAAGACGCACTTGTTCCAGGAATACAACGGTACTTAGGAATGGTTTGCTTGACCCGATGTTAGTTTCCTCAAGGATCACAATGACTCTTGCTTAGAGACTTGTTGCTCTTGTGGTTAGTGGTAACTGAGTTAAGTTTTTGTACTCGCTGTGATATATTGTTTTTATTGTTGCTTATTTTTCCACAGGTACACTTGCACTCATAGCGGTTCATGTTGTTTAATTGTAACTTATTTATTTTACACATTTTTGTGTGTGTTTCAATCAGTGGTTAAACCCCTTCATTATGCTGCATTGTACGCATTGTAACTTAATTTAAATTCCTTTGCCAGTCTTATCATTGAGAAATAGAATGTCATATGCCACTGAACTTTGGATGCGTTTTTTCTGTACGGACCTCCTGTCAAGCCAGATCACGCCTACTCAGATGATGTCAGACAAATAAAAACCACTGCATAGTGTTTTCTTTCACTAACATTTCATCCTCTTTTAATGCCTCATTCAGTGCTGGAAGCCCAAGACACCCTGGCCAAGTGAAACTTAACCTACTGACAATAATCACAGGAGTGATATGTACTTTTAATAGGTTATTAAACAGATGTATCTGTTTTGTAAGCCTAGCCTGTAAATTGTACAGTAGGGTTTGAAGTGTGAGTAGTATCACCAACAGCTGCTGGAGAGCTAACTATGTATCTGACAAGAGACGTAGAGCTGAAGTGCAGCTTGAAACTTTCACAAACTCATCCTTAACCAGCTCATCAAAAAGTTGTCTAAATGCAACCACAAAGGAAATTGTGAAAACCCACTGTTACTGAGAATCTCTTACTACGTAATAGGTGTGGCTGGTAAAAAAAAAAAAAAGTGGGAACTGGCTGACAATGACAGATGTCAGCAACACTTGTTACTTAGTAAGAGTTCTGAAATCACAGTACTGGAATGATTAAAACATTTAGTTTCAGTCTTTAACCATTGTGAAAAACTGTAATCATAACAGTTAAAGAGCAGTTAAAGAAGGTCTATAAGCCAATAAGCAGCCAAAATATATTTGGGCTTCTAAAGTGGATTTTCTTCAATTCATCCTAATTGGTCGAAATGACTTCAATCCCATGAACTTTGACCTTGCTGAGTAAGAATATGAAGTTATACTTCTTGTATCCATGGCAATTGGGGAATTGGAACTCAGTCTCAGAACTGTTCCTTTGTGAAAGTGATGGATACCTAAGAACTAGAGAAAGGTATTGTGCATTTCTGTTGAAAAGCATTTGCTTGGTGATTTCAAATATTGTGATATCATTTCCTAGTGGGGTTGAAGTAATAATTATTTTCCACTGCTCTTGGAATACATTCAAGGTTGTGCCTCACTTCAAACTTCTCTCCGTAGTTGAAAGGGAAGACTTTGGCAATTAGGTTGTTTACATGCCAATTCCCTGAATGGCGGGAGTTCAACACCACCTCTCTTCTGACAAGACTTCTCATCAGATACATAGTTAGCTCTCCAGCAGCCGTGATACTACTCGCACTTCAACCCTACAGTAAAATACACAGGCTACGCTTACAAAACAGAAACATTTAGTAGTCTTTGTTTAATAACCTCTTAAAAGTACATATCACTCCTGTAATTATTGTCAGTAGGCTGAGTGTCACTTGCCCAGGGTATCTTGGGCTTCCAGCACTGAATATAGCATTAAAAGAGGATGAAATGTTAATGACAGAATCAAACAGAAGCAATACATGTATTTATTATATATTATTATTTATTTATAGTTAACTGACTTTGATATTGAATCAGTTCTTAATTGTCAGAACTATAAAACAACCTCAAATTCAAGACCGGATCTGGACCTTTTTCAGACACAGCTGTTTCAGTCACAAAGTGCTTTACAGTTATGTAAAGCACTTTGAGCTGCAATTCTTGTATGAAAAGTGCTATATAAATAAAGTCTTACTTACTTACATCCCTCATCCCTGGTTTCTGTGGTGAAGGAAGTTTTGCTTGCTGGCTGCACCACATAGATGGCTCTGATAAAAGGACATGGAAATGGAAGAATACTTCATGTGAAGTGTTGAGCGTTATCTGTACTTAGACAAAATCAGTGAACTGTTTGTTCAAAAGCCACATCAGAGCGAGCTGAAATGTAAAACCCAGAGATAAACAACATTGAGGTTGGCCACTGACCACTTTCACCTTTTCACCTCTTTCTGACCAGGAGAGGAAGCCACCACCAACTATTGAGACGCACCCGGCCCCGGGCAGTGGACCTGGATAACTATTGAGACGCACCCTGGCGTCAGGCAGTGGACCTGGGTAACTATTGAGATGCACCCGGCCCCAGGCAGTGGACCTGGGTAACTATTGAGACGCACCCGGCCCCCGGCAGTGGACCTGGGTAACTATTGAGACGCACCCTGGCGTCAGGCAGTGGACCTGGGTAACTATTGAGATGCACCCGGCCCCAGGCAGTGGACCTGGGTAACTATTGAGACGCACCCGGCCCCGGGCAGTGGACCTGGGTAACTATTGAGATGCACCCGGCCCCGGGCAGTGGACCTGGGTAACTATTGAGATGCACCCGGCCCCGGGCAGTGGACCTGGGTAACTATTGAGACGCACCCGGCCCCAGGCAGTGGACCTGGGTAACTATTGAGATGCACCCGGCCCCGGGCAGTGGACCTGGGTAACTATTGAGACGCACCCCGCCCCGGGCAGTGGACCTGGGTAGCAGTAGTCCCCACATAGAGCAGGCTATAGTGAGGCTCTACGTATGAGGCGCTCTTAAAATTGTAATAATGAACAGGGCTAACAGGACCAAGTTGGAGTCCAGCTATCATGGCTCTGACCCCAGGTGCATGTGGAGTGGACTTAAAGCCAACAAACGGACTAAAAAGGGAGAGACTACAGTGAGACCCAGCTGTCCTACTGCCAGACAAGCTGAATACTTTCTACGCTCGCTTTGAGAGGGACAGTGATCCCCCTGCAATGGAGCTACCTGAAGGCCTAGCCGGTGCCGTGTCTACACTACCTGAGGTGAGGCAGTGCTTCAAAAAGATCAACCCTCACAAGGCACCTGGCCTCGATGGTATATCAGGTAGGGCCCTCAGGGGCTGCGCTTATCAGCTGGCAGGGGTCTTCAGTGACATCTTCAACCTCTCCCTCAGCCTGTCTGTACTCCCTACCTGCTTCAAGAACACCACCATTGACCCTGTGCCCAAGAACACCAAGGTCACCTGCAAGAATGACTACCATCCAATAGCAATGACCTCTAGCCGCTTCGAGCGGCCGGTAAAATCATTCATCTGCTCCTCGCTGCCCCCCACCCTGGACCCTATGCAGTTTGCATACCGGTCCAACAGGTCTACAGACGATGCCATCGCTCTGATTATGCACACAGCTCTCTCCCACCTGGACAAGGGGAATACGTATGTGAGGATGCTGTTCATTGACTACAGCTCAGCATTCAACACCATCATCCCCTCCAGACTGGTCTCCAAGCTTGTGGACCTGGGACTAAGCACCTCCCTCTGCAAGTGGATCTTCCACTTCCTGACGGGGAGGCCACAGGTGGTGAGAATCGGTGACTACACCTCATCTGTACTGATCACCAACACAGGCACCCCCAGGGCTGTGTGCTCAGCCCTCTCCTGCTCTCCTTGTTCACGGCTCCTTGTTAAGTTTCCGGACAACCCAACCATTGTGGGTCTCATCTCTGGCAGGGACAAGTCAGCCTCCAGAGAGGAGGTTGATACCCTGACATCATGCTGCAAGGACAATAACATCTCTCTCAACGTCAGCAAGACTATGGATATGATTTTGGACTACAGGAGGCGGCAAGAGGAGGAACATGCACCCCTACACATCAACGGATCTGAAGTCGAGAAGGTCACCTCTTCTTCTTGAGGAGACTAAAGAAGTTTGGTATGGACTCAGTCATCCTCACTAACTTTTACAGATGCACTATAGCGAGCATTCTGACTGGTTGCATTACAGTGTGGTCTGGGAGCTGCACAGACTTGGACCGCAAGGCCCTACGAAGTGTGGTCCGTTCTGCTGAGTTCATTATTGGCAGGAAGCTCCCAGCCCTACAGGACACCTACCACACACGTTGTCTCAGGAAAACTGGCAGGATTCTAAGAGACTGTTATCACCCATCCTTCAGTCTCTTCACCCCGTTGCCTTCTGGCAGGTGATACCGCAGCATTCGGTCTCACACACGCAGACTGGACAACAGTTTCTATCCAAGGGCCATCAGGCTTCTGAATGGACATTGATATGGACACTGATATGGACATTGATATGGACATTGATATGGACATTGATATGGACATTGATATGGACATTGATATGGACATTGATATGGACATTAATACATTTCTCACTAGCCACTTTACACACTGTCACTTTCAGTTCATTATTGCATTATTGCACTAACTTACACCTCTTGTCTTCAGGTTAATATAGGTCTTGTCTCAGGTTAGTTAGGTCTATAAGGTTAGTATAGCTCATTATGTGTATTACAGGTCTAGTATATTGTATTGTATATTCCATACTATTTTGTATATTTAGAAGGTTTATTATTATTTTATTTATATTCTATTTTAGCGTTTCATAGATGTAATCTATGTTCTTAGTACTTGTATGTCATGTTATGCCAAGTTGTCTGCATTGTCTTGTCCCAAGAATTTCAGAGCACAGTCTGACCTTGTGTTGCTCTGTGCACCTGACAATAAAAAACTTGAAACTTGAAATGAACACTTCATGTCACTGTATAACCAAGTACAGCATTAAAAATGATGAAATGTCATTAGCATCAGAAACAATCGAATCATTGAAGCAAAGCATTTTTAAATTGTGTTTACTGGAATACAGTCAGACCATATGATTGTTATAGTTATTAACCCGTGGCTAACAAGTGAAACATCTTTGGAAGTTAACTAACTTTGATATTGAATCAATTCTTAATTGTCAGAATAGTAAAAACATTTTGAATACAAGACTGGGCAGTGATCTTGATTAGGGAAGACACAGCTGTTCTGATCACATCATATTATACCAGTCCTTGTAGGCCTAGTCTGGCTAATGCTTAAGTCATTTTGCAAACCAAACACAAACAACAGTTAATTAAATATTTCATGACTGGAACTAAATCTTTTAATCATAACAGTTATTAAGTTCAAGAGCATTAAAGGAGGGTCTAGAAGCCAATAAGCAGCCAAAATTGGCTTCTAAAGAAGATTGTCTTCAACTCATCCTGATTGGTCTATGATTTCAATCCCATGAACCTTGACTGTGCCTGTCAAGAATACGAAGTTATACATCTCGTATCCGTGGCGATTGGGGAATTGGATCTCAGATTTATCAGGAAGGGTGACAAAAAACGTTTCCTCTGTGAAGGTAATGGATACCTAAGAACAAGAGAAAGCTATTGTGAATTTCTGTTGAAAACATTTTCTAGTTGAGAAAACAACAAGAAAAAAGCGCTGCTTTAGGAATACATTCTAGGTTGTGCCTCACTTTGAACTTCTCTCCGGAGTTGAAGGGGAAGTTTTTGGCACGTTGTTCCTTCACATTCCATTTCCCTGAATGGGAGGAATTTAACACCACCACATTTTCTTGATCGATGCGGACGTCGAAGTGCAGAGCGATGTCGTCCTCACTGTGACCAATGTTGAGGGAAAATCTATTGAAAGTGAAAACATCATTAAAGAAGCCAACATCATGGTTGTAACGGGTTTTACATTCTTCACAAGGTGCCAATCCTGAACCAGTCTGTTGTGTCTTGTAAACTTTTATACAGTCATATTTGGATGCTTAAGATGTATATAAAAAGCACACAGCAGGGGTATTAACAAACTCCTTTTTTCCTTTTTTATCCGAATCTCTTGAACATGACTTCACGTTTGAATTGGACCAATTCTCTTCTGACATCTGGTAGGCAGCTCCTTATTTTATATTACCCTTAATACACCAATCACATCTCTCCATATAAGAAATACATTGATTGCCAACAAACCATTTTGAACATTCCTTTCTTTTAAATCTATGTGGGTTTCCAAAACACCACACAGTCAAGGCATATCACTGTATACAAGCAGAGTCTGGGAGTCAGGTCAGCAACACATTTTTATCTTCAGTCACTCACCTTGATGTGGGGACCCCAGTGAAGTTCAGGACCTGTCCCTTCTTGAAGGAGAAGTTTCTCATCTCTATGACCTGCATGGTAGGAAGAGACACAGAGACAGAGCAGTGTGCTGGTGTTTTACGATGGTTATGAATAAACCGGCTATGACTTGACCAGCCGCCCGAAAGCACTTCATAATGACAGAGGTCAGTGCTATCGGGCGATAGTCATTCATGCAGGTGACCTTGGTGTTCTTGGGCACAGGGAGGATGGTGGTCCTCTTGAAGCAGGTGGGGAGTACAGACAGGCTGAGGGAGAGGTGGAAGATGTCACTGAAGACCCCTGTTCGCTAGTCAGCGCAGCCCCTGAGGCTTCACCTCATCAACAATTACTGGAGTAGTTTGTACTTCTAACAGGTTATTAAACATAATTACAGGTTCTGTTTTGTAAGCCTGGCACATATTCTATGGTACATGTTGGTTTAAAGTGTGCAGAGTATAGCACCAACAGCTGCTGGAGAGGACATGGTGAGCCAGTTGAGCTGAAGTGCAGCTTAATATGAAATCAAACTTTAACTTCACAAACTCATCCTTTACCAGTTCATCAAAGTTGTTTACTAAATGCAACCACATAGGAGGTGGTAAACAAGAAAAGCTGCTTCTGAAATCCAGCTGTTACTGAGAATCTCTTACTAAGACAAAAGGTGTTGCTAAGAAAATGCTTAATCTTTGACAATAAGCTATACATGAGGAAGAACATTAGTTTTATGCAAGTGTCAGTCACCTTGATGATAAAACTCTGGTAGAAGACAGAAGAGACAGAGAATATAAGAGAGAGAGCAAAGAGAGCAGAAGAGAGAGAGAGAGAGAGAGAGAGACAGAGAGAGAGAGAGAGAAAAAGGAGAGAAGACTTGGACACACAGAAGGAAGGAGGCTGAAGACTTGGACACACAGAAGGATGGAGGCTGAAGACTTGGACACACAAAAGGATGGAGGCTGAGGTGTTACTCCGAACTGAATGTGAGAGAGGGAAAGTGAGCAGGGTTGAGACTGGAGATCTGTTTAAATGATATTTGTGTGAACAAATCGACATTGAATCGTGCAAAAGTTTAAACTCAAAACATTTTGCAAGTTTAAAACGGATCTGCTAATAAACTAACACATTACACTAACAAAAAATATGTCTGAATGCATTCAATTAATTAAAAAATAAAAATCTATGTCATCATTTGTACATGCATCACTTCACCATTAGACTACTTCCAAACGCGTAAACATTTTCTAACGAGTAGGCTTACTTACTCCACTCATCATCTTGAAGGCTCAACGTCAGTCCAATGTTGAGGAAAAAGCTGTTTCGATGTGCAAGGCTCATCTTGTAGGATGGTTTATATATGTTCCTGTGTTTCTGACACTTTGAGTGATGTCAGGAGTTCCGTTCCAGCCGGCCAGGAGAAAACAAACGTTCTTCCTCATATCTAATTTAGTGTCGGAGATTAACCTTCTTTTTTACATATATATCAGCCACACCTGTTAGAAAGACATTCTCACAGCACGTTTTCAGAAGCAGTTTTTCTTGTTTACAACTTCCTATATGGTTGCATTGACTTTTTGATGACCTGGTTGAGGATGAGTTTGTGAAGGTACAGTTTCAAGCTGCACTTCAGCTCTACGTCTCTTGTCAGACACATAGTTATCTCTCCAGCAGCTGTTGGTGATACTACTCTCACTTCAAACCCCACTGTACAATACACAGGCTAGGCTTACAAAACAGATACATTTAGTAATCTTTGTTTAATAACCTATTAAAAGTACATATTACTCCTGTGTCACTTGGCCAGGGTGTCTTGGGCTTCCAGCACTGAATGAGGCATAGCATTAAAAGAGGATGAAATGTTAGTGACAGAATCAAACAGAAGCAGTACATGTATTTACTTTGTTCACTGGAATAATCAGACCTTCTTATGATAATTAGCTCTACCAACCCATAGCTAACAAGTGAAACATCTTTGGAAGTTAACTGACTTTGATATTGAATCAGTTCTTAATTTTCAGAACTATAAAACAACCTAAAATTCAAGACCGGGTCTGGACCTTTATCAGACACAGCTGTTCCAGTCACATCACATCCCTCATCCCTGGTTTCTGTGTTGAAGGAAGTTTTGCTTGCTGGCTGCACCACATAGATGGCTCTGATAAGGACATGGAAATGGATGAATACTTCATGTGAAATGTTGAGCGTTATCTGTACTTAGACAAAGTCAGTGAATGGTTTTGTCAAAAGGCACATCCGAGCGAGCTGAAATGTAAAACCTAGAGATGGTCACAGTGCTAAAATGAACAGCCTTTTGTCAGCAGAGTTTGACTTTAAAATTACTGTAGCCTGTGTATAACACTGTATACGTAACCCTGCCTAGCATTAAATATGATGTAATGTCAGTAGTGTTAGAATCAAACAGAAGCAAAGCTTTTGTTTATTGTTTTCTACTGGAATACAGTCAGACCATATGATTGATATAGTTATTAACCCGTGGCTAACAAATTAAACATCCTTGGAAGTTAATTGAGTGCGTTCTCACTGAGGGAGGGGGCGCAGTGTTTCTGGCTCGCCGGCGAGCCAAGGATTGAGAACAGGTTAAAGAACCGCATTTACAGTTTTTCACAATTGTTAACACACAAAAAGCAAAACTTTGGCACAATTTTCACAACCCTAACGTCATGTACCAATTGCTCGACCCAATTTATCACTACTTTACACTCCCTTATCTGCATTAGACTCTGACATTCCTTGTTTACACACTGATGTCAATTACACATCACCTGGTTGTCAAAACACTACACACAATGTTCAGTTGTTGCACACACTTCTCAAGTAAAGTCTCAAAGCATCAACCTACAACACACAACTATTCAAATCTCTAAACACTCAGGTCTGGTGAGCAATTTGCGATCAGGACTGCAGCATAAAAAGGGCCTTGAGCCTCTGTTTGTTTGGTGAACAATGGAGAACTTAGAACATGTCAACAACCAGAGAAGGAGAGGGGTAAGAGTGAGAAGGGGAAGAGGAGGACAAGGAAGAGGACAAGGAAGGGGACAAGGAAGAGGACGAGGAAGAGGACGAGGACGAGGACGAGGAAGAGGAGGAGGAGGAGGAGGAGGAGGAGGAGGAGGAGGAGGAGGAGGAGGAGGAGGAGGAGGAGGAGAAGAAGGAGGAGAAAGAAGGAGAACGATGATCTCTAATGAGATTTGGGCTACCGTAGTTGACCATGTGCTCAACCATGGTTTGAGCATGAGGGAGGCTGGCCAGAGGGTCAAAACAAATCTCAGCCGCTTCACAGTTGCTGCCATCATTAGAACCTTTAGGATGGAGAACAGGTATGAATTATATTTGCCTTGTGTACTGAAATATTGCATATCAATAGAATACACTGTGCTCACTGTATTTGTATTTTGCAGGACTGAAAGATAACCACGACGTGGAGGAAGAACATGCACTTTCACAGCCGAACAGGAGACTGACATTGTGAAAATGGTTTGTGAAAACAACACCATCGCACTCTGACAGATACAAACCAGGATCCTGGCTGACCATGCCACATTCAGAAACATCCAGACCATCAGCCTCTCTACACTGTACGGTGTTCTCCGCAGGAATGCCATGCGGATGAAACAAGTGTACAGGGTCCTATTCGACCAGAATACTGACCACATCAAGGAGTTATGGCAAGAGTTTATAAGTCCCATACATTCAGCACTGACACATTATGTATTGCATCTGTAATGTGTCTCACTGTACCCCACTGTGTTGACCCATCTGTGTCCATACTATACAGTAACTTGCATTATCATGCTGTCTGTTCCAGCAGATCCAGAAGCATGATACAGCTAATGATCTATATGAATACATTAATACATATTCTTTGATGAGGTTGGATTCAACCTGGTGAAGAGGAGGCGCCGGGGCAGAAATGTCATTGGCCAGCACGCCATTGTTGAGGTGAGGTCCCCGCTGAGCGTGGTGGGAACATCACTTTGTGTGCTACAATGGGTTGAGCAGGCCCGTTGACAGTACTGTACTGTTCAAAAAATAAAACTATTTTTGCTGCATGTCTGCTGTTTTATGTTTGACTATGAACACATTTGGCCTACACTGAGACATTTTACAAAAGTTGAAATGGCTCATTCTCCAGAGTCATTGTCATTCATATGATGTGTTCCATTTTGAGAATTGTGTTTTCAATGTTGTACTACTGTGTGCTGTGAATGCTTGGTAGTGTGCAGCAAATGCTTATTGTGTGTACTGTTATGAATGGTATGTGTGTGTCATTTGAAAATATGGCTGTGTACCAAATGAGAACACGAGTTCCATTTTGTGAACAGGTGAGATATTTGATGGCAAAGAGTCCTCTTGCAAAGGGAGTGTCAAGTTTAGAATTTTGTGTGTGAGGTTTTCAGTTTTGTGTGTGAGGTTTTGAGAAAGACGTTATTGTTTTGAGAAACGTGTGTTAACAATTGTGAAAAACTGTAAAAAATGTAGTTCCAGTCTTGAAATATTTAATGAACTTTCAGCATTATTTGTGTTTGGTTTGCAAAATGACTTAAGCACTAGCCAGACTAGGCCTACGAGGACTGGTATAATATGATGTGATCAGAACAGCTGTGTCTTCCCTAATCAAGATCACTGCCCAGTCTTGTATTCACAATGTTTTTACTATTCTGACAATTAAGAATTTATACAATTTCAACATTTGTTAACTTCCAAAGATGTTGCAGTTCTTTGCCACTGGTTAATAACAATAACAATCATATGGTCTGACTGTATTCCAGTAGAAAACAATAAACAAAAGCTTTGCTTCTGTTTGATTCTAACACTACTGACATTACATCATATTTAATGCTAGGCAGGGTTACGTATACAGTGTTATAGACAGGCTACAGTAATTTTAAAGTCAAATTCTGCTGACAAAAGGCAGTTCATTTTAGCACCGTGACCATCTCTAGGTTTTACATTTCAGCTCGCTCGGATGAGACTTTTGAGCAAACCGTTCACTGACTTTGTCTAAGTACAGATAACGCTCAACATTTCACATGAAGTATTCATCCATTTCCATGTCCTTATCAGAGCCATCTATGTGGTGCAGCCAGCAAGCAAAACTTCCTTCAACACAGAAACCACGGATGAGGGATGTGATGTGACTGGAACAGCTGTGTCTGATAAAGGTCCAGACCCGGTCTTGAATTTTAGGTTGTTTTATAGTTCTGACAATTAAGAACTGATTCAATATCAAAGTCAGTTAACTTCCAAAGATGTTTCACTTGTTAGCTATGGGTTGGTAGAGCTAATTATCATAAGAAGGTCTGATTATTCCAGTGAACACAGTAAATACATGTACTGCTTCTGTTTGATTCTGTCACTAACATTTCATCCTCTTTTAATGCCTCATTCAGTGCTGGAAGCCCAAGACACCCGGGCCAAGTGACACTCAACCTACTGAGAATAATTTGTGACACAAGGCAGGATAGTGGACCCAAATGCGGACAGGAAGCAGGGTAGTTTGAAGTAGAATCATTTATTTGATTGTACCAAGCGATATCGTAGTCTAGGGGCAAGCAACAAGGCAGCGAGGCAGATGTATAGTGGGGAAAGCAGGTTCGTTGGTCGGTGGAAGGTCAGAGGTCGGTATCGGGGCCGAATAGCAGAGGTACATTGGGGTGGGCAGGTCTGTGGTCAGGAGGCTAAACAGGCAGAGATCAAAACCGTGAAGACAGAAAACCAGGAACGAGATACAGGAATAGTAACAGGGACCACTGGAAACGACTGTGAAGCACAAGACGATCTGCCAACTGCCAGAACAGAGAACAGAGGTTAAACATCAATGACAATAGGGGAACCCGGGAACACCTTTTGAGGGGTGGAGACAAACCAACAGGTGAAACGAATCAGGGTGTGACAATTGAAGGAGTAATGTGTACTTTTAATAGGTTATTAAACAAAGACTACTAAATGTTTCTGTTTTGTAAGCCTAGCCTGTAAATTGTACAGTGGGGTTTGAAGTGCGAGTAGTATCACCAACAGCTGCTGGAGAGCTAACTATGTATCTGACAAGAGAGGTCGAGCTGAAGTGCAGCTTGAAACTGTACCTTCACAAACTCATCCTCAACCAGGTCATCAAAAAGTGAAAGCAATGACATAGGAAATTGTAAACAAGAAAAACTGCTTCTGAAAAGTCGCTGTTACTGAGAATCTCTTACTAACAGGTGTGGCTGATGTATATGTAAAAAATAAGCTTAATCTTTGACACTAAATTAGATATGAGGAAGAACATTTGTTTTCTGCAAGCCGGCCGGAACGGAACTCCTGACATCACTCAAAGTGTCAGAAACACAGGAACATATATAAACCATCCTACAAGATGAGCCTTGCACATTGAAACAACTATTTCCTCAACATTGGACTGACGTTGCGCCTTCAAGATGGAAAGAGTAAGTATGCCTACTAGTTTGAAAATGTTTACATGTTTGAAAGTAGTCTAGTAGTGATGCATGTACAAATAAATTAAAACGGTTGAACTAAATTGTGGCGTAAACTCACCTTGAACTTCACAGCTTTCGCCTTATAAAGCATATTGTTGTATGCGGGTTCCTAACAAATACTTGTAATTTTTTGTATTTATTTTTTTAAATTTATGCATTTACAAACATTTTTTGTTGGTGAAATGTGTTACTTTATTAGCAGATCCGTTTAAAAGTTTTTTACAATCGCTATGACAGTTTTTTCAATACCTTTAACAAGTTTTTTTAAACTCTTAACGCACCAACACACCTACCACACACAATTGGCAAAACTGTTAATTTCATGCTCAAAATCACACATTGTAAACTAAACTCAAACACTAATTGTCATAACACAAAAATTCACTAAACATGACACCATGTCTACCAAACACTAACACACGTTCTCTTTTCACAGTAACATTTAGTCAATCATAGCACGATGTCATAAAAAACACTAGCATCAGATGGAATTACAGAAACTGCATTAATTTATGCAGGTGTGTGTCAGGTCTCACAGTATATGGATTATAGATTGTGTTTGCAATGCAGTTTCTTTTGAAGCCTGTACATGTTTGTTTTGTTGGGTTTAGTAAATGCATGCATTTTGTTTATCTTGCTGCAGAAATTCAGAGCAAAAAATAAATGACCGATGTCAGAGTAGCTTTATAGAATGTACAGTTACTGTATTGAAAAAAAGAAGACTGAAACATAATTGCTACAGTAAAGGCTTCAATTGCAACAGGACATTACTGCAAGAAATATGCAATTTAGCTGCCATTTACAGTATTACCCTAGCTCTGGCACTTCTCTGAGCGCCACCACACATTCTAACTCCTCTCCCTTGCCCTGGTACTTGGACATCCTCTCCTTTGTGCAGGTATTACTGTATTCTTACTTTCTTTGTGTTGCTCTATATTGTTTTTTTTCCACACAAGAGAAAAAAAAAGCACAAAGAGCTCCACTTTGCAGTACATATACCATATAGTCATGCGATTGAAAGAACCTCAACACCATAGTGTTTCCTAGTTGGGAATCAACTGTAATTTATAGTATTGGCATAACTTCAACCAGCTTTTTCTCAGAAGCAATGGAATAAAATACAGGGGATATATTTGTGTTTCAATTCACAATATAAACAGCTGTTAACTTTGACTTTAGCCAATAAATTAGGTTTTGAACATAGTGTTATCTGTTCTGACATACAGTGTTAAAGCATTGGTAAATTGGTCTGTGAAAATCGACTGCTTTGGTCTTGGTTGAGCTTGTGTGTAAAAGAAGTTCAAGCATTTAAAATGTGTGTTTACTCTATGCATTTTGTGTCAAAGCAACAAGAAATGTGTTACAGTTTTTCTGAATTGCTAAAACACTAAAACCCATTGGCCGAACAAAGTTATCAGTTGCCTAAACTCATGTAGCTAATTGTGCAGTCTGTTGTCAATACCTTAAACCATTTCACATGGTAAAACACAATTTGCTAATCTCACATAGACTTTTCAGCAAAACTCTAAACACATTTGCATTCTCAAAACACATTCTGCACTCTAATGCACATGTCATTCATACTGGTAAACACAAATGGCAACAATCAAATACAAATAGAAAAAACATGTCATTGACTAAACACAACCACTCAAAATTGATTTAACTTGTTTTTAAATGATGTGACACAACCAATATAAGCCAGTTCAGAGAGCAAACAGGTTGTTGAAGGTGGGAAAATATTCCTTGTGATGTCAATGACCCCAAAGACAAGAAGAAGCACATTGATCACATGTTTACTCCTTTGATTTTTTCCCTTTTACTGTATAGTATTGTATACTGTAGTACAGTGCATTGTAGGCTCTATACTGTACAATTACGTAACAAATGGTATGGCCCTGAACATTGCACTTTCCATTTGTTACCGTAACAGTACTGAATGCTCAATAGATTTAGATTGGTTGCAGGTTTATATCAACAAAGAACAAGAGTGAGTTGTGGGTAGTGAGATGCAGGGTATAGTACTCTGATATATCGGCCGATATAGAAAATTACTGTAATGAAATAAAAAATCCAGAAACGCGTAACAACACAAACAGATTTCCCTAACATTCTGCCCCACTCGTGTTGCCAACAGGGACGTTGTAGAGTACCCTTTGGTGACAAACTATGCAAGGCCAGTATAGTACTGTATAGGGGTACAAGGAGGAGAAAGAACAAGAACAATTGCAAAGAGCAAAGCAGAGTAGTAATTTCTGATATATGTTGAGCTACTATGTTAGAACATGTTTTCGTTCATCAAAAGACAATGACGGATAAATATGAGATTAGTTTTGAGATTATGTAAAAATTTACTTCTCCTTGAGAACTATATGTTTTGAACAATGTGTTTTAAATTTTTTGGTGTATTGTTTACTGACTGCTTGATAGTGTATATCATTTTGATCACTTTGTTTATGATTTGAGAGCAGTGTTTGATTTTGAGCACAGGTAAATCTGTTTTGAGGTGAAAGTTTGATTTTGAGGACAGGTAAAACTGTTTTGAGGCAAAAGTTTCATTTTGCAAGAGAATTCAGAGGTTTTGTAAATAGTGCTTGAAGATGAGGTTTTGTGTTTACAGTTTTGAGAAAATGGGTGACTGTTTCAAGAATGTGTTTTAGCAATTGTGAAAAACTGTAATTGTATAGCCAACACAGGCGGATGTTGTGCTAACTGTGTCAAGAGTTTAGGAAACTTGTTAAAGGTATTGAAAACAGTGTCATAGTGATTGGAAAAAACTTCAACTTGCAAAATGTTTAGAGTTTAAACTTTTACACGATTCAATGTCTATTTGTTCACACAAATATCATCTAAACCGATCGATCTCCAGTCTCAACCCTGCTCACTTTCCCTCTCTCACATTCAGTTCGGAGTAACACCTCAGCCTCCATCCTTCTGTGTCCAAGTCTTCAGCCTCCATCCTTCTGTGTCCAAGTCTTCTCTCCTGTTCTTTATGTTTTGTTCTGTCTTCTCTCTTTTGCTCTCATTCTCTCTCTCTCTCTCTCTGTCTCTCTCTGTCTCTCTCTCTCTCTCTCTCTGTCTCTCTCTCTCTCTCTCTCTCTCTCTCTCTCTCTCTCTCTCTCTCTCTCTCTCTCTCTCTCTCTCTCTCTCTCTCTCTCTCTCTCTCTCTCTCTCTCTCTCTCTCTGTTCTGCTCTCATTCTCTCTCTCTCATAATCTCTGTCTCTTTTGTCTTCTACCAGAGTTTTATCATCAAGGTGACTGACACTAGCAGAAAACTAATGTTCTTCCTCATGTATAGCTTATTGTCAAAGATTACGCATTTTTTTAACCTTTTTCTTAGTAAGAGATTCTCAGTAACAGCTGGATTTCAGAAGCAGCTTTTCTTGTTTACCACCTCCTATGTGGTTGCATTTTGGTAAACAACTTTGATGAACTGGTAAAGGATGAGTTTGTGAAGTTAAAGTTTGATTTCATATTACAATAAGCTGCACTTCAGCTCAACTGGCTAAAGTGCAGTAATGGTTGATGAGGTGAAGCCCACAACTCTTTGTGTCAGCACAGGAAAATGTGACATCATATTTACGATATCACCCTTTCATTTCTGATCATTTTCTAACACCATGGCCAAGTTAGAAAATTATAATTCTGCAAATAATAATATAGGAATTTATATATAGAAAATTATATATAGAAATAATAATCCTTAAAAGTACATGAAATGAAAATTGAAAGGCAATGTTTTATTGGATGCACTGGCCTAAAAACTTCGAGCCTTGAGTTGTTGTATACTACTGGCTGTTATCAAAGCACCAACTACAATCTCACATTAAAGGGTATCTATTAGCCTCATGTAAACTCCAGAATCACCCTTTTGCAATTCCTTTTGCAAACAAAAAAATAATTTTTAAGTACACCCCCCCTTACACCCCCACCTGCCACCTACGGTCTTCTTCTGACAACCGTCTGGTGGTCCCACCGCTCAAGAGCGCCCGGTCCCAACACAAGCTCTTCTCCTGTCTGGCCCCCCAATGGTCGAATCAACTCCATACCTTGATCAGGAAAACTGACTGTCTCCCCACCTTCACAAAAAAGGCTCAAGACGCACTTGTTCCGGGAGTACAACGGTACTTAGGAATGCTTGGCTGGACCTGATGTTAGTTTCTCCCAGGATCACAATGACTCTTATTGAGAGACTTGTTGCTCTTGTTGGTTTGTTGTAACAGTCTTAAAATTATTGTAATCGCTGTGAAATATATTATTGTTGCTTGCTTTTTCCACAGGTACACTCTTGCACTTTTGAGGTTCTTGCTGTTTAATTGTAACTTGTCATACTGCATGCTCTTATTGTTCTTCCCTTTGGGACTTATTTGGTTTCACAATGTATGCTTCATGTTTGGCTACCTGCAATGTTTGGGGCTATCTCGTTGTTATAGTCAGTGACCTATGCCCTTTTGTAAAACCCTCTCTTGGAAGTCGCTTTGGATAAAAGCGTCTGCTAAATGAATAAATGTAATTGTAAATAATAACGGAAGTCCAAAAGAAGTCGTGACAGTGGCCAGATTTATTCCTAACAATCGAAAAACACCAACACACTGCTCTGTCTCTCTCTCTTCCTATCGTGCAGCACCTAGAGATGACAAACTTGTCCTTCAAGGTGGGACAGGTCCTGACCGTCACAGGGGTCCCCAACCCAAACGGCGATAGGTGAGTAACTGAAGTTCAACATGTGTTGCTGACCTGACTCCCAGACTCTGCTTGTACACCGTGATGAGCCTTGACTGTGTGGTGTTTTGGAAACCCAAGAAAAGATTTTTCAAAACGTTTTTTTTGGGGGTGATTATTGTATTCCTTATGGTGATTGGTCAACAGGGTTGTAGAGATGTGATTGGTGTATTAAGGGTCATATAAAATAAGGAGCTGCCTACCAGAGGTCAGAAGAGAATTGGTCGTATTCAAACTTAGTCATGGTGAAGAGATTCTATGAAAAAGGAAAAAAGGAGTTTGTTAATACCCCTGCTGTGTGCTTTTCAATCAATCTTAAGCATTCAAATTTGACTGTGTACAAAAGTTTACAAGACATAACAGACTGGTTCAGCATTGGCACATATTGAAGAATGTACAACCGATTACAACCATGATGTTGGCCTCCTTAATGTTTTCACTTTCAATAGATTTTCCATCAACGTTGGTCACAGCGTGGACGACATCGCTGTGCACATGGACGTCCGCTTTGATTTTGGAGATACGCAGAAGAAGGTGGTGTTCAACTCCTGCCATTCAGGGAAATGGCATAAGGACGACATAATTGTCAATGCCTTCCCCTTCAACTACGGAGAGAAGTTCAAAGTGAGGCACAACCTAGAATGTATTCCTATAGCAGCCTCTAGTGGCAGATAATTACTACTGCAACCCCATTAGGAGATAAGATCACGAAATATAAAATCACCAAGCAAATGTTTTTAACAGAAATGCACAATAGCTTTCTCTTGTTCTTAGGTATCCATCACCTTCACAAAGGAACAGTTCTTGATCACCCTTCCTGATGAATCTGAGCACAAACTCGTCAATCGCCATGGATACGAGAAGTATAACTACATATTCATGGCAAATGAGGTCAAGGTTCATGGGATTGAAATCATAGACCAATCAGGATGAGTTGAAGACAATCTTCTTTAGAAGCCAAAATATATTTTGGCTGCTTATTGGCTTCTAGACCCTCCTTTAATGCTATTGAACTTAATAACTGTTATGATTAAAAGATTTAGTTCCAGTCATTAAATATTTAACTCTTGTTTGTGTTTGATTTGCAAAATGACTTAAGCACTAGCCAGACTAGGCCTACGAGGACTGGTATAATATGATGTGATCAGAACAGCTGTGTCTTCCCTAATCAAGATCACTGCCCAGTCTTGTATTCAAAATGTTTTTACTATTCTGACAATTAAGAATTGATTCAATATCAAAGTTAGTTAACTTCCAAAGATGTTTCACTTGTTATCCACGGGTTAATAACTATAACAATCATATGGTCTGACTGTATTCCAGTAAACACAATAAACAAATACTTTGCTTCGATGATTCGATTGTTTCTGATGCTACTGACATTTCATCATATTTAATGCTGTACTTGGTTATACAGTGACATGAAGTGTTCATTAATTACTATGTAATTTTATGAGAGCCTCATATGTAGAGCCTCACTGTAGCCTGCTCTATGTGGGGACTGCTGCTACCCAGGTCCACTGCCCGGGGCCGGGTGCGTCTCAATAGTTACCCAGGTCCACTGCCCGGGGCCGGGGTGCGTCTCAATAGTTACCCAGGTCCACTGCCCGGGGCGGGGTGCGTCTCAATAGTTACCCAGGTCCACTGCCTGGGGCCGGGTGCGTCTCAATAGTTACCCAGGTCCACTGCCCGGGGCCGGGTGCTTCTCAATAGTTGGTGGTGGTTTCCTCTCCTGGTCAGACAGAGGTGAACAGGTGAAAGTGGCCAGTGGGCAACCTCGATGTTGTTTAAGGTAGAAAGAATGAGCAGCAAGGAAAGAGCAGCAACACTATTGAGACACGTTCTTGGTCTGTTTCACCCTGCTTGTGTGTCGTCACTCTTCACCCCTCCCCGGTGTCTCCATTGACTTACGCATTCACACAGTCGGCAATTTTCCCCCAACATTCTTTTCCTTCATTAGAAGCAGCAACAGTGAACAGACTTTTCACTTTAATTATGCTCTAAGACTCTTTGATTTCAGAACATACTAGGCAGTCAGTCACATTCCATGTAGAGACAGAGTCTACCCATAGTAAATGTAGAATTTGATTAAAGTATCCCTAGTGGACCATACTAGGCCACACTGAAGAACTCAGGCTTAAGTGAATTATAATTTCTTCTTCAATCATATGAATAATTGACACTCCTTAGATGCCGAACACTAGATAGATGCTGCCCATCTCACTCTCTCTCCCTTCTCTACCCCATTTTGTTTCAAAATTATATTACAATATTTAATTATATTCATATATTCCATCAAGCCCAAAATATCCCTTTTAAAATTGTTATGGTATTCCCTGTCTTGTAGTTAGTTCGCTGTTACTATGGTGGTCTATTTTGCTTTTGTTTGCTTGTAACCATAACAACAACTCAACAATGGCTAGAACTGCAGTACAACAGAAGGGTGGTGAAGCTGCTCAAATATTTCTGACTGTAAGTAGAAGACAGTAGTGTGTGGACTTTATGTCAATGCATGTATGTTAACGGTTACACAGTAATATGCTACAGTACTGTTGTTAATTCAGTGATAGTAATAATTGAGTTCATTATTTGATCATGTCTCTTGATTGACTTTCAGCTTTTTTCACTTATATAAGATAATACAATATTTCCTGCCCTCTTTGCTGAAGAATCACTGATCTAATGTGACAGGATGAGCCCCTGTGTGCAGAGGAGTACACCCTCTCACCAACCCCATCCTTGTAGATCAGTGATATCATGGAGGGAGGAGTATTCCAACAGCCCCAGTGTGTGTGTGTGTGTGTGTGTGTGTGTGTGTGTGTGTGTGTGTGTGTGTGTGTGTGTGTGTGTGTGTGTGTGTGTGTGTGTGTGTGTGTTACAGTGACACACCACCATGTCTGTGGACGCGCAGAGAGCCGTGGTGAGGGGCTCGGACCAGAGCGGAGCGGTCGGTCGAGCGTCCTCGGCCAGCGATGAGGGGAGGGGACCCAGTCAGGCCGGAGGGCAGCCCAGGGCTGTGGGCCCGAGACACGGGCGTCTGATGCACCAGACCACCCTGAGCCTGGGAGACCAGACGTCTGGCACCTGCTACACCACCACACACTCTCAGGTCGGGAGTAGATCGGACACACACACACACTCCCTCACACATAGTCCCTCAAGCCTTTAACAGCAGCCCTTTAAGGATCCGTCTCGAGGTGTAAGATGGAGGCTATTTTGTAACGTGCTATAACAACCTATAGTACACAGTAGTTTGCTCTCACTGTGTTTGGTATCTGTGAGTGATTAATGCCTTTAGAATGCCGTGCTTTGATACGTCAACAATTCCTTGAAACCACTATGTGAGCGACTCCCTCCAGGCTCCGCCCCCTCCAGGCTCCGCCCCCACCTTCTCTTTTCTCCTCCTCCGTTGGTCAGAGCTACTCAGGCAGGTCGGACAACGGACAGGTGCTCCTCTTCTTCCCCAGAGATCCTTCGTGCGCCTCCCAGCACTCAGCCCAGCTGGACCTGAGCAACGCGCCGTCGACCAGCCGGCCACAGACGCACAGCAGATCGGTGCACAGTCCCAAAGACGTCTTGCCGGTGTGTGAGGCCACAGCTGGTCGATCCAGTCTGCCGCTTTCAAACTTGATTGAGGAGAGAGCTGTTGGAGATGTGTGAGCACTGGCCTGCCTTTCTCTGAATCCCTGCTGCGTCAGCGCTCTTCACAGCCACATTACTCTCGTTGAACAGTAGAGGGCACTGTAGACGTATTTTCGGAGGTCTCCTAAAACAGCCTCCAGTTTGTGGCTGTCTCTGTTTTCCTGTCGTCTCTTCCCCACTTCCTCCTCTTTCTCATCACCTGCTTGTTTTCTCTTCTCACTGTCCCCGTCTCCCAAAACTGACCCCATTTAGTTCAAATGACTTGAAAAGGCTGTTTTGCCGTACATATCAAGCCGATGAGCTCACCCAGTTGTGTTCGTCCGGGTCCTGATTAGCCAGGTGTCTCCATCAGCTGAGCGTGGCACATTCCTTCCTCTCCACTCCAGAATCCCACCTGACCAACGTTGTCCCCGTCCCTCCCCCCTCTCTAGCCCGACGTCCTGCACGGTCTGGGTCGGAGCAACGGGTCGCGGAACCGGGAGGGCGTGGCTATGATGGCCGTCACCAACCCCCGCGAGCCCACCTGTTACTGGACCACCTATCGGAGTGAGCACGCGTGTGTGGAGCCGCCCCGCCCATCCCAGAGGTGTATGGGGAGGCCCACCCTGTGGCATCAGCACGACATCGTCACAGGTAAACACTCGCGCTACGCATACACCAACATATCTACTCACTCAACGGGAGCTCTCACACACACACACACACACACGGGAAGTAACAGCTGGTGTGTGTGCTGCAGGGGAAGCGAGAGGCCAGGGTGTTCCTGTGAAGACGAGGAGGTCCGGGGACAGAGTCCTGTGGGCTGCGCGGCGCTGGGAAACCGACTGCTGCGCCTATCGACTCACGTGAACCCCCACACACACGAGCTGTTGTAGAATCAGGCCAAACCACCTGACTGTTCATCGTGCTGGACACAGGAGCAACGCAGAAACTAAAAGTTTCTTCAACTCCGAAAACAGACCACCTCCTCTGATTCCCTTGACCTTCAATTGTGCTCCTCTTCATCTCAGACGTTGCTCCTTCACTGAATAAAATACCTTTGGTCCTGAGAAGTGAAATGTACAGTCTGTCAGCCTCCAGGCTTTCAAACGCTTGAAGTGTTTGTGCACGTCTCTGGCATTCAACCACATCTCCTTTTCGAAATGACACGTCTAACTGCCCTGGAGCCGTGTACGGTATTAACGTTGCCACCATGAGGAACATTGTAGGCTTTAAAAGAGAAGTAGAAATGTGCTGGGGCTAGTCGTGTTTGAAAAGTGGGAACTGTGGAATGATGCAAGATCAACACTAAGGCAACTGTCATGGGAGTCAAACAAGCCCTTTTAAAAATCACACATTTGCATTTTGGTCAGGAAACGATTTGTAAATAAAGACGTCCCTTGAACAGATTTCTCTCGTATTCTTTGTAGACAGAAAAGTGAAGTCGCCGCCTGGTTTGAATCAAGACTTTATTCTCTGTGAGATCTCCAAAACATGTGAAATGACGGGAAAACAGAGTTCAAAAAAGAAGATATCTACGGCAAGACAGCAAAAACACACAAAAAAACAACAGACAGGAAAATGTTGAAGAAAGGAAATAAGGACAGGTGTATTTACAACTCCCCCCTGAATAGAGGGCCAGACCAGGGTAGGAGAGAAGCAAGGGGCTACAGAGGGGCCAGCTAGCAGCGTTACAGCAGTAGGCCTACTTAACAGTTAACAACCTGACATTGACACCGCAGGGAATAGGTCTGCCCATCTCTCGAATAAAGTTTTGTTTTATGCTTTCAGAGCAATGCTAACAAATGAGATGCAGGGGGGGGGGGGAGGATAATAAGAAGAAAAGGGGTGACTTGTGCGTCCGTCATCGTTTTCAGAAACAACTGAGAAGGCTACGAAGCGATAATTCTTCACTCGAAGACGGTGAAGACGTTCTGTGTTGAGGTGTCGAGGCGTTACGCAATTTCACAACAAAATGTTTACTCAGTAGTTTGTTTTTCAGGTTGAACAAAACGAGAATGCCAAAGAATGACTCAGTGGCTTAAATCATACGGGTCTAAGAAACAGAGAACATACTGTGTTTGTGTGTGTGCTCGCCCACTTCACCAGTGTGATCTAAGCAACGTGACTGCTGACATGGTGAGAAACCAATGATTAAACCCCCCCCATGCCCTTGTGTACACTGCATGATGAGTGGGAGTTGGACACTCCCCTCCCCCCCCCCCATTTCGTAAGGAGAACGGCTTCCAAGAGAGGCGAAGAGAGTTCTTCGGAGTTTGAAAATGGTCTTGCTCGGCTGCAGATGAGGTGTAAAGCACCCTTGGTTCCAATCCTCTCCTCCATCAACCCGTCTCCTCCCCTCCTCGTTCCCCCTTCACTCGTTCTTCTTCTCCTTCTGTTTCAGCAGCTTGTTGATCTCCCTCTTGGCCATGCCGGCGTACTTGCTGATGACCCCGTGCTGGTTGAGGCCAGGCAGCAGCAACAGGAAGCTCACTGGGGGGGGGTCACACAGGAAGTACAGTCAGGTCACACAGGAAGTACAGTCAGGTCACACAGGAAGTACAGTCAGGTCCCTTTCAAATGTGACGCGTGATCACCCGTGATCTCTCAGACATCAACACCTGAAGCAAGGATCAAGCTGAACACTCAAGATGTTGCTGGCTGTGGAGAATCCCAAGGATGGAACAGTCATGAACTCAGAGCAAGACGGCTTTACAGCAGCAATTTAGCTACAGCTTTTGTTTTCCATAAGATAAGAGAGCACCAAGGGTGGGCCTAGTAAACATCTGCAGGGTTGTGCTGCCAATTCCTCATGAAGCTGTAACACTAGAGAATTCATATGGCAGTTGCGCAACACCAACTAACAGATGTAATTCAGGCTAATGCGGTGTGAGGGGAAAGACTACACATCCAATATGATGTACAAGGTCAATCCCTACACAACTGCCCCCATCTGTCCTGTGAACTTTAGCCACCTACTGACTAACCAATTAATGTCATCAGTACTGGTGAGTATAAAATAAAACGCTAATGAGGACTGAAATAAACAGGATTCATAGGCAATGTGGGAGGAATACATTTGTTTTCTTCCAAAGCGTGTAGTGGCTCATGGGGGATACTATGCACATACCTACCACATAGTTTATAGACCCCCGGTGTCGGTTCAGACAACCAGTCTGACTAGTTTCCTTCTTACCTGCTGTAATCAGCCTGTTCGAGGCATCCTAACTGGCTAGACATCCATGTACCCTGCTCAACCCACAGAGCTGGCTTCCATCCAGAGAACATGCACGCCAAGTTATGCACTAACAAGGCATGTTGTAGTGACTGAATCAAGATGCTATTTTTTTTAAAGGTCTGTTTTGTGCCCATGAACAGGATGTAACAGTGCAATGTCTCTCCACCTATCAATGCAGTACTACTCTATTCTTGTTAAAATGATCCCAACTCCCACAGTTAGCCTTCCTGGCCTGATGTTGACTCCTGAGATGCTACCTGTGCTAACAGCCGATTCTCTCTCATTCAAGATAATATCCAACTGTCCAAGGGTCTGATAAATGACTAAAAGTAAAAAAAAATAAAAAAACACTCAATGTATAATCTTTGAGTATCCTTTTACGTTTTAAGTAAAACGTAAAAAAAAAAAACGTTTAAGTTTTCAATGTATAACCAAACAGCCCTGTCTCCACAGTTTTCATCAAAGCTGTCCCCATGACATGCTCCATTAGTTTGCATTGCAGTCTCCATTGAGAACTGCTTCATGAACCTTCAGGTATTTCTCCAAACGAATGGATCCACTTCACTTTGATATTTCTTGGAAAAAGTGCCAACTGTTTTGGGGAAAGGTGATGTCACTGACACGGTGAACTCCATTATTGGCCTTGCTCGTAGTAAGCTCACAAAATAGGCTCCCTGGCAGGCTTGTGAAACAGGACGTGAAACTAACCAGCACTTCCGACCAGCCACACCTCCTGCTACAAACACTGCAGACTCTTGACACTACAGCAGAGTGCGGAAACAGTTTGGGTTTGATGTTCAGAGGTGACTCGAGTCAGATGTGACTTGTCTTAAGGAAACCAATGACAAAAATGAGATCAAAGTGATTCTAACCATTAAACAACTTTTGAGTAGCCACCATTGGGTTTTGTGGCTTAACCTTTCACCCCAATCCTTCCGTTTGACTCATTCGGTTCATTCAGATCAGGTTTAGGGCACTATCGGTCTAGGCTTGCCTCTGCCTGTACAATGTGACACAAAGGAGCCATATAGGAGGTGTCCTACGTCACCGCCTCGCCCTACTTAACCATTCACCACCCTCCCCCCAAAAAACAACAAGGCTTAATGAGCATGACGTATCAAAGTGAAAAATTAAGTTAAGCTGACACGAGAGGCACTGACTTAATAGCTGGCAAGAGCCATCAAAACCAATGTGTGTGTGTGTGTGTGTGACACGTGAATCTTCATACGCACCAATCAGGTAGGTGAGGAACAGGTTGTGGACCTGCTGCCCAATCCAGGCCACCGCCAGCAGGCTGCTGATCACCGACGCAAAGTACTGTGGGTAGAGAGGGGGACCGTCACAATCAACATCACTAGGGAGACGCTGCTAATTTAAACTCAATCTATTCTAGGCTGAACCAAAGCGCAGCCAGGCACTGGCCCCAACGTTACACTAAGGCCACAACGTACTTCTGGCCTTTCTAAAAAGACGCTTAACGTCATTGTGCCATGCGTCGGAACGCATTTGTGACCGAGGACCGTTTTCAGATGTCGTGTCTTTCTAAAGGCAGAGGGTTTGCTAAAGCTGGCTCTGCCTGCAGGCCGCGTGGCGGCGGCGACCGTAACCGGGTTAATGACGAGCTAAATGGAGCGGCAGGCTGGGGACGGTCAGCTGACTGGGGCCATATTTATCTGCAGCCCGGAGAGAGCTGCTGCTGCTGCCGCCACTAGGAGACACAGCAACGGGAACTGAAGGGCTGGCGCAGCTTTAACAGCGACTGGGAACGAGATCCCAGGAGGGCCCTTCATCCAGACGAGAACCTGTAACGCGATGCCTTTTGAGCCCATCTATCCGAGCGGAGGCCTCTTTGAACGGGGAATTTCATTTGCCTTCTGGAATCAAAGTCGCCAGTGACAAGATCACATGTATGGTGGTGGGAGGGGGGGGTATGGGTGGAACCCCTCAAACCCTTGCGGTGAAAGAACCCGGGTGGAAGCTGCCGGGCGCGGCGACCGTGACCACGGCGTACCATCTTGGGCTTCTCCTCCTTCAGGGCGAAGAGGCGTTTCCACCAGCCCAGGACGCGGCGCTGGGTCTTCACCAGGTTGCCGCAGATCTCGTGGAAGCGCTGCTGTTGCTCGGTGGTCCTGTGGAGGGAGGGAAGGACACACGGTCAGGTGGAGATGAAGGTTTTTTTTGTTCTTTTTAATCCCAGTTTAAAAAAACAAACACCCGTGGTCTCTAATGGCAAACAGTACAACATTTGTTGGGACCAAAATTCTGGCTACGCGTTTCATCACGGCGACGTTGCGGTATTGAGCTACATTCTTGCACAATTTAAGACGTTTGTGCAGTCTTAAGCTACACGGAACAGACTTGTTTGCCGAGCTCATCTTAAAAAGGCAACATCTACAGTTTGATGTCACCTACTACAAGCCCCAACAAGCATGGACCAGTTTCTCGTGTGCTCAAAGTCACAGGCCCACTTTCTTACTTGTTGGTCACATCTGAAGACTCAGAACAGCCTCGAGCACATAGCGTAACAAACACGACACGGTGCAAAGTCATGCTACGGAACGAACCGTCTGCCAATGGTGACTGCTTCAGTAATAAGAGCACCCAACTATGTATCTACTTGACTTGCTCAGCAAGCATTCCATCTGATCGCATATCATGTGATAATAAAAGAGCAGAGCAGGTCAGGGTGTGTATAACATGGGTCATGACTTGGCAGTGGGACTCAGACCAGAGGATAAATGCGTCTGTAGCGTTAAGGACGTGACCTTCATTTCCTCCTTGGTCTTCAGTGCTTATTTCAGGCAGTCGGACCATTGCCTTATTGTGTGAGACGGGGTGCGTGTGAGACGGGGTGCGTGTGAGACGGGGTGCGTGTGAGACGGGGTGCGTGTGAGACGGGGTGCGTGTGAGACGGGGTGCGTGTGAGACGGGGTGCGTGTGAGACGGGGTGCGTGTGAGACGGGGTGCGTGTGAGACGGGGTGCGTGTGAGACGGGGTGCTGGAAGAAGCAGAGGGAGTTGGAGAGAGTTATAGAGGTAGAAAGAAGGAGAGAGGGACAGAGAAACAGAAAGATAGTCTCCCTCACCACTGGTTGGAGCCGAAGACGCGCGGGGCGAGGGTGGGCACCAGGTAGTCAGCCAGACACAGCAGCATGACGGAGCCGGACAGCCCAGTCAACACGGAGGGGTCCAGGTAGTAGATGAGCCTGGGGGAGGGGAGGGCAGAGTGGGGTTAGACTGGAGGCAGGCTCCCTCACAACTACTGCTGCTTAAGGAGAGGGGACACAGGGGAGGGCAGAGTGGGGTTAGACTGGAGGCAGGCTCCCTCACAACTACTGCTGCTTAAGGAGAGGGGACACAGGGGAGGGCAGAGTGGGGTTAGACTGGAGGCAGGCTCCCTCACAACTACTGCTGCTTAAGGAGAGGGGACACAGGGGAGGGCAGAGTGGGGTTAGACTGGAGGCAGGCTCCCTCACAACTACTGCTGCTTAAGGAGAGGGGACACAGGGGAGGGCAGAGTGGGGTTAGACTGGAGGCAGGCTCCCTCACAACTACTGCTGCTTAAGGAGAGGGGACACAGGGGAGGGCAGAGTGGGGTTAGACTGGAGGCAGGCTCCCTCACAACTACTGCTGCTTAAGGAGAGGGGACACAGGGAAGGGCAGAGTGGGGTTAGACTGGAGGCAGGCTCCCTCACAACTACTGCTGCTTAAGGAGAGGGGACACAGGTGAGGGCAGAGTGGGGTTAGACTGGAGGCAGGCTCCCTCACAACTACTGCTGCTTAAGGAGAGGGGACACAGGTGAGGGGCGTTTTAGAATGGTGTGTGTGTGTGTGTGTTCATGCCTATTATGCTTCCCCTCCAACAACATGTTCCTTTAGGAGAGCCTATACTGAAGATCATTTGCATTTAACGTTTACTGGGTACAAACATGGGTAACTCAACTAAACCTCGTAACAGTCCTTTGCCAAATGAGGTTAATGTAGACAGCAAAAGATCAGCAACATAAAACCTAGTGACCAAGGCCGTGTCGACCAGTATGTTTGCGTACTCTGAATAATGAATAGCCCTCCGCCATGTTCCCTCAAACCATTTACAGGAAGTGTGAGTCATCATTAGGGTCCAGGGTGTGACCGAGGCACAAACCAAGCACCGTCAGACCAGTGACGAACACTTATTGTTATGTTGTCACTCATCCAAAGCAGCATACAAGCTGCAACTTCCTGATCTGTTGTCAAGAGCTCTCCCACTGAGCTAGTATTACATAACTGCTCAGGTACCGAGAGAAAGTGGTTCCTATAGTTGTGTATCCATGTGTATCTGAGTTGAACTGGGTAAACTCACTCCTCAATATAAATATCACCCATCCGCGCCATCGAAGAGCTGGCTTTTCAGTGGCGTAGCTGGTTACAGTGGGGTTTGTAAAGGTGGTGTTTGTAAAGGTGGTGTTGGTCACGTTTCGGAGTCAGAGCATGAGGCAGGTGAGTGAGTGAGGTACTCACGTGAAGAGGACAGTGGTGGCCCCCATCAGGACGGCAGGGAACCAGGGCTTCTCCCAGCGCACCACCCGGTCCCCGGCCAGGATCACCTCCCCCCAGCCCTGCAGCTGCTCCTCCAGCTGGGCCGTCTCGTGGGCCTGGACGCAGACACGCACACACGGAACACAAAGACTGGATAGCCATGCCAGGAGATGGGAGGGGCCCATCCCAGCTCACACAGAACGTTTGCCCATTGCTGTAGACTAGCCCACACCTTACGTCTGACCCCCGCAATCACAGGTCGGCCTACTACACGCTTGTGTTCACGATTAAAAGCGAACTGGAATGAGTCTGTGCACTTTGTTTTTCCCTCTTTGGCGGAAAAGTCTCTCAAAAAAGGCACACAATTCACCTGAGGCTTGATCAAACCCTGAGACCGACATGACTAAGGACATGGGCCTACCCAGTGTGTGAAAGAGTAGCCTACATTTCAAGGCGGGTGACACGCCCTTTGACAGTGGCAAGAACAGATAAGGCATGACTCTGCCTGAGAAGACATATTTGCATAACGTTCCATATTTCAAACTGCGACATCTGTACCCTTTAAAACTGTTCACAGTAGCTTTCTAGCCACCGTGACTACCTTTCAAATCATCTCAAGACATGGACAGGGTTCAAAGAGGCCTAGAGACGGGTGCACAGAGGTTCCATTGAGGTACGGGTTGTTAAAGAATCCCGCACTGTCTGTACCGGCAAAGCACGGATCGTTTTCTCAGCTGTTTTTTGGCCAAGGACAAGGGTTTCTAGTGACGCACTGCTCATCACGACTAAAATGGATACAAGCGAGCCATACATCCATCTGCCCACGCTTGAATTGTACTGGAACAAAATATCGAATCACTCGTATTTTTCGACTTTGAAAGCGTTTAGCTAGTGCCAACTGTATATTTTAGAATTGGGTCGCGTTCTGGTTTGAGGCTGCCTAAAATGTTAACGTTTCGCCGGGAGGCGTCAAGCCTAACAAATACAACTAAGAAGCCAGATTAAAAAACATGACAAGCAAACATGCACATTCTCATCGTTATTTATCTGATGGGTTGTCTATAGCACCTGTACGAGATGGCCAGGCCCAGCATTGCTAACTAGTTAGCTGACGTATAGCACCAGGCCACTACTGTTTGCACTGTGACCGTGACGGGTTACTTAACTCACCCATCAACCTAGAAAGCATCTAGATAAACAGTAATAACCTAGCCTAGCAGACAGTCAACTGAGGGTCACGTGTAATTAGTGACTGGCTAGTTTTTATTCAAGACAACGGCTTCAACAACTAATTTTATTGCAAAAAGAACCCAGCATTGCCAAATACAGTAAAGACGACGTTAACGCCCACTTCAGTTTCAGCCCCAACGAGGCTATATAGTTACATTTGTACACAACATGAAATAGACGTTACAGATACACCCCATTTAATGGAAATTTCAATGGTAGAGCAATCTAATGACTGTAGCTACAGTAAGGAGTTATCAATCAATTAGTACATACACAAATGAATACACGCCATTGCTAACTAACAAGTTGGTATCTTGACGCGATATGCCAATTTAACAGATGGCCAGATTAACGATTTAGCTCGCTAATGGTTGTTGTTGAGCAAGATTCTCACACTGGTTAATCCCCAAGCTAGAAAGGTGGATACAGTAGCTGGCTAACGGAACCCTGTTGTTAGGTACTGTAAAGTACAGACTAGCCTAGCTAGCTGTTTGCAGTTCACAATGTCCCTTCCAACACATCCGAGCGAACAAAGCTCTGCGCAGTCAAATAGTCACGCTGGACCGTACTGTAGCGTTATATACACTGTTTTTATAGTACCAGTACTTAATGTATCGTTGATAAAAAATAAATACTAGCTACCTAGTTGCCAGCCAACCTAGACTAGCTAACTCAAACCCTGCCGTACTAGGTAGCTAGAGCTAGCATAGTCTAAGCATTCCGTTGAGACTTACCAGTACATTAGCGCTTTTGTTGTCTCCTTCAGCCATAGCTAGCAGTGGTGGCAGCCTACAAAATGTTTCGTCAAATGTCTTTAAATGTCTTTGTTCAGTTTAAAACGTCGCAGAGTACAACACTTACTCCTCCTTCCCTTGCCTCTCTCTGCAGTTCATAACTAACGGTCGAACGGCAGAATGTTTTTATATCAAAACGAAATACGTCACGGTGTCAGGCTTTATGGGAAATGTAGTTCGTACAGTTCCGTTATCAACCGGAACCTGTCAAGACCTGTCAATTATTAAATGTCTATAATATACATTTGTTTTGTCGGGGCTAAATCGTGCTCCAGTTTAGCGAGTTGAAGTATTTTATGATTTGCTCGTGCAGGGGCGAATCTAGGTTTCCACTTTTGGGGGGGCCAAGCCCCTAGATAAAACCTATTATTTTTCCTGTGACCCAGCAAAACTAAGGGGGTCTGGGGGCATGTTCCCCCAGAAGAAATGTTTGAAAATATCGTTGTAAATAGTGTCCTCTAGTGGGTTTTAGGAATATAAATTAACACATTTAGATTATAAATTGGGGGGGAGGGGGCTAATGAAACTTTTGGGGGGCTCCAAAATAGGACTCGATACACCCATGTGCTCATGTACACCAAGCTGTGCTCGTCAGAATCAGTTTTATGCGCTATGTACGTTCACACAAGGAATTAACTGTGGCAGGAAGGTGCACACAGGCCTGTCGTGATAGTCAATATATTGACTTATTGCACGGTATATGGAAATAAACGCAATAATTTTTGGTGCAGCGATATATTGCAACTGATTATTTTTATAATAAATAATGATTATATTAATTTTTAAATAAGAATGTTAACGAATGTCACCAACATTTTACTCGATCCCGCTGCCTCAGTCATCTTGTTCTGCTTTCTGTGTCGAAAGCGAAGGCGGGATTAGCCTCTCCACACACACACAGAGCGGAGAGAAGGCGTGAACTCACTGTTATAAAGTGTTGTTTCGTGACATCTAGAGCTAGTTAGGAAGAACAAGTAAAAATTGACTTGGTTTCAAAGCTGCAATCTTCAGCTCCGGTGTGGGAACATTATCGTTTATCGCAATTAATTTTGGCGCAATATATTGCACAAGTAAAAGTAGTTATCGTGACAGCCCTATGCACACATTGTGATGAGTGTACAGAATAATATACACAAGTTTCCAATCGCACAAACTGGTTGGGGGGGGGGCGAAAAAGAATGTCGTTTTAAATCCAAGTTTATTTGGCATCAAACAGAAACGAATAAAATCTTAAGAAATAACAGTTTGCACCACCACCGAAACATCACTATTTCTTAAAGCATTTCTCCTACTAAAAATGTAAAACTAGAAAGTCAAGATTAGTAAAACGCAAGCTTGGGAAGGGGAGGGGGTTACATATTGGGAGAGTTGAAGCTTCGTACAGGCAAGTCAAAAAAGGCAGCAATCTATTCTAAAGGTTATTCTCAAAGAAGGGTCAGGAGAAAAACCTACGACACAAAAGATTAAAGCTGCACAGTTAAGAAAAAAAGATATGAAAAAGGATTCCCTCAATCTCTCCTCTCTCCACACAGTCCATTGTGTCCCTTAGTCCGGTTCCGAAATCAACCCAAAAATTGAACTTCAGACGGTATGTTCTGTTAACTTGAAGCACATCATATGCAGTGCCAAAGACATTCAAAAACACATGACAGTGAATCTCCATTTCCTGACAATTAGTGAAATTTGGTGCGATAAACATTCGGAAAGTGTAAAATAAGTAGTTTATTTTTTTTCTCATCCTTATAATAAATGTTTGAGGAGAAAGTTGATCCCACCGTCTTTTCCTCCTGCAAATACAATTTCTCTCAGGCTTCAAGATGGGGTCCATTGAGCTTATGGATTCTCCCAACCACACCACACCGCCCAATCACATCACACGTAGACCTGCCACTGGCCTTATCAGAATAACTTTACCAACAGGGAAAGCGTACAGAAAAACGGGAACAGACAACTGGCTCCTGGGAAGCCTCTTGGATCACTGCCCATGTCTGCCTTCCAAGGTCCAGACTAATCATCTTTGCTCTTAAAGGTAGACAATGTTTACAAGGCTCGGCCTGTGTCCACATAAGGTTGTCCCGTTTCCTTGCTCAATCCCCCTGATGCAGGACAGTCGTGTCTGTTTGTTTTATCAACTGGGGCAATCCTGAGCGGACCGTGGATGATGGATCTCAGGGGTGGGGGGGTGGGGAAAGCGTTGGTTCAAAGCAGGGAGGAGGGGGTGCTTTCGTCAACCCCTACCCCCCCCCCCGCCCCGCCCTCCCCCATCCCCCGTCCTGGACAGCTCCCCCATCTTCAAACACCGTATTGGGATACGGGTGCAAAACCCCCCCCACTAGCGTTGGGTCAGCTGGATCGCCCTGGGGAAGGGGAGGGGGGGGTGGGGGGAGACGGTGGTGGTTGCAGCGGTTGCCACGGGATCCCCAGGTGGGCCCCAGAAGTGGAGGGGGGGGGTGGGTGGTCTAGGCGTCCGCCCTCCCCAGCCTTCCCCCTATTGGTTGCGGCACATTGGGTGCTGCGCAGCTCGCCCCAGACCCTGGTGGATTCTGGTTGGATGTCTAACCCGGCGCTGGACCAATGAGATCAAGCGGCGTCCCCATTCACACCCAGGCTGTCCAGCCCTCGTATAACTGGGCCAGGTTGTCCATGTTGGTGGCCTCCTTGATGACGTAGTCCACCTAAGAAGGGACATGCAAAGAAAGATTAATCTTTATTCCCCCCCCCCCAGGGGAAGACAGGGAACATTTCTGAAACCCCCTTTTTGTAGCCTCTACTAAGACAACATCCAAGTAAATACTAGAGCCTGACTTAAAGGATTTTTAAGGCCAATGCCAATATTTGTCGTTTAAAAAATCTGATATTCCGATATAAGCTGATATAAAAAATATTTTTAAAATCCAGAAAAACGCAAAAAAGCAAACTGATTTTCCAAACATTACGTAATTGTGCTTTACATTTAGTCATTTTTTTTGCAGACATTCTTATTTAGAGCAACTTACAGTAAGTACAGGGACATTCTGAGGCAAGTAGGCTGAAGTGGCCTTGCCCAAGGACACAATGTCAATTGACACGGCCAGAATTGAACCGGCAACCTTCTGATTATTAGCCTGATTCCCTAACCGCTCAGCCATCTGATACCTGTTATCATTTGCTGACTAAAATTATATGATAATGCAGTTTAAAAATAAACTTGTTTGTTTTATTGTCAGAACAGAGGAACATAAAAATATATTAAAGTTTTGATAAATAAAATCTATAAAATACAAACGTAAGATATGAAACTTAAAGTCCTTTGAACAAAAACACAATAATAAAACAAATAATATTAATTTATCGGCCATAATAAATACCGATAGTTTGGAAAATGCCTAATATCGGACGATAATATCAGCCGGTCGAGCTCTACTCAATACGGTTCGTTATGGTCAGACGTTTGGTGGGAGTCTTGTATCTGTTCATCTCGGTGTCTTAGAGGGTGAGAGTGACTGTGTGTGGGTGTCAGTTCTACCTGCTCCGTGACGCTCATCCTCCGGTTGGGGTCTACATCCCGACCCTCCAGCTTGGCCTTCACCCTCTTCCACACGCTCACCGCATACGAGTTCCTCTCCTGGACAGCTGGGACCACAAGCAACAAAACGCATTTAGTCCAACTTCAACCACCAGACACCCAACATTCCTCACGTGCACACGATCACAAGAAGTCGAGGAAATGCAGTTCTTGAAAGTTCGTAACGTCAGCTCAGCCATAAGTCAGCAACTACTGGTGGGCATGGTGTGACCCGGGGGTTTGACCCGGGGGTTGGGGCGGGACGTACCTCGTCCCGTCTTGGGGTCCCTTACGGCCCGCTTGGGGCTGGGGTTCATGCCTTTGGTGGTCAGAATCAGCGTGCTGGGCGGGGTGTCCGCGGGGGTGCCTAGGTTACGGGGCAGGAGGGGCTTGCGGGCATTCTGGGACATGGAGTCTGGCTGGGTCTTGGCGCCGGTGCATCGCACAGCTGGTGGCATGAGAGAGGGGCAGAGAGCGAGAGGCAGAGAGGGGCAGAGAGAGAGGCAGGGAGAGAACATTAAAACATCCATTGAACACAACCCAAGGTCACATCATGCTGTGCGTGTACACAGTCATCTGTCGGGCGTGGTGTTCGCCGTGGTGACGCACCGGCGGCGAAGCTGCTCTGAGCTGTGGAGGTGGGGCTGGCACAGTCGCCGGCCCTCTCGGTCACCAGGGGAGACGCAAAGCCCACCAGGCCATTGTACACGCTGCAGGGAGGAGGAGAGCATGAGGTGAGCGCACGCCCGATTAAACCAGTCAACTCGTTGGTACATCCGGAGAAACATGCCATGTGCCATGCCCAAGGTGGGCAAATATTTAGCCCTGTAGACAACTTCGACACTGGCTACGCATGTGAGCGTGTCCCCCTCGTCCTCACCTCTGGCTCTGGGCGTGCAGCTCCTTCAGCGTGGCGGGGATCTCCTGCAGCAGCTCCAGCTGGTCGGGGCAGCGCGGCTGGCCCGAGGCCTGCACCACGGTGAACAGCACCATCTGCATGTTGTCCTGCCACGCCTTGTACTCGGACAGGAACTGCCGCACGCTGCCCTCGTAGGGCACGTCCTCGCCCTCCGCCAGCGCGTTCTCCTCGTCCTGGGGGGCGGGGGAGGGGGGGCGACAGCCAGTTACGGGTGAGGCGCAGACTGGGCCCCCCCCCCCATGTGTGGGGGAGCGCGTAAACACAATAGCTGTGACGAGCAGGGGGTTATGCATAACCCGCGGTAAACTGCCATCCGCTACAAGCGCTACTTCATACTACGTATATTCAATGGCTAATCATTGGTGTGCGTTAGGTTCGACAGCGCGGCCGTGCCAGCGCGCGCGACGTGCGTACCTTGGCCATGGCCCTCAGCAGGTGCTTGACGTCGGCCAGCTGGCGGTTGTGGCTGGACAGGATGCCCTTGATGGCGTCCACCAGCAGCTGCTGGGCCTCGCCCGCCGCCTCCAGCTGCTGCTCGCGCTCCGCCTGCGCCGCCCGCTGGGAGCACAGCTCCTGGGCCAGCTGCTTCTGGGCGCACGCCAGCCAATCGGGGCTGCCGATGGGCAGGTCCAAGGCCGGGCCCTGGGGGTGGGAAGATCGCTCGGGGTTAGGAGAGTCGTTTCCCCCCCGGCTGTACTGTTGAGCGCAGTCAAAGTGGACTGTTGTGGTGGTGGTGGTGGGAGTTTGGGTGCACTCGTTTCGCCTCACCAGCCGGTGCAGCAGCTGCAGCTCCAGGGGGGACACGCTGGTGTTGAACTGGGCGGCGTAGGAGCAGGTCTGCTGGCAGCGCTTGAGCAGCTCGAAGAGAGCGGCGTCCATGCTGAGGGCCTCGGGCGTCCGCGTGCGCAGCCCCTCGAAGCTCAGGATGGTGGAGCACAGGAAGGTCACCTGCGCGGGACCACAGCCAACCGGGGGGGGGGTCGCGGATGCCGTTACCGTGGGAGCGTGCGCTCAACGCTACTGTTACAGACATCTGCTAGCTAATGTGAGGTGCCACCTATTTAAGTTCACCCCAACAGAATGGTGTGGTTGCCTTTTGGAAGCCACAGAATGAAAGATGTGCCTCTATAACAGACGACCGGCATGTATACAGAGTGGACTTCAGGTAAGGACGGTTTGATTGCGGCCTAACCCAAACTCTGAGCTGTAAGGTGCGCGTGTGTGCGCGTCCTACCTGGCTGGTGCGCTGGCTCTCCCGGGCCACCAGGGCGCGCCGCTCGCTGATGGTCTGCTCAAAGTCCTGCAGCACGGGCGCCAGGGCGGGGTTGGCTCCTCCGGCCCACTTGAGGCGCTGCTCGATGCTGGCCTCCAGCGCCGCCAGCTTCTCCTGAGGGGGGCGGGACACGGCATCCTGCTCAGGGAGGGCCTCATAGCCAACTAGCAGACCTAACACAAGCACCAGCTCCCAACACTGCACTGGCAGACGTATTTACATTTATTCATTTAGTAGACGCTTTTATCCAAAGCGACTTCCAAGAGAGCTTTACAAGGTGCATAGGTCACTGATAACAACAAGATAACCCAAAAACATTGCGGGTAGCCAAAACATGAAGCACATATACCTAAAACAGACAACATCAGTTGCCCCGTTAACCATCTCCAACTCCAAGACAAGGCCGTCTGAACACAGCCCAGTCCACGAGCAGCAGTGTTCTTCATCCCTGGTCCTCAGGGACCCCCTGGTCCTGCATGTTCTAGATGTTTCTCCTGCTCCAACGCACCTGATTCCGATGAACGGGTCGTCACCAGGCTTCTGCTGAGCTACATGACCCGTTCATCTGAATCAGGTGTGTTGGAGCAGGGGAAACATCTAGAACATGCAGACCAGGGGGTGTCCCCGAGGACCAGGGGGGTGTCCCCGAGGACCAGGCTGATCCAGAGGGGCCGTGGTGTGGTGTGAGCAGGGCCTCACCTGCACGGCGGCGATGGCCGCCTCGTCCTGGCTCAGCTTGTACATCTTCTTCTTCATGCTGCTGAGGATGATGGAGCGAGGAGGGGGGCTCACGCTCATGGGCTGAGGGCCCAGGATGTCCTCGTGTTGCCACTAAGACACACAAACACACACACACACACCGTGAACACAACTGTGCCGACCTTGAGGGATTAGTGGTGAAACACCGGCCGATCGGTGCCAGTCAGACCTGGGCCCCGGGCCAAGCCGTTTAGCAGACGGGGCCCAGGTCACAAGGCTGGACGTTGATCCCAGGCCCACGCCTCCCCAGCGCACCTGGAACATGGCGATGTGCAGCTGCGTCCTCTGCAGGCTGAGCTTGGCTGCGTCCAGGCCGGCCTCCAGCCGCCGCACCATGTCCAGCTTCTTCCAGGCGGCGTCGTAGGACGAGGCCAGGACGGTGGCCCGGTTCAGCAGCAGCTGGGACAGCCGGCCCCCCGCCATGCCCTGCTCCACCGCCTTCTTACACAGCTCGTCCAGGCTCACCTGGGGGGGGGGAGATGGGGACGTCAGTCTCTGGTCCATCCTTGGAGAGGAGTGACCTAGCCCTCGAAGCGCCACAATATGCACAACCCATCCCCCCCAAAATAAAATAAAAAATAATATATATATATATATAATTATTATTATTATAAAAAATAAAATAAAATACATCAAGCAACAAAGCTAAAAAGACAAAAAAAACAGAATCGGCGGAAAAAAACAAAACATTTAAAGAAAGCGATTTCTGCCTGGCGCGGTCTTCCTGTGACTGACCTTGCCCTCGGCCCCAAAGTCCTTGGCCTCCACCTGGCTGATGAGGTCCAGGCCCAGGCCGGAGAGGGCGCTGCACAGGGCCAGGCCCAGCGCCTGGGTGGGCAGCCCCATCAGCATCTGACGCACAAACTCGGCCGTGAAGGCCTTGATGGGCCGGCTCATCTGCTCCTCGCTCACCACCGCCCCCGCCGCCGCCCCCGCCGGGGGCCCCCGGAACAGGGGCTTCCCCAGGCCCACGGGCCCGTTGGGGGGGCCGGGCTCCTCCCCTGCAGGGGGGCAGGTGCCTGGGAGGGGAGATGTTAGGGGATGGTTCACTGCTCCGGTTAAACCTTCCCCCCGCCTTAAGAGAGTTGATCCAATGTGATACAGATTATAAATGACTTTGCCATGAAAAACATGATTGTATTTTACACATTCAACATGGGGGGATCGAGCATCTTCATCCAAACAAAAGTATGTACAGTAAGACATACCAAAAGGGGGGGACACTACAAATATAGCGAATTAGCGATATTTAATGAAATAAACAGGATCGTCCTGTTCGTGTGAATAGACCGAGTCAAGAGGGGGAGGGGGGGAGAGAGAGACTAAAGGCTCGGTGTGGAGAGAGGGAGAGAGAGACTAAAGGCTCGGTGTGGAGAGAGGGAGAGAGAGACTAAAGGCTCGGTGTGGAGAGAGGGAGAGAGAGACTAAAGGCTCGGTGTGGAGAGAGGGAGAGAGAGACTAAAGGCTCGGTGTGGAGAGAGGGAGAGAGAGACTAAAGGCTCGGTGTGGAGAGAGGGAGAGAGAGAGAGAGAGAGAGAGAGTCTGTACCTGCGAGCGTCTGGGCGAAGGAGCAGCAGAGCCTGAAGAAGTCCCTGATGGTCTGTAGCCTGGCGATGAAGAACACCTCCTCCAGGACGTGCCGCTGGGCGGGGCTGTCCAGTAGGTGGGCCTGGGCAGCACGCGCCTCCCACAGCACGTCCACCTTGCGCCACGCCGACGGCACCTCCAGGGACGCCAGCTACAGAGGAGCATTATTTCGTTCATTAGGAGGAGAAGAAGCAAAAATGACTCGCATATAAGCCCCTTTGTCATGCCGCCCGAAGAAGGTCAAGTGAAGCAATCTCAGGGAGAGGGCAGGAGGGCGTTTCGGGCAGTCGTTCTCAACCCTGCTCCTTTTCGATGTTTCCCTATTCCAACACACCTCAGTCAAACGATTGGGCCGTTAGATCAAGCTCAGCAGGAGCCTGATTTACTAGAATCAGGCGTGTTGGAGCAGGGAAACATCGAAAGACATGCAGGGCATGAAGGGGCATGAGCCCTGGGTTAAAGAGCCCTGATCTAAAACACCCATGACAGGGGACCCTGAGGACCAGGACTGAGAAAGGCTGGATTAAGGTCGAGATCAGCAGGGTGCTAAGCTTTAGTGAGGGAGGGAGGGAAGGAGGGAGGGGGGACAGAGGGAGGCAAGGGGGAGGGAGGGAAGGAGAGGGAGGGGGAGGGAGGTACCTTCTCGGTGAGCTGTCCGAAGGCCGCCTCCAGCTGGGCGAACATGCCGTCGAAGGCCACCAGCAGCATCTGTCCGGCCGACATCTTGGGCGTGTCGTGGCCGGGCCGGTCCAGGGAGCGGGGCTGGATCAGCTCAGAGTACTGGGCCCTAAGCAGCCTGGGGGGGGCGCACACGGGTCAGCCTCTTACATTTACATTTAGTCATTTAGCAGACGCTCTTATCCAGAGCGACTTACAGTAAGTACAGGGACATTCCCCCGAGGCAAATAGGGTGCAGTGCCTTACCCAAGGACACAACGTCATTTTGCACAGCCGGGAATCGAACCGGCAACCTTCTGATTACAATCCCGATTCCCTAACCGCTCAGCCACCTGACTCCCCTTTTAGAAGTAGCTGGCTAGCTAACAGCAGCAAGACAGTTAAGTCGATACTATATTCTCTACCTGGTGACGTGGAGGCAGTGCCCGCTGTCGTCGTCCTCCTCCAGGCCCATGGTGGCGCTGTCCAGGTGGGCGTGCAGGGCGTCGGCCAGCCCCTGCAGGGAGACCCCGTCAGAGCTCTGCTCCACCAGCAGGTCCAGCTCAGACAGCATGGCCTCCAGGGTGGGCTCGACCTTCAGCATGCAGCGCAGAGCCTCGGGGAAGATGATCTGACGGAAGTTGGTGTTCAGCTCCTGGGAGCGGGGAGAGAGAGAGAGGGAGAGGGAGAGGGGGAAAGAGAGAGGGAGAGAAGGAAGGAGAGAGAGGGAGAGGGAAAGAGAGAGGGAGGGAGAGGGAAAGAGAGAGGGAGGGAGAGGGAAAGAGAGAGGGAGAGAGAGGGAGAGAGGGAAAGAGAGAGGGAGAGAAGGAGGGAGAGAGGGAGACAGAGAAAGAAGGAGAGAGGGAAGGAGAGAGGGAGAGAGAGAGGGAGAGAAATCAATAGTCCGGAGGTATTAAATGGCAAAACCTAATTTCACAGTCGAGCCATTTTCATGGACCTCCAGGGATCGGTGGATTTGCTGGAGCCACGAGTATCTCATCAACCACAACAGCACACACACACACACACACACACACACCCACCCAGTGACACACACACCAAATCAACAGCAGACACGCCCAGTGACACACCCAGACAGCTCTCCTGACCGACCTGCAGGCAGGTGTAGACGGCGTTGGCCAGGTACAGGGTGCTGGCGGTGTCTGCAGGGGCGGGCAGGTCCAGGTCGTGGGGCAGGAGGGGGCAGCGCTGCAGCAGCTGGCAGAGGGCCGTCACGTTGCTGCTCATGCTGCCCAGCTCCTCCAGGAACCAGGCCCCGTCCCGCGACGTCAGCTCCACCAGCTGCTCCCCGGCGCTGCCCGCCGCGCCCTCCATCACCAGGCTGCGTCTGGGGGAGGGAGAGGTGATCGGGAGGAGGATGGGAGAGGGAGGATGGGCTTCGTGTTAAAAGAGCAATAACAATACATACAATTCCCAGCAATTCCACCCGTGGCGTTTTATTGATCTGACAATTGGGAGCCCTCCCATCCAATGAATCCACTGTTCTGGACTGGAGAACGCTGCGTGGATATTTCTTGTGGGGCTTTCTGAAAGTGATGCGTGAACACGGACGATGAAATCAGACATAACCTCTTTCTGGAGGAGCAAAAACATCTGTAACCACTAGGTGGCAAACAGACCCGGGACGAGGACGAGCCACTGGATAACCACCCCGTAGCAAAGACTCCAGACCAGGACTGATGCCTTGAGCTGTGGCTTACCCCCAGGGACTCTGCGTGTCAGTCCAGTCCGGCTCGTCCCTCCACAGCCCATCACCCCCGCCCCACCGCCCCCCGGGTCTTAACCCCCGGGCGCTCTCACCTGGAGAGGGTGCAGAGGGCGGACACCAGGACCCCGGCCAGGCTGAGGGAGCCCTGCTCGGGGTTCTCTCGGAGGAACACGCCGATGCAGCGCTCGATCTCCTGCAGCTGCTCCTCGCAGGCCTGCGGCGAGGCGCCCTCGGCCTTGACGCGCTCCGCCTGGCGCAGCACGCGCCCGTTGGTGTCGGAGGCCTGCCGCTGCAGGGCCAGCTCCACGGCCGACACAAACTGGCAGGTGGCCGGCGGGGGCTGGGGGGAGAACAGGGCCTCGTACCTGGGGAGGGGAGGAGAGAGGGAGGGAGGGAGGGGGGCTGGTTAGGAGCAGCTAGCGGCTTTTTTTCGGGGGTGGGTGGACTGAATCTTTCAACTCGATCTGTTTTTTTCGTCTTCATACATAAAACGAGAATGTCTGAAAAAAATTAATAAAAAACTAGATAAAAAGAAAATGGAAAGCGATGCATAGAGTGTATTAGAGAGGTGACGGCACAGAGAAGGAAGAAGATCACTAAGCAAGCAACAAGATCTGAGATGGGAGAACGAACCAAACCTAAGCAGAGGGAGGAGAGAGAGAAACAGAGAGAGAGAGACAGAGAGAAACAGAGGGGGAGAGAGAGAGAGAGAGAGAGAGTCGGTCAGAGAGAAACAGAGGGGGAGAGAGAGAAACAGAGAGAGAGAGAGAGAGAGAGAGAGAAACAGAGAGAGAGAGAGAGAGAGAGAGAGAAACAGAGAGAGAGAGAGAGAGAGAAACAGAGAGAGAGAGAGAGAGAGAAACAGAGGAGGGAGAGAGAGAGAGAGAGAGAGAAACAGAGGAGGGAGAGAGAGAGAGAGAGAGAGAAACAGAGGAGGGAGAGAAACAGAGGGGCGGAGAGAGAGCGAGAGTCGGTCAGAGAGAAACAGAGGGGGAGAGAGAGAAACAGAGAGAGAGAGAGAGAGAGAGAGAGAGAAACAGAGAGAGAGAGGGAGAGTCGGTCAGAGAGAAACAGAGGGGCGGAGAGAGAGCGAGAGAGAGAAACAGAGAGAGAGAGAGAGAGAGAGAGAGAAACAGAGGAGGGAGAGAAACAGAGGGAGAGAGAGAGAGAGAGAAACAGAGAGAGAGAGAGGGAGAGAGAAACAGAGAGAGAGAGGGAGAAACAGAGGAGGGAGAGAAACAGAGGGAGAGAGAGAGAGAGAAACAGAGAGAGAGAGGGAGAGAGAAACAGAGAGAGAGAGAGAGAGAGAAACAGAGAGAGAGAGAAAGAGAGAGAGTCAGAGAGACCCAAGCATGAGCGTATGAAGAGAGTCCCACTGACTGCCTGTATGTCTGCTGGCAGTGCTCCACCGTCATGTCGCGGAGCAGCTCCTCCATCCACTGCTTCCACTGGTGGGCCCTGTGGCGCAGCAGCGTGGCGCGCGGGTACAGCAGCGCCACCGTGGCGTAGCTGTGCAGCTGCTCCAGGCAGCCGCGCAGGGCCCCACGGCGCTGCTGCAGCAGGGAGCCCACCTCCGCCTCCAGGCCCTCCACCTGGCTGATCAGGTGGGCCTGGCCCGCGTTCTGCAGGAAGGCCGTGGCCGGCACGTAGCTGGGCGGGCCTGGGGGGTGGGGGGGGAGGGGTTAGTAAGCAGGGTTTTATGGGCGAGATTCTTGGCTGTGGTTGACTGGAAAAGCAACAGTGTTTTTAACACTGGGAAGACCCTGAAACGCTGTCAAGGGCAGTTCACAGTGCCCAGGTGAGGTAACAGTCATTTTTGCACTGCCTCACATCACACCACACCACACCAACACTGGCTGTCTGTTGGGCAGTGTGACCTGGCCTACAGAGCACCCAGACTGTGGGGCTTCCCTCTTCCTTCCAGTCTCTCATCAGCTTTTACTTGAGGACAGATACAAAGTCTCTCGCCTTCATCTCCATCTCCCCCTGCTGCCCCCCTCCCCTACCCCCCGGTCCTCACCCCCCCCCCCCCCTCCTCCTCCCCTCCCTCCTGGTCTCTCCCCTCCCCCCAGGTCTTCACCCACCCCCTCTTCCTCCTCCCTCCTCCCCTCCCCTCCCCCCTGGTCCTCCCCCCCCCCCGGTCCTTCCCCCTGGTCCTCCCCCCCCCCTGGTCCTTCACCCAGGTCCTCCCCCCCCCCTCCTCCTCCCCTCCCCCCAGGTCCTCACCCAGGTCTATGGGGCTGCTGATGTCCTGCAGCAGGCTGGCCAGCTGCGTGGCCTCCAGGCTGGTGAAGGCAGCCTGGTACTGGGAGATGCACTGCTCCAGGTCCTGCAGCTTGCCCTGGACGGCCTCCTGCACCGTGCGCTGACGACACTGCAGCTGGGTGTGCTCAGAGGAGCTGAGAGACACACAGGGGAGAGAGACACAGAGAGACACAGGGGAGAGAGACAGGGAGAAAGACACAGAGAGACACAGAGAGACAGGGGAGAGAGACACAGAGAGACACAGGGGAGAGACAGGGGAGAGAGACAGGGGAGAGAGACAGGGGAGAGAGACAGGGGGAGAGAGACAGGGGAGAGAGACAGGGGAGAGAGACAGGGGAGAGAGACAGGGGAGAGAGACAGGGGAGAGAGACAGGGGAGAGAGACAGGGGAGACAGACAGAGGAGAGAGACAAAGAGACACAGAGAGACACAGAGAGACAGGGGAGAGAGACAGGGAGAGAGACAGGGGAGAGAGAGACAGGGACACAGAGAGAGAGACGGGAGAGAGAGAGAGAGAGACAGGGGAGAGAGAGACAGGGACACAGAGAGAGAGACGGGAGAGAGAGAGAGAGAGACAGGGGAGAGAGACAGAGAGAGAGAGAGAGAGAGAGAGAGAGTCAGGGGAGAGAGAGAGAGAGAGAGAGAGAGAGACGCACACATACAGAGAGAGAGAGAAGGACAGATGAAGGGACAGAGAGGAGAGAAAATAGGGGGTGAAAAGCAGATCCCAAATCAGATTATGAGGACTATGAGTGGATGCTAAAAAAAACAAATCCCTCCCTCCCTCCCTCGCAGGTCCTGACCGGTGCTCCAGGGTGAAGACGGCGTGGTCGGGCTGGCTGTCGGCTCCCTCCAGGAAGGCGGTCTCCTCCAGCAGCTTGGCCTGCAGCTTCTCCCCCTGGGACAGCAGCTGGTGCAGGCCCAGGTACTCTGCCACGGCCGCCTCCACCTGGGGCAGCACGGCCAGCATCTCCTCGCGGTTCTTAAACCAGTTCACCTGCAAGGGGGGACCATGGGGGGTGTGGAGGTGGGGAGAAATAAAGAAAGAAATACGTTTAGATTTCAGCGTGCACATAACCAAGGAAAGAGATTCCAAATAACGAGAGAGAGAATTGAAAAAGGACTGATGTCAGCAAAAACTAATATATACATCACATAGAAAGAAAAGGAAATAATATATACCACATAAAAAAATCTAAATGAAAATCCCCTCAGCACGTGTTGGAAATGTTATAACACGGGGAAAAAAAACAAACACCCAAAAATAAAATACTGAAACAAAAAATAAGGAATGAACACGTTGGAGTTGCCTCGATGGCTTCGGCGTCCCCTCACCTTGATCTCGGCCACGCGTGAGGAGAACAGCGAGCGCGTGATGTCGCGCTCCATCTCCCTCTTGCTCTGCTTGTTCTCCGCCTGCTGGCCGCCGCCGCCGTACACGGCCCCCGCAAAGCCCACCTCCCCGCCGGCCGTCCAGTCCACCAGGGGGTCGTACACAAACGCCTCCAGCAGGGTCAACAGGGTCTCCCGGCCCCTGCGCATCATCTGCACCACCTGGGAGGAGAGAGGAAAGAGAGAATTTATGTAATTTTATTTTTTTAAAGGTACAAAACTAGGTGAAAAGTGACAACGCTCCGCACGGTTTGCGAGGCGCTGCGAGGCGAGTTCTCGGTCCTGCTCACCTGTTCACAGGAGAGCCGGAAGATTCCTTCCACCCCCGTCACGCCCAGGGCCGTCTCAATGTTGTGGGTCATCCTGAACGGAACCTTCTCTGGCACACGCAGGCTCTTCCCTGTAGACACGCACACACACACGTTAACTCAGGTGCTCACTAGATCTACTTCTACACGCACACACAGTTTGAGGCAGACGGGCGTGAAAACCCTGAACACCCGCTTTCCCCCCCCCCGCACGCGCGAAAACTGGCCTTTCTCGAAGCAGACGTTGTAATCGATGTGCACCACCTCCCCGGTCGTCATGTCGATCAGGACGTTGTCCAGGTGACGGTCTCCCAGGCCGATGATGTAGCCCACCATGGACATGACGGCCGTGGACCGGGCGTAGGCCTGCGGGGGAGAGACCGCCCCCAGTTACACTCAGGGCTCCAGAAGACCACCACGCCCCTCCGGGTGAAGCCCTCTCTCCTCGACCCCCCCTGACCCCCCCCCCTCGCTCACCTGCGTGACCCTCCACCACTCGCTGGGCGTGGCGCAGGAGCACCACAGCTCCTTGGCCAGCAGGTTGGGGGGCGTGGCCTCCATCAGCTCCTTGAGGACGTCCTTGGTGACGGCGAGGGGCCAGTCGCGGCGCGACACGTCCAGGGTCAGGCCCACCGCCTTCAGGGCCGGCCCGATGCGGCTGTAGTACAGCTCGCTGGGCCGCGGGACCAGGGGGAGGGCCGGGGCCTGCTGCTGGAACGAGTCCTGCGCCTGGACGAGGAGGGGTGAGGGGAGAGAGGAGAGGGTCAAGGGAGAGAGGAGGGGGTGAGGGGAGAGAGGAGGGGGTGAGGTGAGGTAGAAGGGTGAGGGGAGAGAGAAAGACGAGTGCGACAACGAGCACACAGGGAAGGTAAAAAGGAGAGAGTCAGCTCGCTGAAAACCACCACCAACAGCCCCCCCCCCCCGGGCGCGGTACCCAGCTACCTTCTGCGCCTGCAGCACGGCCTCCCTCTGCTGCCAGCGCTTGTAGAGGCCGAACAGCGGCGTGGCCCCGTCCACCCACTGGATGAGGCCCGAGCGCGTGCCCAGCGGCGTCACCGAGTAGTGGCGGGCGTGGAAGCGGGGGCTCTCCTGCTGGTTGACCTTGGTGAACATGGTGTTGACGATGGACAGGAACTGCATGATGCGCTCGTCCAGGTGCAGGTCCTCCAGACCTGGGGAGAGAGAGAGGGGGAAGGAGAGAGAGGGGGAAGGAGAGAGAGGGGGAAGGAGAGAGAGGGGGAAGGAGAGAGAGGGGGAAGGAGAGAGAGGGGGAAGGAGAGAGAGGGGGAAGGAGAGAGAGGGGGAAGGAGAGAGAGGGGGAAGGAGAGAGAGGGGAAGGAGAGAGAGGGGGAAGGAGAGAGAGGGGGAAGGAGAGAGAGGGGGAAGGAGAGAGAGGGGGAAGGAGAGAGAGGGGGAAGGAGAGAGGGGGAAGGAGAGAGAGGGGGAAGGAGAGAGAGGGGGAAGGAGAGGGAGGAGGAAGGAGAGGGGAGGGAAGGGAGCGTTAAACAAGAAAAACACTCCCATTAAGACCAAATCCCACGGAAAACAAAAACCACACCACCACCACCACCGCCGCCAGCCCCCCCCTCACCTTTGAACAGGTAGGGGTAGCTGCGTCCGTCCGAGCCCAGGAACAGCAGCTTCTTGGGCTTGGTCTTGGTGGGCAGGATGGTGATGGTGCTGCCCACGCTCTGGATGGTGATGGCGTCGCTGGCCGTCACCTCCCCCGGCAGGGCCATCTGCGTGGCGGCCATGGAGGCCAGCCGGGGGCTGATCTCGTCCAGGCGCAGCAGGTAGCTGGCCCGCTTCTGGGCTCTCTGCTGGAGGCTCAGCATGATCTGGGAGGGAACACACACACACACACACACACACACACACACACTGAATGTTATCGAGGGAGTTTCTCACAGCCAGAGAAACACAACCCACACACATAAAAGCTCTCTTGCCGTCTCGTACGCCGGAGACGCGCTTGTGCACACCTGTTGGAACAGTAGCAAAACGGTCTCAAAAGGGAGTCAGGTGGCTGAGCGGTTAGGGAATCGGGCTAGTAATCTGAAGGTTGCTAGATCGATTCCCGGCCGTGCCAAATGACGTGTCCTTGGGCAAGGCACTTCACCCTACTTGCCTCGGGGGAGAATGTCCCTGTACTTACTGTAAGTCGCTCTGGATAAGAGCGTCTGCTAAATGACTACATGTACAAGCGTCCCTCCCTCCCTCCCTCCCTCACCTGTTTGAAGGGGAGCCAGCTGCTGGCGGGGTTGGCGGGGTTGTGCGGGTTGCGGAGGCGCTCCAGGGCGGCCAGCAGGGAGGCCCCGTAGGCGTGCTGGAAGCTGGCCTCGTGGGGCGTCTCGGCCGGGGCGCCCGTGATGCTGCGCACGTGCTCCAGGGCAAACACCACGGGGCGCATCAGGGCAGAGTGCTTCTCACGCATGATGGCCATCTTCTCCTCCCTGGGGAGGGGGGAGGGAGAGGGGGGGGGGAGGGGGGCGGGGAGTAACCATTTGGCACAAACACAGAGCTGTGTGTGTGTGTGCGCGTGCGGCCGTGCAGCGTGTTGTTGCTCTGCAGTGTGTGTGTGTGTGTGTGGCCTCACTTGCGCAGCGTGTTGTTGCTCTGCAGTGTGTGTGTGTGTGTGTGTGTGTGTGTGGCCTCACTTGCGCAGCGTGTTGTTGCTCTGCAGTGTGTGTGTGTGTGTGTGTGTGTGGCCTCACTTGCGCAGCGTGTTGTTGCTCTGCACCCTCTTGACCTCGTCCTCCAGCTGCTGCACGCGGCGCAGCACGTGCATGTGCTGCTGCTGCAGCACGCCCAGCCACAGCTCGTCCCAGAGCAGGGTCACCCGGCGCAGCTCCCCCACCAGCATCTGCACCTGGGGGGAGGAGAGGGGGACAGTATGAGACACACACAGGGAGGTTTTTCTATCCTAGTGTGGCCCGACTATTCACTGCCTTTAGTGTGTGTGTGAGTGAGTGTGAGAGAGAGAGAGACAGACAGACACAGACGGAGACAGACGGAGAGAGACGGAGGAGAGAGAGACACAGAGAGACAGAGAGAGACAGAGAGAGAGACACACAGACAGAGAGAGAGAGACAGAGAGAGAGAGTACACCTACCTGCAGCACCATGGTGGGGTTGGCGGCCGACAGCTTGTCCACGATCTTGCCGTAGCAGTCCTGCATCATGGCCTGGTCCTGGCTGGAGCACGGCACCAGCTCCTCGCCCCGCCCGGCGCTCTCCTGGGACGAGGCCCCGCTCGGGGAGCCCCCCTCCTCGCCCTCGCCCTGCATGCTGCCCAGGAAGGTGGGCAGGGCCGAGGGCAGCTTGCTGCCTGGAGACCACAGGCGGAGGGGCCGTGTCAAAACGTGGGCCAGACCAGTTGATGTGGTTGGGGGGTGAGGGGTTTATTAACAGAGGATGTGGAATGTTGAAGATGCTTTTCTTCATAAACGGCGAGGGACGACGACGACAAATTTGCCGTTTTGAAAAAGTGGGTCCGCCCATGTACAATGAAACCTACGCCCCTGCAGCAAACCAGAGCCCAAACACGAGTGTGTGTGTGTGTACCTGAGTTGTGGGCCTCCCCCCCCAGGGAGAGGGAGCCAACGATGGCCGGGTAGAGGATGAGGTAGGGCGAGTCCTCGGCCACGCGGCACAGCAGGCTGCAGATGCTCTGCCGGATGTAGGCCTCGGGGTGGTTGAGACGGGAGAACAGCTGGGGGATGATGCCTGCAGGGAGGACAGAGAAGGAGGGAGGAGGGGAAGGGTGAGAACCCCCAAAGAGATACTAAATGACCCGTGCATGTCCCCAGAGGAGAGAGAGAGAGAGAGAGAGAGAGAGAGAGAGAGAGAGAGAGAGAGAGAGAGAGAGAGAGAGAGAGAGAGAGAGAGAGAGAGAGAGAGAGAGAGAGAGAGAGAGAGAGAGAGAGAGAGAGAGAGAGAGAGAGAGAGAGAGAGAGAGAGAGAGAGAGAGAGAGAGAGAGAGAGAGAGAGAGAGAGAGAGAGAGAGAGAGAGAGAGAGAGAGAGAGAGAGAGAGAGAGAGAGAGAGAGAGAGAGAGAGAGCGAGCGACAGAGAGCGAGCGAGCGACAGAGAGAGAGCGAGCGACAGAGAGAGAGCGAGCGACAGAGAGAGAGCGAGCGCCAGAGAGAGAGCGAGCGACAGAGAGAGAGCGAGCGACAGAGAGAGAGCGAGCGACAGAGAGAGAGCGAGCGCCAGAGAGAGAGCGAGCGCCAGAGAGAGAGCGAGCGCCAGAGAGAGAGCGAGCGCCAGAGAGAGAGCGAGCGACAGAGAGAGAGCGAGCGACAGAGAGAGAGCGAGCGACAGAGAGAGAGCGAGCGCCAGAGAGAGAGCGAGCGCCAGAGAGAGAGCGAGCGCCAGAGAGAGAGCGAGCGCCAGAGAGAGAGCGAGCGACAGAGAGAGAGCGAGCGCCAGAGAGAGAGCGAGCGCCAGAGAGAGAGCGAGCGCCAGAGAGAGAGAGAGCGCCAGAGAGAGAGAGCGACAGAGAGAGAGAGCGACAGAGAGAGAGAGCGACAGAGAGAGAGAGCGACAGAGACAGTGTCCACACCTCTCCACGGGGCGGTGGGGGTTGAGGCCAGCCCCAGCTCCAGCCCCTCCCGCAGCTCGCCGGCGTGCTTCACTAGCAGGCGCAGTAGGCGCAGCGTTGCCATGACGATCACGTCGTCGTTGCTCTGCTTGCTGCCCTGGTTGGCCAGCAGCAGCTTGGGGTCGTCCTCGTCGACGGGCGTCTGGAGGGCGGGGGGAGACGGGGAACGACTCTTTAACACGCGCGTGGAGGCTCCACCACCCCTCAACTTTCCCTCCCTCCTATTCCACCTCCCTCCCTCCCTCCCCCTCCACCCACCTGGCCGGCGTTGAGCTTGAGGAAGGTGAAGTAGGCGCGGCAGGCCACGCGGTACAGGCTGAAGATGCGGTCGACCACGCGGCGCCACACGCGGATCAGGCCCTCAGTGACGGCGTCGCCCGCCTCCGCCAGCCAGGGGCACGAGGCCAGCAGCTGGCGCCAGATGACGTCCACCATGTCGTCCTCCTCCTCGGCCTCCTCCTGCTGCAGGCCCAGGTCCTCGTCCTGGGGACGGGCGGAGAGGGAGAGTGGGGGTGGTGGTGGGGCACCAAGGAATTAGGAATGTGTAAGAAATTACATTTGTTTATTTAATTATAAATAAATGAAATGTATTAAATGAGTAAGTCAGAAGGGGAGGGGGGAAGGGTGAGGTCTTATTTCAATCAGGCAGTCCTTTCCTCACCTCCTCCAGCCACCACCCCCACGTGCGCTCTCCTCGAAGCTGCTACGAGGGTGGAGGGCAGGGGTCAGGGCTGGGGGGGCAGGGAACAGGGGGCAGGGCTGGGAACAGGGGGCAGGGCTGGGAACAGGGGGCAGGGCTGGGAACAGGGGGCAGGGCTGGGAACAGGGGGCAGGGCTGGGAACAGGGGGCAGGGCTGGGAACAGGGGGCAGGGCTGGGAACAGGGGGCAGGGCTGGGAACAGGGGGCAGGGCTGGGAACAGGGGGCAGGGCTTGGGGGGGCAGGGGTCAGGGCGCGGCCCCCAGCCGCCTCCTACCTGGATGCCAGCGGGCCTGCACATGGCCTGCCCCAGGATGCTGAACATGGTCTCCTTGTCCTCCTCCGACACGGCGGCCGGCAGCAGCGCCTCGATGTCCCTCTTCTCCCCCGACAGGAGGGGCACGCCCTCCCCCTGGCTGGGACACGGCAGGCGGACAAGAGTCAGAAACCACTCCAGCAGACACAAGCCAGGTAAAACCACACTGGCAGCAAGACCAGGGCTGGGATCCGTGAAGCGAGTTCACCCAGCCAGCCAGGCTCACCTCCGTACTTTCCCCTGACACAAGCCTGGCTTGTTGGGTGAACTTGCTTCATGGAACAGGCCCTTTGTTCCTCAAGTCAAGCTACATGCTGGGGGGGGTGGTTGTGTTGGGTGTAAGCAGTCTCATATTTATATATCAGTCAGTCCACACTAAAGTGTGTGAGTGGGCTAACATTGGCCCACACTCTCTCTGTGTACTGACCTGGCGTTGTCGACCACCTTGCGGCCCCAGCGGTAGGCCCAGCTGGCCAGGGCGGCCCAGGACTTGGCCAGCTCAGGAGCCTGGCTGGTGGACAGCTGGTAGAGCTGGCCCAGGACAAAGTCAGCCTCGCCCACACCCACACTCACTGGAGAGAGGAGAGAGGGGAGAGAGAGGGGAGAGAGAGAGGAGAGAGAGGGGAGAGAGAGGGGAGAGGGGAGAGAGAGGGGAGAGAGAGAGGAGAGAGGGGAGAGAGAGGGGAGAGAGAGAGGAGAGAGAGAGGAGAGAGAGGGGAGAGAGAGGGGAGAGAGAGGGGAGAGAGAGGGAGAGAGGAGAGAGGGGAGAGAGGAGAGAGGGGAGAGAGGAGAGAGGGGAGAGAGGGAGAGAGAGGGGAGAGAGAGAGGAGAGAGAGAGGAGAGAGAGAGGAGAGAGGGAGAGAGAGGGGAGTGAGAGAGGAGAGAGGGGAGAGAGAGGGGAGAGAGAGAGGAGAGAGGGGAGAGAGAGGGGAGAGCGGGAGGGGAGTGAGGAAAGAGGGAGGGCAGAAACAGAGGGAGGAGAGAGACAGCGAGACAGAGTGAGAGCGCGAGAAACAGAGGAGGAGAGCGAGAGAGCACAAACGGAGGGGGAGAGGGAGAATATCAGACCAAAAGCTACCAGCTGCCGCGAAGGTGGAGGTCAGCGCATGGTGTGAGGGGGAGTCGGGTGAGGTCTTACCGGTGGTCTCTGCCGTGATGCGGGGCATGCCCTGCTCCACCAGGGGGAGCTCCAGCAGGGCGGAGATGTTTCTGCTGAGGGGAGACAGGCTCGTGGCAGAGGTTCCCCCCGCCCTCTTCACCACCTGGACACACACACACACACACGCACGTTGGTTACTGTATCCTCGTGGTCAGGAACGGGACAACATCAGGCACACAGCGCCCCGACGGTCACTTCTCTCCAACAACAACCGTTGCAGCGAACAACTCGGAGCAGACCCCGTCGGCCAACGACGACCCCCAGCAGCGACCCGCGGGGTGAGCTGTGAGACGGGGAGGGGAGATGGGAGGAGGGAGGGGAGGAGGGCGCCCCACCTGTTTGAGCTGCGGGGTCAGATCCTTCCAGTCCGCCAGCAGCCACTTGCACAGCGTGAGCACAGAGCGGCACGCGGCCCGCTCGCACTTCCCCGACCGACAGTAGGACAGGCACCAGGAGCTCAGCATCTCCATGGCAACCATGGACTGGCCTGGGGGGGAGGGAGAGCCTGTGTGAGACCCCGGTTTCGTTTGGAAAACGGTCGCCCTTGCCGAATGCTTCCGAGGCGGAGTGCGCTGCTGAGGCGAACGCGGCGCCCCGTGGGCTCACCTGCCGTGCAGAGCACTTTGGCCTTCTCCATCTGCAGCTCCGGGCCCCACCTCTCCCCCACAGCGCCCTCAAGGGACAGGCGGCGGAACGCCCGGCTCAGCGCGTCGCCCTCGCCCTCCTCGTCGTCGTCGCACTGGGTCAGGAGGCGGGTGGCCAGGGCGATGTTGCCCTGCTTGCGGGCGAACTTGACGGCCGTCAGACACAGCTCTGTCAGGTGACCGTCGACCGGAGCTGAGGACCCTGGGACACACACACACACACGCAACCTACTTCAAAATCTCAATCCAATAGACGGGAGCTGATTTTTTCCCCCCCAACTGCTGAATGTATATATAAAATATATTTATCGAAATAATAAAAGTAGGTTTTTTATTTCAAACTGGACTCTCACACCGAATATCCAATTCAAGGACTTTTCGGGCCCCTCACATTCAAGGCCCCAACACAGCATTGTTTGAGCCAGAGGATCATGGTCAATGACCGTTAACACACTGCCAATATTTATCAGGAGAACGAGCCGGCTTTGCAGACGCACACGGATGACAACACCAAACCGAGAGGCTCGACTGCATGAGCCCCTCTCTCTGGGTCGTGTTCCACTGAAGAGACTCTCGTCTCCTGTCCCTGTCTATTCCTGGCACTAAATATATTCATGGCAGCACGTTCAACGACGCGTGTCCAATTATGGCCATTTTCAAAAGCGTGCCAGCCCTTGATCCATGTTCCCCCCCCACCCCTCAAATTTCCAAAAAGGAGGGAACCCTGAAGTGATTCAAGTATGCAATACTCCATTTTAAGACCCATTCAGTGAAACACTGACCGATCGAGCCCTCAAACAAGTCTAGCCTTTAGATTCTAGCCGGCTCACACACACACAGACGCGTTACCTCTCAGCTTGAGCAGCAGCTCTCTCTGGAACAGGGTGTAGCGGAGGGCGTGGAGCCAGGGCTGCACGTCCTGATGTTTGCAGGAGCTCAGAGCTTCGCTGTACAGAGGCACCAGGCAGTCCTGCACACACACACACACACACACAATCAACACATCGCTTTCCAGATCATTCCAAACGTGGAGGCCACACACACACGGAACAGGGTGGATGTCTCTGTGTGTGTGTGTGTGTGTGCGTGTCCGTCTGTGTGTGTGTGTGTCTGTGTGTGTACCTCCTGGCCAGTGAGGGCGCTCTCCAGGTCTGTGTCTGTGTGTGTGTGTGTGTACCTCCTGGCCAGTGAGGGCGCTCTCCAGGGCGGCGCAGCAGTGCAGCTGCAGGGTGGGCAGCGTGGGCAGGGCGTCGGCCAGCGTCAGCGTGGAGATCCTCAGGGGGCCCAGGCAGATGCGACCCGTCTGCTTCAGGTAGCGCACCAGGGTGCTGCACAGGGGCAGGCGTCACGTCAAAACAAACACACCCAAACCCCCAACACAGAACCAACACACCCAGACCCCCAACACAGAACAACGGCTCGATGGTCTGCTGCCCTCCCACTTTGGGAGAGAGGGGTTTTTTATAAATAGATATAGGATTTTAAGATTCATTTAATAGTTTAGGCCAATGTAGTGTGGAACTTCTTATATTATTTTAGTTTCTTTGTATCGTAGTAGTGAGTGAGCAGTGAGGGAGTCGGGCTAGTAATCTGAAGGTTGTCAGTTTGATTCTCAGCCATGCCAAATGACGTTGTGTCCTTGGGCCAGGCACTTCACCCTACTTGCCTCGGGGAGAATGTCTCTGTACTTAATGTAAGTCGCTCTGGATAAGAGCGTCTGCTAAATGACTAAATGTATCGTTTGAGCCTTTGTCTAAAGACAACTTTCTACCCCTATGAGGATAAACAGAAGTGTATTCGATTTCAACTGAATTGACTACATGTTAACGTCTCATTGCCATCCACCACTCCAGCTATTGGTGCGCAGTGTGCCAAGTTTCCATGGGTACACTGCTTACAGTACTGCTGTTGAAAGACGTTTTACACGTCCAGTTTCCCCAGACCTGGATTAAGCCTGATCCTAGAGCTTAAAAACCTGTTCAAGGGAGACGGGTCAGAGAGCTGTTCTGTTCCATGGGACCTGACTAGCAGGACAGGCCCCGTATCTGCCATTGGTTGAAATGCCCTGTCACTCACTCTGAGGAGGGCGTGGCCTTCTGCTCCTGCTCGTCATTGGCCGTCGTCATGGCGCCCACGGCGCTCCGCAGCAGCTGCACCTCGATGGCCTTCTGCAGCTCTGAGGGGTCTGGAGTCAACACTGCTGGGAGCAGCCTCTTCAGGTCTGACACACACACACACACACACACACACACACACACACACACACACACACACACACACACACACACACACACACACACACACACACACACACACACACACACACACACACACACACACACACACACACACACACACACACACACACACACACACACACACACACACACACACACACACACACACACACACACACACACACACACACTAACTTTAATATCCTAGTGGGGCTCGACCATTCACTCAAAGTCGCGCCACCCAACCACTTACCCGTAATGTAATTCAAACTTGTGACGAGTCACGTTATCAATTGTTCACTATACTTGTGAGGGCATTTGGCCCCCACAAGGGTAGTTAAACGAGACCACACACACACACAGTAAAAAAAATCATAACGTAAAAGTCTTCTTCGTAGGAATCAGACAGACATATAAACAACAACAACATCCGTCCACAAACACACCTGCCTTACCCAGTTTGTCCTTGGGGGCGGCAGCGTTCAGCAGGCCGTAGTCGTCGCCCGGCAACAGCTCCAGCTGCGCCCGGCACTCTGGGAAGTCTCCGTCCTCGAAGCGGCTCAGCGCCCGCACGTAGTTGAAGTCGGTCTTGAGCTGCACGGCGGCCATGTTGGCGGCGGCGCTCTTCTTCAGGGCCAGGACGCTGGCCTGCCACTCCAGCACGGCCGGCCAGTCGCACAGCGCCACGTAGCACTCGCACGCCTTGTTGGCCAGGAAGCTGAGCACCTCGCCGGAGCAGTCGCTGGACTTGAGGAGAACCGTCTTGCGGCCGTCGCCTGCGAGCGGGAAAGGATTGAAATGTTTTTTTGTTTTGTTTTTTTTACAATTGGTTCTCTCAAGTTTTACCCCTCACACATCCTGTTTTTTTTGTTTTTTTTTTATCCTTTAACGTCGGTGTGTGTGTGTGTGAGAGAGACTCACCGTTGCCCGTGTGCTTGGGGCTGGCTGCGGTGCTGTTGCTGGCTCCAGACAGCTTGAGCAGGGAGCGGTCACAGCTCTTGATGGAGCAGTCCATGCCTGTCACGGCACACAGCAGGTCCTGGTACTCCTGGGCTGCCTTCTCAAACCTGACACACACACACACACATGTTGAGCATCTACAATGTGTCAAATGGACACCAATACACATTCTGCCTTCTTTAACATCCCGCTATTCTCGCCCATACACTATGTGTTTTACATAAACTGCTCATGATGACTAATAACATATCAAGCTGACTGGATTCTGTGCTGCATGTCAGCTAGGCTGCCGGTCACACACACACACACTGCAGCCCCCCGCCCCCTCCCTGCCCCCCAGCAGGCTGCTCACCGTCCCCCCGCCTGCAGGGCCACAGAGCCCACCCAGGCCAGGCTCCTGCCTGTGTTGGCCAGGCTCCAGGCGGCCAGGCCCTGGATGGCCTCAGGGCAGCGTAGCTCACACAGGGCCGCCACCAGCATCATGAGGGGGACCTCCAGCTCTGGACCCTGGGGGGAGGGAGGGAGGGAGGAGGAACAATAGTATTACCATTTAGACAGAGTTTTAGAGCCAGCTAATACAAGTAGCTGAAAGCCTACTAACATTGATTTAGGTGTCCTACACCACACACACACACACACACACACACCTGTGCGCTGCTGTTCTTGATCTCGGCGAGCAGGTCGAAGCCGTGGCGCACCGTGACGGCGGGCTGGCCCGACAGAAGCCCCACCCTCATCAGAGCCAGGCGGATCCTCGTCAGCCAATCCTGACACGTCTGGCGGTTAGTGTAGAAGAACGTCCTGATGCCCTGGAGGTGGAGGAGATGGGGAAGAGGTGGAGGAGAGAAAGAGAAAGAGGAAGAGGTAGATAAAGAGAAGAGACGGAGAAGAGAGGTGGAGGAAAGGAAGAGCAGAAGAGGAGGAGAAGCAGCGAGTGAGTGCACACTTCAGCACCACTAACAAATGGGGCAGAGAGCCACGATGCCAGCCGTGCCGACCGGCCCTGGGTACCTTGGGCGGGGCGGTGAGCGCGTTGGCGCAGCCCTCGTAGGCGTTGTACATCAGCTTCTCCAGGGCCTCCAGGAACTGCAGCAGCAGCGCCACGCGCAGCTGGTTGGCATGGTGACCGTCGTCCGTGTCGCCGGCGCTCCATTGGCCGAGGTCCGAGTCGGCGTTGAGGCTGTGGGCCGCCAGGCTGCGGATGGTGCCTGCAGGGGGGATTCAGCGTCAATGTTGGATCAATCTCACACCTGTGGGACTGCTGGCGACAGACATCCACATCCCTCCTTTATCCAGGCTGTTCACTGCTGTCTGTCGCACAACTGACACTAAAGGCCTTGGGGGAGGGGACAGACAGACAGAGAGACAGGGAGACAGAGACACAGACAGACAAACAGCCAGAGACAGACAGACAGACACAGCCAGACACAGACAGACAGTGTGACAGACACACACAGCCAGACAGACACAGAGAGAGACAGCCAGACAGACAGACACAGACAGAGCCAGCCAGCCAGACAGACAGACACAGCCAGACAGACAGAGAGAGACAGTCAGACAGAGCCAGACCCAGCCAGGACATCCTCACCCTCGATGGTCTGGAAGGTGTCCTGCGCCCGGCCCAGCGGCGTGCGGAGCTTGGCCAGCACGGTGAACTGGGCCGCCTCCCACACGGCCCACTGCCACAGCGCCGCCTCCGTCTTCAGCAGGGCCCGCGGCACGCTGCCCCCCGCCCCGCCGCCCTCGCCCTTCTCCAGGCGCTGGCAGCTGTGGTACAGCCGCTCCAGCCACGGCTCCTTCCTGGAGGGGAATCAACACACACACACACAACATGAAGTCCCACTGCATCCGTACAGCCCTTTTTACAAGCAATAAGTCACCCAGGGCTTCTCCTTTACCCCCCCAGAGCTGCTCCCAGACCAGCCGAGAGCGAGTGTTTCAGACGAGGGGACGGGAGGGAGGGAGGGGGGGAGGCAGGGAGGGAGGGGCCGTACCCTCCGCGGTGCAGCGTCCCGTACAGGATGAAGCTGATGAGGTCGCTGAAGTCCTGGGGGTGGAAGGTGGCGCTGGGGGCGCGGCTCATGTGGCGGTGCAGGGCCAGGGAGATCTCGCCCGTCTCTGGACGGCTGTGGTGGCTGAAACACACACACAGGTTACTCATGGACACACACACACACAGTCTTATGAGATATGAACCTATTGTTTAAGTCAGTTTACTCAACAAACGACCCCTCAAACCTGCAACTCACTATTTCTCACAGGTGCGTGTGTGTGTGTATAATATCATGACACGTCTCGTGTTGTGCCTCTCGTGTGAAACAACGCGCCCCTTTTCATGTGCTGCGTTTGGGATGTGGCGGGGTCAGGGGTGAAGGGTCAGACCTGAGGGTGACGTCCAGGGGGATTGTCCTGAGCAGCTTGCCGTAGGCCTGCCGCACCCTCACCGCCGAGTGGACCAGCTGGACGCGACACACGTCCACACACCTGAGACACGAGGGGGGCCACACGCACACGCACACGCAGCGCGTTAGAGGGAGAGCAGCGCAGCCTTTTTATGACAGCACGTTCAGTGAAGGGGTGTGTGTGTGTGTGTCACCTCTGCAGCAGATCTGTGGACAGGGAGGAGGAGAGGACCTGCAAGCTGCTGCAGGTCTGCAGACACACCGCGGCCTCTTCGTTCAGGGCTGCACAGAAACACACCGTCAAACACACCAGGACATGGGTCTTTGAACGAGATCAAAGACAAAGAGACCCGAGATGGGCAAACGTTACTGAGCGATCGCTTCGAGAACGCCGTCCTCTGTACCGTTGGAGAGGAGGCCTTTGCAGAACTTGTGGAAGGAGGGCAGGGAGAAGAGGGGGGAGTAGGTGTCAGACTTCTTCATCAGCAGAGAAACCTCCAGGGCCCAGGTGAGCAGCAGCTTCCTACAGGGGGAGGGGGTCACCATCCTGCCACAACTATACGTAGAGATGTGCGTCACATGCGTGTGGTGAGTCCCTAGCTGTGTGTGTGTGTGGGTGTGTACAGGTGTGTGTGTGTGTGTGTACAGGTGTGTGTGTGTGTACCTGGCCTCAGGGTACAGGTGTGTGTGTGTGTACAGGTGTGTGTGTGTACCTGGCCTCAAGGTACAGGTGTGTGTGTGTGTGTGTGTGTGTGTGTACCTGGCCTCAGGGTTCAGGTGCTTCTTGCTCAGCAGGGAGCCCAGCAGGGACAGCATGGTGCTGAAGTGCTTCTTGGTGGCCGTGGTGACCGTGCTGATGACCGCCCCGTCGAACAGGGAGGGGGAGGAGGAGGAAAGGCTGGACGAGATGAAGTGGTCGTGTCTGGAGAGAGAGGGGGGGGGAAGAGCGAGAGCGAGGAGGGGAGAGAGAGAGAGAGAGAGGGGATGTGGTGTCCATTAGTTGGGAGGTTGGGTACATAACTCCAGTCCACTCAGTGTGGTGATGACTGTAAGCAAGGCTCTATAACCATGATGCTGTGGCGTGTGTGTGTTACCTGGTGCAGTGAGAGTAGAGGGTGTAGAGGACAGCGTACTGGACAGCAGGGTGGTACACGGCCAGCTGGGCGTGGACCACCAGCAGGTTCTGACTGAGCAACGCAAACACCGTCGGGGACAGAGCCCACATCTGGGGGGGAGAGAGACATAGACAGACAGAGGGAGAGACAGAGGGAGAGACAGAGGGAGAGACAGAGGGAGAGACAGAGGGAGAGAGAGAGGGAGAGACAGAGGGAGAGAGAGAGGGAGAGACAGAGGGAGAGACAGAGGGAGAGAGAGAGGGAGACACAGACAGAGGGAGAGAGAGAGAGAGACAGAGGGAGAGACACAGAGGGAGAGAGATACATAGACAGACAGAGGGAGAGAGAGGGAGAGAGAGAGAGACATAGACAGACAGAGGGAGAGAGAGTGGGGCAGTACAGGTGTGGTTAGCAGGCCCTCTCTCTCTCTCTCTCTCTCTCTCTCTCTCTCTCTCTCACACACACTAACGGCATCAAACAGCGTTCGGGCCCTCTCACCCCGATGAGGGAGTTCTTGGTGTTCCCGATGGTGGTCAGGGCGCTGAGGTTGAAGATGAGGGCAAACTGGGCGCGGTCGGGGGGCATGGTGACGCCGGCGAAGGCGGGGTGCTGGATGTGGGGTCCGGGGGCCGGGTCCGGGGGGGCCGGGTCTGGAGGGGCCGGGTCCGGGGGGACCTGGTCCGGGGGGGCCAGCAGGCTGGCCAGGGCGCAGGCCATCTCCCCCAGCACCAGCTTGTAGGCCGCCTCCAGCACAGGGATGTTCTTCAGGCTCAGCACGGCCTGGTACACACCCAGCGCTGCCACCATCACCTGGACACACACACACACACGCGCGCGTGTAAGGGATGAACGAAGGGTGGACAAACAAACACGCAGAAACGCATGTCGTCCTCATGACCCACGGAGACCGGGCGAGATCATGTTGGCCCTCAAACACACACACACACACACACACACACCTCTCTGTCCCTGTTAAAGCGGAGCTCCAGGAGCTGCGAATTGGGCTCCAGAATCTTCTCCACAAACGAGGCAGGCAGCTTGTTGTTGATCTGGTCCACAATCTGAAACACACACACACACACACACACACATCAGTGGGAGATGGTCAGGAGACGTCAGTGGTAAACAACGCCACATTGCCCTGGCCAGACGAAGGCTGCTGCCATGGTAACGCCACAGGAGAGGGCAGGAGAGGAGATGGGGAGGTGGAGAGATGGAGGAGGGGAGGGGAGGAGATGGAGGTGGTGAGAGGAGAGATGGAGGACAAGGAGGTGGAGGAGAGGATGAGGGAAGGAGCCGGAGGAGGAAGGATGAGGGAAGGAGCCGGAGGAGGCAAGGGGGGGGGGGGGGTCCTCACCAGCGTGACCAGGCCCAGCACGGCCAGGCTGTACTGGGATCCGCAGCAGCGGCAGGCGTCCAGCTGCTCCAGGCCGTAGCAGAGCACGGCCTCGCTGAGCCGGGCCCCGGGCTCCAGGCTCACCAGCAGCACGCTCACGCACTCATTGCCCGCCGTCAGCACTGCCTCCGAGAACAGCACCTGCTTGGCCGTGGTCACGCACGCCAGCACGCGGCTCAGAATCTGGGTGTGCGTGTGGGAGAGAGAGAAAGGAGAGGCCGTTATTTTGATTCGATTCAGCAGTGAATCAACATTGTCGAATCTTCATACAGAGGAAGTGTGTGTGCGTGTGTGTGCCCTCACGTCGGAGACGTAGGCCTCGGTGATGGGCGGCCCTCGGAGGGGGTTGAAGCGCTCCCCGATGCTGCGCACCACGGTGCTGAACACCCGCAGCAGCGCGGCCAGCTTGGGCAGCGACACGGTGGGCGGGGGGATGTCCTCCTCCGTGGCCTCCCCGGAGCCCACGTGACCAAGGTCCTGGAGGGGAGGGAGGGAGGGGGCAGTCACAGAACATACTGATTTAGAAGACCTCAGGGGACCACAAGCCCTGGGGTGGAGGGGAGTGGGGGTGGCTAGTTGTGGTGAGGGGGGGGGGGGCTAGTTGTGGCAGTACTCACTTCAGCGTAAGCCTCCATGTCCTCCAGAAACTGTCCCAACAGGGTGGTGGAGAAAGTCAAGTCTGCCACCCAGAACTGCTCCAAGCTCTGCAGCCAGCCTGCAAACACACACACACACACACACGTTTGAGATGTCCACAAGTCCTCGCTTTCACCCCAAGAGAAAGCCAGAGGTGTGACTGAATGTCTGTACCTGACACCTGCACAGTGAGCGTCTGCTTCTGGGTGTGGTCGATGTGCCAGCCCACCAGGATGTCCACCGTGTCCTACAGGGGGGCGAGAGACACGTCAGAGGGGACCAGGACCGCACAGTTACCACCACAGGTCACAGCAGGATGGTTTGGTAGAGAGAGACCAGAACCTGAGACCAGCAGGAGGCTCAGCACAGTGGGAACAGGAATGGAAGGGACCATGATAGGCCTTTTTGTAAGAAGACCAATTGATCTCCCTTCAAAAAAATGTTTGGCCATGCGCACCAGCCCGAGACAGCGCCATACTGAACTTCCGGCTCGTTCTGTCTTGAACAGTAGAGTGGCTCGCCGTGCTCCTGGCTTCATAATAGGTCTCTGCCTTTCTTGACTTGAGATACAAGATTTCCCTGTTCCGGATTTGTTTCAAACTAAAATTGGTCTTTGCTCAACTTTTCCTGTGAATTTTGAGCCAGATTAGAGGGAAATTCTCATTTCAGAAGATCTAGTTTGGGATATTTAGGCTGGAGTTAACAGAACAAAATGACCGTGACGAGCTGGGTGTCAGATCGAGAAAGCAATACCACTAAGTATGAGGCCAGCGGGCGGAGCCACACGGCCAGCGGGGCGGAGCCACACGGCCAGAGGGCGGAGCCACACGGCCAGAGGGCGGAGCCACAGGGTCCTCACTCACCCTGAAGTTGGTGCTGAAGACGTGCGGGTAGCAGCGGGCCACCTGCAGGATGCACCTGACGCTCTGACACAGCAGCTCCGGGGTGTCCAGGTTCTCCAGGATGGACTGCAGGCTGCTCATCACCAGCTGGAGAACACAGGCAAGCAGGGGGGATTCACACTGGTTTTAAACACAGAGCAGCAGGCTGGGACTGGTTCATACTGGTTTTAAACACAGAGCAGCAGGCTGGGACTGGTTCATACTGGTTTTAAACATACAGAGCAGCAGGCTGGGACTGGTTCATACTGGTTCTAAACATACAGAGCAGCAGGCTGGGACTGGTTCATACTGGTTTTAAACACAGAGCACCAGGCTGGGACTGGTTCACACTGGTTTTAAACACAGAGCAGCAGGCTGGGACTGGTTCACACTGGTTTTAAACAGAGCAGCAGGCTGGGACTGGTTCATACTGGTTTTAAACACAGAGCAGCAGGCTGGGACTGGTTCATACTGGTTTTAAACATAGAGCAGCAGGCTGGGACTGGTTCATACTGGTTCTAAACATACAGAGCAGCAGGCTGGGACTGGTTCATACTGGTTTTAAACACAGAGCAGCAGGCTGGGACTGGTTCACACTGGTTTTAAACACAGAGCAGCAGGCTGGGACTGGTTCATACTGGTTCTAAACACAGAGCAGCAGGCTGGGACTGGTTCATACTGGTTCTAAACACAGAGCAGCAGGCTGGGACTGGTTCATACTGGTTCTGGTACGGGCAAGATGCCCAGTAATATTAACCAGGCATTGCAAAACGACTGTCAAGATCAAGTTCAAGTCTTTTATTTGTCAGGTACACAGAACAACAAGGTCAGACTGGGCTCTGAAATTCTTAAGACAAGACAACGCAAGCACCTGGCATAACATAACATATAAGTACACAGAACATCATTTACATGTATGCTGAGCTGAAATAAGTGAAACTTCCTAAATATACAGAAAGCAATAAATAATCGACTATACTAACCCTAAATGCACATAAAACCTATTTCAAACCTATAACCATTCTAACCTAAGGGGAGTACGTCACATCTGGACCGTCACGTCCCAAACCAACACCCTCCGACACCCTCACGATCCACCACAGTTGGACAGCAGCCAACGCTACATAGTATAAAGACGTCAACCAGCGTCACGCGTCATCCCCATCGAGCCCTCCCCGCTGATACATCACACCGCTCCTACCTCTCCCAACCCCGCCTCCCTCCGGAGCCCCGCCCCCCTCCGCTCTCCGTGGCGCCCACCTGCATGACGGACGCGAAGGCCTTCCTCTCGCCGGCCGTCTCCAGGGCGCGGTGCGCCGCCAGCAGGTACAGCAGCCGGACGTCGTCGCGGCCGCAGCTGGAGAACTTGGCGAACAGCCACTTGAAGATGCGCTCGGCCTCGTAGCTGAGGGCCGCGCAGAGCAGTCCCACGCAGCCTGCCGCCTCCTGGCGCAGCTCCCACAGGAGCTTGCTGCTGCGGGGGGGGCACACACACACACACACACACAGGAGTAGGGGAGGAAGGGGGGAGAGAACCAGAGAGTAAGGATCGAGGTGGATGAGCACGGCGCGCATTGATAGCATTTTCCCCCCCCCCCCCCCATCGCTCAATGCGCGCGCGCTCATCTGTCCTTGCTCCTTGACCTTGGGCAGAGCCGCGCGGCCGGCAGCATTCTCACCTCTCGTTCAGGATCTCGTTGAGGGTGCTCAGGATGGTGTCCTGCTGTTTCACCAGGGCCTGGAGGGGGAGGAGCCAAAACACTCGCGTTAGTAGGGGGAGAGGGGGGGGGGGGTCACGCACCACACCAGCTCACCTCTAGGGGTCACAGCTCATGGCTGAGGAGGGGGGTGGGTGGGGGGGGGGGGTCCTGTTTTAATCCAACACAAATAGAACAGAGCAGGACCTGGTTTCTAAAAACGGAAGTGAGGGGGGAGGGGGTTATCTTGGGGCGACACGATCACTGACAACAATGCTGAGTCTCCCGGGCTCCAAACACAATCCCTACCCTGACGTTTACCCTCATACAGCAACGCTCACAGGCCCTGACTACAACAGACACAACTCTCACAGGCCCTGACTACAACAGACACAACGCTCACAGGCCCTGACTACAACAGACACAACGCTCACAGGCCCTGACTACAACAGACACCACTCACAGGCCCTGACTACAACAGACAACTCTCACAGGCCCTGACTACAACAGACAACGCTCACAGGCCCTGACTACAACAGACAACGCTCACAGGCCCTGACTACAACAGACACAACGCTCACAGGCCCTGACTACAACAGACACAACTCTCACAGGCCCTGACTACAACAGACACAACGCTCACAGGCCCTGACTACAACAGACACAACGCTCACAGGCCCTGACTACAACAGACACAACTCTCACAGGCCCTGACTACAACAGACACAGACCCTGATTCGGCCCTGAACGTTCACAAGGAGATTTCTGTGCATCTTTTCTTTTCCCTTTTTTCTGCAGAGGTTACAATGAGTTCTCTTTAGAAGGTCACGGGTAACAAAAGGGAGTAGAGGAGGAGGAGGAACGAAGGGATGAATACACAGGAAAGCAGGCCAGGAACCATTTTCATGCTGTGGGAAGACAAGTGTGTCAACGAGCTGATCATTACTGCCTACCGAAAAAAAGAAACTAAATCCGAATCAAAATGCAACTAAAAACTAAAATATTTAATGGTATTGTGGCAGACTTGTCTTAACAGAATAATCTAATATCTGTAGTTGAGATGATGCAACTGTTGTCTGGTAAAGAATAGTGATTATTCCTTGGCACTCTTCCTAATATTGATGACTCAAGGAGCATGAGTTCAGTGATCTACCCTCTTTTTTGGCATTTACATGCCAGGCTTTTAGGATAACAACTGTCTGCTAAATGAAAAGATGTAAATGATTCTTCAGCATTTCAGTCTGGAAACAAACAGAACCCATAAAAAAAGGAGGTTTGGCAACTGACCGACTTCTGTACGAGAAAATGACAAAAGGGCAAGCCTCAAACAAGTGAGCTTCAGAAGAACCACGAGGAGGACGTTTTGCACCGGTCCGACGTTGAAGCGCACACGGGAGAGCTAGAGGGGGACCTCCTGGAGGGTTAGAGGGGGACCTCCTGGAGGGTTAGAGGGGGACCTCCTGGAGGGTTAGAGGGGGACCTCCTGGAGGGTTAGAGGGGGACCTCCTGGAGGGTTAGAGGGGGACCTCCTGGAGGGTTAGAGGGGGACCTCCTGGAGGGTTAGAGGGGACCTCCTGGAGGGTTAGAGGGGGACCTCCTGGAGGGTTAGAGGGGGACCTCCTGGAGGGTTAGAGGGGGACCTCCTGGAGGGTTAGAGGGGGACCTCCTGGAGGGTTAGAGGGGGACCTCCTGGAGGGCCAGAGGGGACCTCCTGGAGGGTTAGAAGGGGACCTCCTGGAGGGTTAGAGGGGGACCTCCTGGAGGGTTAGAGGGGGACCTCCTGGAGGGTTAGAGGGGACCTCCTGGAGGGTTAGAGGGGGACCTCCTGGAGGGTTAGAGGGGGACCTCCTGGAGGGTTAGAGGGGGACCTCCTGGAGGGTTAGAGGGGGACCTCCTGGAGGGTTAGAGGGGGACCTCCTGGAGGGTTAGAGGGGACCTCCTGGAGGGTTAGAGGGGGACCTCCTGGAGGGTTAGAGGGGACCTCCTGGAGGGTTAGAGGGGGACCTCCTGGAGGGTTAGAGGGGGACCTCCTGGAGGGTTAGAGGGGGACCTCCTGGAGGGTTAGAGGGGGACCTCCTGGAGGGTTAGAGGGGGACCTCCTGGAGGGTTAGAGGGGGACCTCCTGGAGGGTTAGAGGGGGACCTCCTGGAGGGTTAGAGGGGGACCTCCTGGAGGGTTAGAGGGGGACCTCCTGGAGGGCCAGAGGGGGACCTCCTGGAGGGTTAGAGGGGGACCTCCTGGAGGGTTAGAGGGGGACCTCCTGGAGGGTTAGAGGGGGACCTCCTGGAGGGTTAGAGGGGGACCTCCTGGAGGGTTAGAGGGGGACCTCCTGGAGGGTTAGAGGGGGACCTCCTGGAGGGTTAGAGGGGGACCTCCTGGAGGGTTAGAGGGGGACCTCCTGGAGGGTTAGAGGGGGACCTCCTGGAGGGTTAGAGGGGGACCTCCTGGAGGGTTAGAGGGGGACCTCCTGGAGGGTTAGAGGGGGACCTCCTGGAGGGTTAGAGGGGGACCTCCTGGAGGGTTAGAGGGGGACCTCCTGGAGGGTTAGAGGGGGACCTCCTGGAGGGTTAGAGGGGGACCTCCTGGAGGGTTAGAGGGGGACCTCCTGGAGGGTTAGAGGGGGACCTCCTGGAGGGTTAGAGGGGGACCTCCTGGAGGGTTAGAGGGGGACCTCCTGGAGGGTTAGAGGGGGACCTCCTGGAGGGTTAGAGGGGGACCTCCTGGAGGGTTAGAGGGGGACCTCCTGGAGGGCCAGAGGGGGACCTCCTGGAGGGTTAGAGGGGGACCTCCTGGAGGGTTAGAGGGGGACCTCCTGGAGGCTTAGAGGGGGACCTCCTGGAGGGTTAGAGGGGGACCTCCTGGAGGGTTAGAGGGGGACCTCCTGGAGGGTCAGAGGGGGACCTCCTGGAGGGTCAGAGGGGGACCTCCTGGAGGGTCAGAGGGGGACCTCCTGGAGGGTCAGAGGGGGACCTCCTGGAGGGTCAGAGGGGGACCTCCTGGAGGGTTAGAGGGGGACCTCCTGGAGGGTTAGAGGGGGACCTCCTGGAGGGTTAGAGGGGGACCTCCTGGAGGGTTAGAGGGGGACCTCCTGGAGGGCTAGAGGGGGACCTCCTGGAGGGTTAGAGGGGGACCTCCTGGAGAGCTAGAGGGGGACCTCCTGGAGGGTTAGAGGGGGACCTCCTGGAGGGTTAGAGGGGGACCTCCTGGAGGGTTAGAGGGGGACCTCCTGGAGGGTTAGAGGGGGACCTCCTGGAGGGTTAGAGGGGGACCTCCTGGAGGGTTAGAGGGGGACCTCCTGGAGGGCTAGAGGGGGACCTCCTGGAGGGTTAGAGGGGGACCTCCTGGAGGGTTAGAGGGGGACCTCCTGGAGGGTTAGAGGGGGACCTCCTGGAGGGTTAGAGGGGGACCTCCTGGAGGGCTAGAGGGGACCTCCTGGAGGGCTAGAGGGGGACCTCCTGGAGGGCTAGAGGGGGACCTCCTGGAGGGTTAGAGGGGGACATCCTGGAGGGTTAGAGGGGGACCTCCTGGAGGGCTAGAGGGGACCTCCTGGAGGGCTAGAGGGGGACCTCCTGGAGGGCTAGAGGGGACCTCCTGGAGGGCTAGAGGGGGACCTCCTGGAGGGCTAGAGGGGGACCTCCTGGAGGGTTAGAGGGGGACCTCCAGGAGGGTTAGAGGGGGACCTCCTGGAGGGTTAGAGGGGGACCTCCTGGAGGGCCAGAGGGGACCTCCTGGAGGGCCAGAGGGGACCTCCTGGAGGGCCAGAGGGGGACCTCCTGGAGGGCCAGAGGGGGACCTCCTGGAGGGCCAGAGGGGGACCTCCTGGAGGGCCAGAGGGGGACCTCCTGGAGGGTTAGAGGGGGACCTCCTGGAGGGCCAGAGGGGGACCTCCTGGAGGGTTAGAGGGGAAGGGGTGACTGGAGCTGAAGGACCCCCAGAGCGCTGTTCCCTCACCACTTTGTTGTCCGAGTGGGTGATGAAGTCCCTCAGCTGTCGGAGCGTGGCCAGCCTGCGGTCCCGGTCCTCCTCCCGGGACACGCGGCGCAGGAGGTTGGCCAGGCGGGACTCCTCCGAGTGAGCCATGCCTCTGTCTGGAGGGGAGCACACACACGAGACAAAGGTAGATTTCCTTTTAGCAGTGGACTTGGGTACCGTGAGTGGCGATTGCTTTGAAGCAGATCTGAAGGAAGCTTAGCAAAGTTAGCAACGGCCGCATCAGCCTGAATGAATTGTGATGGAATGTGTGAAATATTATCTCTCTGACGTAGTGCTGCCATGCTGACCTGCCCCCACTGAGTCAAGTTGGCGTGACAGCAAGTTAACATGACAGCAAGTTAACATGACAGCCAGATAGCATGACGGTAAATTAGCATAGCAGCAAGTTAGCATAGCAGCAAGTTAGCATAGCAGCAAGTTAGCATAGCAGCAAGTTAGCATAGCAGCAAGTTAGCATAGCAGCAAGTTAGCATAGCAGCAAGTTAGCATAGCAGCAAGTTAGCATAGCAGCAAGTTAGCATAGCAACAAGTTAGCATAGCAGTGTTAGCTCACCCTGTGATTTCCTCATGTCCTTAGAAGCTAAAGCACGGTTTCCATGCTGAAAAGGGGTCAAATCCGTCGTCACATTGTTGATCCTCAACTCTTGCCCCAGCGACTTCCAACCAAATGTGTTATCACAGAGACCTGTGTCGGCTTCATATCCACCTGTTGGTTACAAGATGGAGGTAAAGGAACAGGAAATGTTATAATCCATCTCGCGACATCACGCTCACTCCACCATACCCCACAGGTGCTGAACGGAAGGTAAAACATGGAACAGCCCAGGTGTCCCAGGTCAGGTCACATGGTAAGGTACCATGTGACCCCCCCCCCCAAGCAAAAGTAGGCAACATTCCATCAACCTCAGAGACAGGAACTCCAGCAGAGATGATGAGCCAACATCACGCCACCAAGTGAGAAGCTGTAGAAACCAGAGGGGAGTGGAACTTCCAATCAGGAGATAACATAACTAAGGGCTCTGCTTTCAGCTGGTGTGTCAAGGACTATAGACACGGAAAGTGCCGGTGAACAAAAGAATGTGAACGACGACTCAAAAGGACAGCCCCCCCCCACCCGTATGGAGTTGGTGAACAGAAAACACCGTGATTTTCAGGTTGTGTACCCGTGAGACTGCCGTGACAACGCACACTACTTTCCCTTTCACTTCCTTGTCAGTCAGTCGACAGACGAGAGTCTCTGAGAACAGAATCGGGCGGCAACATCCTACAGCAGTGACTACAACACATGGTCCCTTTCTGCTCTGCTCCAATAGAAATCACCTAGGGCGGTCAGCGCCACTGCTTGCTTAGACCACACCAGGATACAGTATCAAACTCAGCAAGGTACGTAGGATTTAGAGGATTGAAATGTGCGTACTGGGCCTACTGTGGCTCCGCCTCAAAAGGTAGCAGGAGTGCGTAAAAACTGGGTTGTTATGGCGACAACTCAACCTGTGATGACAGATATTCATGTATCCCCCTCAGCTAGAAAAGCTTTTAAACTCAAGGTACTGTTAGTAGGAAGAAATACAATGTCTTTAGACACATTTTTTTGTGCTTGTTTGGGATGTATGGATTGGCCGTTTCTTAGGTTATATACACTTGTAACGCTGTACCCAAATTGCCGTCGGGAAATCAATAAACCTGAACTGATCCCCACAAACCTACACCCATCTCAAGGTAAAGAGAAAGAAAATGAGGTGCGGCTCTTCCATGGTATTCCACACCCCGAGGCAACTCACTTGACACACCATCTCTCTCTCTTGGAAGTCGCTTTGGATAAAAGCGTCTGCTAAATGAATACAAGTACCAAAGAGGACACACGGACCCCTATGCTTCTGTACGCCAGTCTGCATGGTTGACGTGAGCGTTTAACGGGACAGGTGTTCATCATTCAGCGCGTGACGCCGGGCGGAGCGCTCACCCCCTTCGTCCAGCGTGTCGGCAGGTGTGTAGGCATCGCTGTGCAGCGCTGGGGAGTCAGGTCGATCCGGGGGTGCAGAGTCATACACAGCAGCAGCTGCTGGGCCAAAGTCTCTGGTGGCGCTGTACTTCACACCGTCCTGGCTAGCAGACACGCTGTCGCCTCTGGGATGCACACAGTCACAAAACAAAACATGCCCACGCTGATATCAGTCAAGTCTACTCGGGATATCGGACACTGCCATGCATCTTGCCCTTATAACCAGATTACCAGTCTTATGGTATATGACACGGTTCAAAGACCAAACATTCCAAATTGGCGGTGTTTTACAAGTTTAATCAAATATGCCTCTTCTGTACATTTACATTTAGTCATTTAGCAGACGCTCTTATCCAGAGCGACCTACAGTTAGTACAGAGACATTCCCCCCAAGGCAAGTAGGGTGAAGTGCCAAGGACACAACGTCACGTGCACCGGCCGGGAATCTAACTGGCAACCTTCAGATTACTAGCCCAATGCTCTACCCACTCAGCCACCTGACTCCCTACTCCCTGTACCTGTCAGGTTTGAAAAAAAAACATCTGACAGTAAGCTAACCATAAACACCATAGATTAAGGGATTTATACGTTATTTAAAAGGAGTCGGCAGCTATCTTCAGTTTGTCACAGGGCAGGTACAAAAGCATTGACGGCCAACTTTAGCTCGTATTGATTTGCGAATGCCTGTCTTTCACCTAGAGTTCACATACTAAGGTGGCCAGCTCAGCTATCGTTAGTGGCTAGCTGGTTAGTGTAGCTACAGGGCTTGGCTGAAAGCCTTGACATAATACGGCAAAACGTTAAAAGGTTAATCATTTACTCTAGTTAATACAAACGTGTTTAGTGGCATGACACTTGCTAACTAGCTAGCTAGCATGACAAAACAAGGGAGGTGCCGTGTTGAGTGCAGCCTGTAGGCAGCAGGTCAAAGTAAGCTAGCCAGTCAACGTTGCTCGCGTAGCATTAATTAAGAGTTACCTGGGCACTGCCATTGCCGTAAACTTTACCCACAATATCTTGCACTACTCCATGTCACAATCAGTTTTAGAAACGTTGTCAAAATGGCCAATTTGCACAGTGCTTACAGCTAAGGAACAAAGGTGTGTTGCACACCAATTCACCAGCTGAGCTAGCAAGCTAACGTTAACGCGTTCGCTAACGACGCGCCAATCACGTATCATTGTGTTAGCCAGCACTACAACAACAGCTAAGCTAGCTTGAAACAAATAGTTATCCAGATATTACCAGGCAGTAGCACATCGATGTTTGCTATCCAACTCTGACAGAATACAACTCGGCATTGTTATTCTTATTTTCCTTTTGGAATGCTAGCCTAAGTTGGATAACTAGCCAGCTCACTTGGGTAGTCTAGCTGGCTATTACTGGTCAGCAGGAATCATTAGCGAGCTAGCTAGTGCTAATTTCGTTGCTATGTAACGTTAGAGCACGAGGAAAGCTAAAAAAACAAGTGGTGTGGCGAGACACGCGCAACAAGCAAGCTATTAAGGTGGTTTGAACACATTGTAATGTCAGACAGTTTGTGTGTGAAATCTTGAATATGGTATCGTTTGCTGCCTTGGCATAAACTCACTGACAAGCTAGCTAGCCATAGCACATGTGTGGCAATAGTCGCTAGCTCAATTGAAGAGCCATGGTTTGGCCCGGCGAATCCCCGGTCTAATTTTGGACTGTCTTTCCAGTGGCGCGATACCAACCTGGGCTGCCAATCATTCCAGTTTCGCTGCAGTTTGTGGGCGCTGCTAAGCCGAGACCCAGGGGCTTTACGGCTCATTACCTTTGCGAGAACAGCATGACCCGCTCTCAACGGGAATACAATCCGTCTACTATTAGATTTTGCTGTGTATTAATTTACGTCCATGAATGGGTCCTGTGCCGTGTTGTCTACTTGCTATCGCTGTGCTCGGAATGTTTGTGTAGGGTCTGCCTTCTTTTTTTTCTGGCTTCAACTCCTTCTTCGATTCTTGTGTAAAAGGCGCGCTTGCCACTCCAGTCTTTATAGCAGCGCCTCCTGCCGGACCTCACAGACACTCATATGTCTGCAACAGGTTCACCGAAAACAATGCAAACGCAAAATGTATCCCCAATAAAGCATTAATGTGGCATCGACCGTCTTGCATCCTCTTAACAGTTTATTTACAGTCTATTAACTGGCTACCTAGCGTCCTGTTTGTTGTTTTACAGAACACGTAGTTCTTTTGCCACGGCTGTGCTGTTGCCAGGCGACAGCATCACGACTCGTGAGTGGGAGTCAGGAATGGAACGGATGCAGGGTAGGATGCATGGAGATGCATCTGTCTCGAAATGGAATAGTTTGATACAAGACCAAACACAGTATCACTATGCACATTTGAAATGAATGTGGATATTGTCAATCACTAACCTTTCACACCCTCATGTTAAATCCACACACAACATATTTTCAATTATATCTTAGGGTAAATGAATCAAAGGCATGATGACATTAATAATAATATATAGTGTTTATCTGTGATAATAGTCTCATTACACACCTTCAAGAAGATGAAGAATAAAATGAATGAATTGTTTATGTGAGAAATCAGCCGTCTTTTCTTGTGAATGGATTTTCCTAACTGAACTCACAGCATAGAAAATATGCGTCAAAAACGAGGTAGTGAAATCCTGCCACACCCCACACAGTGTAATGTTCAACTACAACAGAAGATGGCGCCACAGAGCAAAGACTGAGCTGGAGTCAACATCATAACAGTCATGTTGTAGACACAGACTAGACTTTTCAGAGAATACCCCTTCTCAAATTCAAAAGTGCTTTATTGGCACAAATAACTATGTTGTTAAAGCATCAAATATCAATTAAATACCAGGAATAAATTTAATAGATTAAAGCAGTTGAACATTGACACAAAAATATGTGCTGTGTGTATAATGTGTGTGCAGGTCATTCACTGTCCATCAGGTTGTGGTATGTTGATACATATTGGGGCAGTAAGATATACCCCATATCCTCCTATGATTCTCTCTCTCTCTCTCTCTCTCTCTCTCTCTCTCTCTCTCTCTCTCTCTCTCTCTCTCTCTCTCTCTCTCCACTCTCTCTCTCTCTCTCTCTCTCTCTCTCTCTCTCTCTCTCTCTCTCTCTCTCTCTCTCTCTCTCTCTCTCTCTCTCTCTCTCTCTCACTCTCTCTCTCTCTCTCTCTCTCTCTCTCTCTCTCTCTCTCTCTCTCTCTCTCTCTCTCTCTCTCTCTCTCTCTCTCTCTCTCTCTCTCTCTCTCTCTCTCTCTCTCTCTCTCTCTCTCCACTCTCTCTCTCTCTCTCTCTCTCTCTCTCTCTCTCTCTCTCTCTCTCTCTCTCTCTCTCTCTCTCTCCACTCTCTCTCTCTCTCTCTCTCTCTCTCTCTCTCTCTCTCTCTCTCTCTCCACTCTCCCTCTCTCTCTCCACTCTCTCTCTCTCTCTCTCTCTCTCTCTCTCTCTCTCTCTCTCTCTCTCTCTCTCTCTCTCTCTCTCTCTCTCTCTCTCCACTCTCTCTCTCTCTCTCTCTCTCTCTCTCTCTCTCTCTCTCTCTCTCTCTCTCTCTCTCTCTCTCTCTCTCTCTCTCTCTCTCCACTCTCTCTCTCTCTCTCTCTCTCTCTCTCTCTCTCTCTCTCTCTCTCTCTCTCTCTCTCTCTCTCTCTCTCTCTCTCTCTCTCTCTCTCTCCTCTCTCTCTCTCTCTCTCTCTCTCTCCACTCTCTCTCTCTCTCTCTCTCTCTCTCTCTCTCTCTCTCTCTCTCTCTCTCTCTCTCTCTCTCTCTCTCTCTCTCTCTCCACTCTCTCTCTCTCTCTCTCTCTCTCTCTCTCTCTCTCTCTCTCTCTCTCTCTCTCCACTCTCCCTCTCTCTCTCCACTCTCTCTCTCTCTCTCTCTCTCTCTCTCTCTCTCTCTCTCTCTCTCTCTCTCTCTCTCTCTCTCTCTGTCTCTCTCTCTCTCTCTCTCAGCCCCCACCTCCCTCTGAGTTGTACCCTCCTGCTTGGACTCCACTTTAACTACAGATGTTATGTTGCTAGGTAACAGTGTAGCACAGTAAACAGTGGTGAAGTCAAGGGAATTGGGGGAAAGTGAAGGGCATGGGCTGAGGTCAAAGATGATGACTGCAGACAGGCAACAGAGAGTCAGCCACCATTTCAAGGCTGTCATGTCCGGCCATGCTGAGAAGTAATACCACTTGAAACAATTTCAGATATGATTTGCATTTACTTGAGTCTAGGGTGTGAGGTCATTTTTTAACAATCAAACACACAAACAAATATGCATTATGGCTGTTGCCTACGTAGGCCTATATACATATCTCATTTGTCATTTCGTGTCATTAAGTACAGGCCATCTTGCCTCCCAGAGAAGTCCAAGAAAGCCTAGACAAAACAATCTCGCAATTTGCTGAGCACAGGCTGTAACCTGCGGTCCTCAGACGATTTGGCTCGCTGACCAGTCCCGGTTTGATGACACTTCAATTAGAGGACCTCGATACACGACCATTAGCCGATACACAGCCATTAGCCGATACACGGCCATTAGCCGTTAATTCAAGTACAACTCCATTACAAACGGACCTGGTCATTTTTCAATGAGCACCGATTACTGCAGTGACAGAGTCGGAATAAACAACGGGGCTGGCTCCCCACTGCCGCTGTGAGGGAAGCCTTGTATGCGCCGGGCTAGACGAGGCTGTAATTACTGCGTGGATGAGTCGTTAAAGCAGATGGGCTTGGGATCATGCCCGACAGTCGTTAAGGGATTGTTTGCAGTTGTCTAATTAACGCCCTTCGCGACGGAAAAACGCCGTGAAACAGCTGGATCTGATCCAACTGCGTGTGGATGCCCTCCCCACATTCGAACTTGCACCAGAGTCCTCATCTCTTGTGAAAAAGTCATTTAAAGCATGACTTAAGGGAATTTCCAAAAACAAAACCTATTTGGGAGACATTTAAGAATGTTTCTATGCAATTATGGTATAAATTAGCCACAACCATATTTTCTACAAGTCAAGCACAGAACTCATAACTGCTCTCACTACATCAAAAACATTTACATCAAGGATAGAACTCTAAAGGAATCCAACCTTTTCAGCAACAGCATGTGGTTCATGGTATTTTAACAAGTCAAGGAGCCAAATCTTGTCTATCAGTTCCTTTGAAGCCAAACCAAAAATGTGACCTTCCCCTTTGTAGCAAACCATCTGATCCTTGACCTTTGGATTAAATCAGTCCTCACAACGTACTGGTTATATTTAGAAGTTTGGATGAAGAGGGGTTTGAAAACTTTGTGGATACACCCAGTGATGTCATTGGGAAAGGCCACACGTGTTGATTTGGTGTTGGCTGTGGATTAGCCGTTTCGACAAACACACGCATACACACACACACACACACACCTAAAACACAAACAGACAGAAACAAACACATATGAACACACACACAAATATGACGACAGCGATTGCATGATTCTTTTCCTGCCGAGATCAGGATGGTTTGGGCCCTCTTGATGATCAGAATGCATGTTGATGAACACACACAGATACACACACAGACACACACACACACAGACACACGCATACAACCAGATACACACACAAACACTTCCCCCAGCACTGTCTCCTTCTATTGGTTTAAACACCAAAGAGGCTCTGAAGACGTAAAGATAAGTTGAGCACCGTGCTATCTGGAGCAGACAGATAAAACACAAGGAGCCAGAGATGGCCCATGTCTACAGACAGGCCTCTCAACCTGATAGACCAGAAGCATGAAATCAAACAAAGCTGTTGACTAGATCAATCTGACAATGCAGCAGTGATCTTTTGAGCTGAGTGGTTCTCACATATTTTCGGAATAATCTGCATCTACAGCCTGACATCCTTCCATTCACCCTCTGCATTTCACAGGTCGAGTTGTGTTGGTGTTCCTCCAAGCATGCCCTCCTGCAGAGAGCCGGCCCTCTGCACTCAGACGCCTCCGGCTCCACACAGCTATCGTTTTAGGGCCAGGCAGGAGATTGGAGTGGAGAAAGCTGGAAGGAGAAGTGTTTGTGTGTGTGTGTGTGTGTTTTGAGCAGTGTTGTGGTTTTGACTGTGGCCCTGTGAACCTGAATTCCTCAGGTTCAAGGAGGGGGACAGATTGGGGGGTCAGGGGTTAGGGGTCAGGGGTCAGATCCATGGGAGATGTCCTAGATAGAGGCTAATGGGGTTTAGTCTGTGCTGCTCTGGTCATTCCTCTGAGAGCAGTCTCTCGACAAAGTGTCCAAGCCACTTTGGAAAGTATTACACTGACAACGTAGAATAAAATAGACTAGAGTAGAACACACCGGAAAGTGATACTTTATTCATGAAGTAGTTGAATAATTTCAGTAAACAAGGTGGAAAAGTGGCACTTAAAATATGAAAAAAAAAGACAGATTGTGGCGTGTGCGATATGTCTTAGCAGTGCAGTACAGGCCTGGGCTGTGGATGGGCCCTCTGTCATGCTGATACACATCTGTATTCATAGTTGTGTCCTAACCCTTGGCATCCTTACCATCAGATGTTTTTAATATCCACACCATACACTTCAAGGTCCAGGAGCCAGGAGTGTAATGACTCTGGGAGGGGGGGGGGGGAAGAAAAGAGAGAGAAAGAGACACACAGAAAGACCAACCTCATCTGCATTGAGAATCTCTCTATTGAAACATTGATCTTTCAGGGGCCTCCCTGTGCTGCCTGTGATTATGGAGACATGATTATTTGTCATTTTCAATCGTTCCCTCCTAAATCCTTTTTCTCGTGGGACCATACACATGCCTTAAGAGAAATCACTTGTCCTGGCAGCTGCAGTGAAATAAATTGATGCACCTCGAAGATGGGAGCTTGTTTTAGAAACCAAACCAGTTTTTTTCTCATATTCACCGAACCATATTGACAGAAATGGAGACACTGGCTACATGAGAGAAAGGGAAAGGAGGTCCAATCCAAAATCATTTCAATTGGACCATCACCAGTTTTTACTCAGCAGTTGCAGGAGACCAAATGGGACACTGTTCAAAGACAAAGGAGTATACAAGGACAGTTAGTCTGCTACAAGGATAACAGAGTCAAACATTTAAAAAAGTTTGGCCCTTAAAAGGAGACACAAATCAGTCTTCCTCTGTTGATCTCAAACGGTCTAGACCGAGAGCGTTAGGAGAGTGTAAAGTCTTTTCTGACCAACTGCATCCTTTGGGGGAACAGAGCCATTGTCAGCGCAGACGCATCAAGGAGCACACGGGTGAACGTGTGAGTGTACAGTGAGCAAGGTGTTACGTTCTACAGACCTCAGCCCTGACAGCCTGACAGGTGTGGAAAACAGTGTTAGCGAGCAGCCATGTGTTCGCTGAACATCGTTTTCATTTGTCGTCTGCGGACGTACACTCACTCACACACACACACACACACACACACACAGACACACCCACGGGAGGGGGGTTCTCTGTCTGTGGTGAGAGACAATAGACTGGTCTGTTTAAAGGAGTTACCAACTTGGCCAGATGACGTCATTGTTGGTTGAATGAGCAAAATGATCACCGACCAACACGAACAATTGACACTGGTTTTCCCAACAATGCGAGGTGAATACTAAACCACCGGATGAGAAGGAAGAACTTAAGCTCGTGACAAAAGTGCTGTTCTGCTCAGGCACTTTGGGAAGTGTGAACAACAATGACAACAGGGTTGTAGAAATCACAAGCTAAACAGCTTCCCTTCACTGTTAGCATGACATTCACATTAAAACTAAAACCCTCATCATTCACAACGAATATGTTGTTTGAGATAAAAGGAAATGGCTTTTCACGACAGATTGCACGTAGATAGACAGACACAAAGATTATCCAGCCGCCGCTATATTGATCGGCAACAAATCCCTGTTTGAGCATCGGTTTGGAAACGACCCCATGCAGTGCGCCAACTGAAGGCTGCTCCTGACGAAAAAGGTCAATTGCTGTTACCATGGCACCCTGACCTCTGAACTCCATGGCTTCACAGTGAAGTCGCTGCCAGGCTGTTCCCAGTCATTTTCTAACAGCGATCAAAGAGCTCTGGACCCGAGGATGACTGAGAACGGTCTTACAAGGAGACGGTGGGTTGAAAAGTTACTTTTTGTCCAGATTGTCCACAATCTCGCTCCCTTTTTATCTCAACTCAGTCTTCCCCCCAACTGTGCGCTACCTGTTTACAGGGAGGACTTGACAAAGCTTCTCGTACCCCTCTAGGAAAATAACATGCCAGACCACTTTGGAAAAGAGTGCACACTTGACTTAACCCTCATGCCCTTTGAAGGAGTGGATATTTTTAACTCTGCCCCTTTCAGGGGATGCTGCCGTGAAGAGATCTGGAAACTTCAGTCGTTTTTCCCGCTAAATGTTTATGTATTGTTTGTTCTAAAAGCTCTTAAATGTGTCACATGTACCGTTTTCCACTTATACGGTGTATTATACATTGTTCTATGTACACAAGTGTACATAAAACATCCAACATTAAAAATGTTACAAATGTTGGATGGGAGAATGATTCTCATTCAGATCTGGATGATGACATTTCCTGGCATGATTCCTGAAGACCTCTGGTGAGCACAGTGGTTTTGCACACGGTGTGTTATTGAACAGCATGTGTTTAGTTGAATGTGATGTTGTTTCTCTCCTCCCAGTGACGCCTGTGGAGAGTTGGACATGTGGATAGGGGTGTGGGTCTCTCTCTCTCTCTCTCTCTCTCTCTCTCTCTCTCTCTCTCTCTCTCTCTCTCTCTCTCTCTCTCTCTCTCTCTCCTCAAACTTGGACCGAGAGAGAGTGTGATAAAGTGGGGAGAGAGGGTCGGGACATGGGCAGGTCTCTGTGTGTGCATGTCTCTCTCTCTCTGTCTCGCTCTCAGGCACTCAATCCTCGCCCGGACTCGCTTTCAAACACACATACTCTCCCAAGGACACTGCGCAGTTCACACACACACACACACACACCACAAGACACACTTGGCCCCTCACACACACACGCTACAACACACACGCACACTCACACACCCAGGCAGTGTTCGAAACTTCTCTCTCTCTCGCTGGGTTTCACTCCGTCACTGAAGATGCTCTGTTGGGAGCTGAGTTTGGCTCTGGTCCTCTGGGCTCTCACAGCGATGAGCATTCCGTCCACCAACATCAAGATCACACGCGGTGAGTAACACCCGGAACCACCCGGAACCATCTGGAACCATCTGGAACCGGCCGCACAGACGGACCAGACGACCGCGGGAGAAAAATCAAGGACTTCTTGTGTGCTTCTGTGTGTCCCCAAACAGTAGATCAGCTGTCGCCTTCTGATCTGTCTGTGCGTTCCGTCTTCTTGTTCATTCGCGTTGATGTGTTCCTGCGGTGACCTGTGTTGGGTTGTGATGGCAGGCGCAGGGTTTGTAATGTGATATCCACCTGACTGAAGGAGGAAAACCTGTTGGCTGTGTGTTATATATGTTTTTCCCTGTCTACGATCAATTCCTCTGACATTCATGCCTCAGAGAGACTTTGTTCGTACCACTGTGCCTCTGAACAGGTTGATTGCATGTGTAGGTGTTTGTTAAATTCTCCAATCAGTTGGAGGTCTAAATAGAACCTAAGATGAACAGACAGAATTTTCTTCTAGACTTCCAGCTCCTTCCGAGGCACCGGATCAGGGAACTTGGCTAGACTGATGCGCGCTAATTACAATCTGGTTTTTGATTTGTTTCTTTTCATATGTTGTGTATCAAATCTTGTAAGAGACATGAAGTAACTGTATCATTGGTTTATCATGTTTATTGTAAACAAATTTGATCTAAATTTATAGAGACGTAGGTTACCGACATACCGGATTGTCGGTTACTGGATTTTTTCATGGGTACATTTCCGGTGAAAAATCTTGTTGTGGGAATCTTCGGTGCATTAATCTCAAACATTTTGTCTGACACAAATATGATTTGAATGATCCAATGCGCACTTTCTCCAGTTTAGACTGGAGCTTCTGGCTTGAGCTTTGTAATAATATCAACAAATGGATTGTCAGCACAATACTTATTGCAATTAATTCCCTCCCTCCCTCCTCCCCCCTCCCCCCCTCCCTCCCCCCCCCCTCCCTCCCCCCCCCCCCTCCGTCCTCCCCAGCCCTCCCTCTGCAGCTCCCAGACTCGGCCCCCCCTGTCTCCTGCCCTCTGTTCTGGACAGAGTTTGATGGGAGCTGCTACCGGTTCTTCCCCCTCAACAGGACTTGGGCGGAGGCTGACCTGTACTGTGCAGAGTTCTCCAACGGCCTCAAGTCAGCCAAACTCACCTCTATTCACAGGTAACACACACACAGCACAGTAACACACACCTGGTTTGACCCAGGTAAAATGCTGGGTCATCGTTAAAGGGGAAGGACCTGTGTATTTAAAGACCAAAATCAACTGGTCCCCGGAAACCAAAACAGACACTCTCTGAATGACGGCTGTTCAGAACATAACCTCAGTCACAAAGAAAGACAGACAGGTACTGTACTTCAGAGGTGGAACAATCCGCCCATTCAACTTCTCCCATCTTTGACGGTATGCCCAACAGCTGGAGATCTGTGGATTACAGAGCCCGTCAGACTTTAAAATGTCAGGAGAAAAAATATATACTATATATTAATATTGCCTAGAGTATTTTTGATGACAAAGCTGAAAGGTTTAATTGCCAGTGTTGTCGCTGGTGCATGGGGGAAGCAGACCCCCCCTACTTCAGCTATCATAGAGGAGAAAAAGGCCACTGGTTAAGGGTTCATCTGAGTCTGATGGACGTGCGTGTTGCTGCTTTTCAGCTGGGGGGAGAACGTGTTTGTGTACGATCTGGTCAACAGTCGCATGCCAGGGATCCCAACTGACATCTGGATAGGCCTTCACGACAGGAGACAGGTGTGTATTCAGCTGGAACACACACAGCCGTGCACACACACGACAGAGGCCAAGTTACACAAACCCAAGTCAATCCTGCTGACCGGT
>NC_140377.1:21155000-21170000 GCF_054491055.1 Hypomesus nipponensis
TATATAGACACCATGGTGAAAGCTGACATTGTCTCAAACCAGCATTAGAAAACAAATGTAAACAATTTTGAGTCATTGTGTTTTACAGATGACAACTGTGTTTACTATTTTGCAGCACAAGTGCATCACAGTGCAAAATGTGTTTAGTGAATGAGAATGTGTTGATGAGTTTTGCCAAAAGAGTGTCTGATTTGACAAGTTGGTTTAGTTCACTGAACATTTGATTCACAGAATGGGGTTTAGAGTTTTAGCAATTGTGAAAAACTGTACGTGCATAGTCTAACAGACATTCAATCTACACAATCTTAAGACACACAAAATCTTTTTACATCTTAGTCAACTTACTTAATGTGACAATAAGCTGTTCCCAGGTCACGGAACAAACTAAAGTGTGACGCAGCTTGACAAAGAGGAAGGTTAATTACATCTTTACCTATTTGGTTCAAGAGTGAATCCTTGATGGAGGACAGAGGAACTACTTCAACATCACTTCCTGCCTAATGCTTCCTCCCCTCATATCCAGCACATCAGTTGCACAATATCAAACTACAGACACATCCATTTTGTTCAATCGAACTACAGAAACATCCATTTTGTTCAATCGAACTACAGAAACATCTATTTTGTTCAATTGTCTTTTCCCTAATAGCAGAACGAGTCATAAATATAATCACACATACATATTCATGAGATAAATATTTTTTTATATTTAACATATTTTGCATGAATATATGCATTGTTTTTTTTTAAATCTAAATAAATAAATATCTTCACTGGCACAGTATATTTACTTGTATTTTCTTTTACCACTGGTAATATATTCTTCACTGTAAGGTTATCTAAACTATTGTTGGTACGGTAATCACGTTTTGCCATGAGAAACAGTTAGACACCGTACATCATATACGACTCGGCAAAAACAAGTAAGGTAACACAGGAAGGCAAGAGAACAGGGACACCCACAACATTGGTGTTTCTGACGCAACACAACTCCAACTTGAGGGGGCACTGTTCGTTTGAAGTTGGTCTTGTGCCACCACAGTTGTCAGTTGATAAAGTGACTCAGGTTGGAACTGGCCAAGGACAAACTTGAGGAATGTTATGAATTAAGACTCTCCAGAACTGAAGTCGTGCACTTCAACACACCTCTGTGTCGTATACATACCGGTCGGTACAGTCTCTCTCTCTCTCTCTCCTCTCTCTCTCTCTCTCTCTCTCTCTCTCTCTCTCTCTCTCTCTCTCTCTCTGTCTCTCTCTCTCTCTCTCTCTCTCTCTCTCTCTCTCTCTCTCTCTCTGTCTCTCTCTCTCTCTCTCTCTCTCTCTCTCTCTCTCTCTCTCTCTCTCTGTCTCTCTCTCTCTCTCTCTCTCTCTCTCTCTCTGTCTCTCTCTCTCTCTCTCTCTCTCTCTCTCTCTCTGTCTCTCTCTCTCTCTCTCTCTCTCTCTCTCTCTCTCTCTCTCTCTCTCTCTCTCTCTCTCTCTCTCTCTCTCTCTCTCTCTCTGTCTCTCTCTCTCTCTCTCTGTCTCTCTCTCTCTCTCTCTCTGTCTCTCTCTCTCTCTCTCTCTGTCTCTCTCTCTCTCTCTCTTTCTCTGTCTCTCTCTCTCTCTCTCTCTCTCTCTCTCTCTCTCTCTCTCTCTGTCTCTCTCTCTCTCTCTCTCTCTGTCTCTCTCTCTCTCTCTCTCTCTCTCTCTCTCTCTCTCTCTCTCTCTCTCTCTCTCTCTCTCGCTCTCTCTCTTGCTCTCTCTCTATCACACACACACACCACACATATACACAAACACATGGGAACATTTGGGAAAATGTGTCCAAACTTTGGACTGTGACACTTTTGAATGTGTCCAAACGTTTGAAGGAAACTACTAAATCGACAACTGATTATCAGCAACTGGCAGAGTTCAATTTTGAGAAAAAGAAACAATGGGATCATTTAGACCCAGTTTCCTAGACATGGATCAAGCCTTGTCCTGGCCTAAACACGTTTTCAATGGAGATCTTCATCAAACTGTTCTCTTACTTTAGGACTAGGCTTCCTCCCTGTCTGGGAAACTGGGTCTTAATTAAAGTCAGATTAGTCAGTAAACACTGCTCAGACCAAAGTTTCAGCCATCGCAGTTTGCTGTTTCAGCCTTCAGCTTTCACTCAGCGGTAGTCTACTAATAACATAAACCAAGAGTGGCCATTTTGTTAACCGGTCAGTCATCAGGTCAATCTGTCTGTAAGTAGTCTGTGAGCTGGTGGCCACATGGGCATCAGGCCACAACTGTGAACCAGTACACCAACAAATCAAACCATCACGAACTAACCTATTACTCTGATCAACCAATCAACAAAGCAGTAAACTAACCAATTACTCTAAACAACCAACCAACCAAACATTCACTCAATAACCAATAAGTCAGTCTGTTGGCTATTTAGTAACCTGGTAAGTAAATGTCACTATGTGTTTATCAGCAGCAGAATGTTAGGGTTCCACTTGAGGTGATGGCTGACTCCTGAAGGATCATATCAATGTGATAAAGGAAAAGAAATGGTTGCCAAAAGGTCCAAAGATGGCCTTTCTCAATGCCGGTGTGGGGAAAAACATTAGCTCGCCTTGTCAGCTTCTCTCTTGAGTGTCTCTCTGTCCAGTTCTGGTGGCGGGAGATCAACACAGAGGATGAAAGGAAAGACGCCATTTCGAGGAACCGACTAAAGAGGTTTTCTCGTCGTAAAATGTCCGCCAACCGATTTTTGATCTAGCTAGCCTATGAAATGTAAACCTGTCTCTCTCTCTCTCTTTCTCTCTCTCTCTCTCTCTCTCTCTCTCTCTCTCTCTCTCTCTCTCTCTCTCTCTCTCTCTCTCTCTCTCTCTCTCTCTCTCTCTCTCTCTCTCTCAGCTTGATCAACAACACACCCAAGAAATTCCTAAAAAGGATGTCCCCAGCCTCTATCTCCCTGATAAACACCCGACCTCCTCTGTATTGTGCCCCACCCTGCCCCCGGGTAGGGATCATGTGACCTCCAGAGAGGCGGGAGAGACGCGGTCACACTCGGCGCGGGATCGCAGGCTGTGCCACTGCTCCACCGGCGTCCTCTGGGAGGCCAGCAGATGACGCCAATGGGAGGTCTCCGGCGGGCCCGTGGAGAACTGACCAATCACGATGCGGCCCACAAAGTCGTTGCTGCTCTTCATGTTGTGGCCGTAGACTACAGGGAGAGTGATGAAGGGGGGGGGGGGGGGGGTGAGGACCAGAGAGGGAGGGAAGGAAGGAGGGAAGGAGAGAGGAGGTGGGTTAGGGGGTGAAATGCTTTATTGAATCCAGTGAAAGCGTGTTCGACCAAACCAATGCAGTTCAATCTCCTCAACCGCGGCAGCGGCATTTCGTATTTAGCCTATCCCATCAAGAAAAATGTATTGTATGGATTCAACATGACACAACGAGACAACAATCTTCCTTTTTGGCTGATCAAAGACAGGGCGAGAGCAAGGGAGGGGACAGGCGTGCCGTTGCTAGGCAACCGCAAGCCCTCGAGCCCTGGGTTTATCCCTGCTGTGGCGAGCCGAGGACCCTTCACCTTGAGGTCCGGTCGAGTGCCCGACTTAAAAGAGAACGGCTTCCTCTCGAACCAGAAACTCCCCCATCATGCTTTGAATACGCTCTGCTGTTGGATCACGCCGACATGTTTCCGACAGCACCTTAGCGTGCCGCGCCCATGTGGACCGTCACTTACCGGACTGGAGGATTAGGCATTTGGTAAGCGTATTTGCAAGTTGTGTGGAAATAAAACAGAGCAGCCTTTTTATGTTTGGAAGAAACACGCAAACGACCAATACGTTCTTAACATTGAAGTAAATGGAATGCGTATGTCATGATATTCCAAAGCGGGTCAGATCACAGTAGGTATCTCTTGCCAGCAGGCCCTTGGGAGTGATTGAGGAGAGACTGGTACTGTAGGTGAGGGATCCAACCAAGGCTTTTTGATTTGCATTGAAATGACGGCATCATGACCAGGTTTCCCCCATCAAATCCTGACAACCCAGACAGCTCTCTGTCTCTCTCTCTCTCTCTCTCTCTCTCTCTCTCTCTCTCTCTCTCTCTCTCTCTCTCTCTCTCTCTCTCTCCCTCTCCCTCTCTCTCTCTTTCTCTCTCTCTCTCTCTCTCTCTCTCTCTCTCTCTCTCTCTCTCTCTCCTCTCTCCCTCTCTCCCTCTGTCTCTCTCTCTCTCTCTCTCTCGCTCTCTCTCTCTCTCTCTCGCTCTCTCTCTCTCTCTCTCTCTCTCTCTCTCTCTCTCTCTCTCTCTCGCTCTCTCTCTCTACCTGTACTCAGGGCTGTATCTCGTTCATATTTGATGTGTGTGTGACTCACTCCCGGGTGCATCCGTGCATGGAAGCAGAGAGAGGGGACACTGACCGACCCAGGCGACAACACATGAAACCTTTCAGCTCTGACTGGCGGAAGTGTGTGTGTCTCTCTGAGGGTGTGTCACGTGCGTGTTTTCGGCCCTGTCTGGGTGCACACGTGCACACTTCCACGTGCACACTTCCACAAAATCGTGTTTGTGTTCAGAGAACAAGGCGAGGGACCGTGAGACCCAGGTCTGTTTTTTTATGGCGAAACATCGAATCATTGTCTCGCTCTCTCTCTTTCTCTCTGTCTCTCTCTGTCTCTCTCTCTCTATCTCTCTCTTAGGACTCTCTCTTAGGACTTCAAGCATCAAATCCACCCACTTCTTGTCATGTTGCCTCCGACACAATCAATACCTAATCTGAAGGTCTGAGTAGAGTGGTGCTAGACACACTAGCTCATCGATCTGCTCTAAAATGTGTCTTGTGCTGTTGATAATAGAGAGACTACTTCGGGTGCACAGTCTGAGTGACGAATAACAGACATCATCATCATCATGGAGGAGGAGGGGAGGAGGGGAGGAGGAGGAGGAGGAGAGGAGGAGAGGAGGAGAGGAGAGAGGAGGAGAGGTGGAGGAGAGGAGAAGGGGAGAGCAGGTCTGATAAGAGACAGATATAGCACTGAAGCAGAGGTCTGGTTTCATTCAACATTTTAAAGAGAAAGAGACAGACAGCAAATGAGAGCGAGAGAGCCAGAACAAAGAGAGTCAGAAAGGAGAGAGGAGCAAGAGAGAGAGAGAGAGAGAGAGAGAGAGAGAGAGAGAGAGAGAGAGAGAGAGAGAGAGAGAGAGAGAGAGAGAGAGCAAGAGAGAGAGAGAGAGAGAGAGAGAGAGAGAGAGAGAGAGAGAGAGAGAGAGAGAGAGCAAGAGAGAGAGAGAGAGAGAGAGAGAGAGAGAGAGAGCAAGAGAGAGAGAGAGAGAAGCAGGAAGTGGAGTTAAAAAGAAAGACACGTGAGAAACATGACTAAAGAACTGAAGCATTCAGGCTTTGAGAATGAAAGAAAAAAGGAAACACAAAGAAACAGCCTGTGGATAATGAGTGGCGTGGTTTTAAAGAGTTCACAGCAACATCTCTTTTCACCGCACAGCTGACTCGAGTAAGCCAGCTAAGTAAACCTAGAAAGCTGCTTCAATTGAAACATGGCAACCCAAAAGGATGCCAGAAAGGCAAAACATCCATTCGTGCTCCAACGTGACGTTGAATACATTTGGCAGGCATTGGAGCCCAGCTCAACCTCAATGCCCCAGCAACAGGCCGTGCGGCAATTAGTGTAATTGTCAGTGTTCGGGTAGCTGTCACTGTCCCTTCTGAATGAATCTCTGCTCGACTCTCACACACCCTCTTAGGGCTTCACCTTGACACCCCCTGGCCCTCTGTCTGCCTCTGCATGTCCTGCTCTCCTCCCCCAGGAAGGCTTGAAGTGTTATGGAAATAGATGTGCTGACTTGTTGGCCCCCAATTAGGGAATAGCACAGCAATGAGTCAGACCAGGTCAAGAGAGTATGTGTGTGAGACAAAGAGAGAGAGAGAGAGAGACAGAGAGAGACAGAGAGAGACAGAGAGAGAGAGAGAGAGAGAGAGAGAGAGAGATAGAGAGAGAGAGAGAGAGAGAGAGAGAGAGAGAGAGAGAGAGAGAGAGAGACAGAGAGAGAGAGATATAGAGACAGAGAGAGAGAGAGAGAGAGAGAGAGAGAGAGAGAGAGAGAGAGAGAGAGATAGAGAGAGAGAGAGAGAGAGAGAGAGAGAGAGGAGATAATCTGAATGTGTGCAAGCATGTTGGAATTGCCTGTCCAAACTGTGCTGTGCATTGTGAGTTTATGCGTGTGTTGATAGGTGTTGTTTTCTGTCAGGTCAGAAATACACATCAAATACTTGTCTGTTTACAGTAGCATACCTGTGCATACTCTGGCCCTGCACTCATTACTGCAGTCAGGCAGTGCTGTCATGTGTTTGGGGGCAGTGGCTTTGAAGGGAGGGGGGGTGGGATATTTTGGGTTGGATGCTTTCAACCTCAAGCCAACATTGCCAGTCTCATTGTCTCATAGTTTAATTGCTAATCACCAACCTTCCCTGACCCCTTGACCCTGGGGTGCCCGTACCTGTGAAGACAAGGCTGACCTCGCTGATGACTTCTTGGGGGACACGGAAGCTGAAGGACTCGTTGTAGAAGGGATCAATGGTGCCTCGCATGCACGACGTCTTCTTCGTCTTGGACAGCTTCAGGCCGGTCACCAGCTGCACCTTCACAAAGGGGTCTGGTGGGAGGAGGAGGGAGGAGGAGGGAGGGGTGTGGTGGTGAGGTGGAGTGTGGGGGGGAGAAGGAGGGGGAGGGGGAGGGGGGAGGGGGGGTGGAGTGTGGGGGGGGGGGGGGTCTTAAATCTTATCAATAAAGCATTTACCAAAAAATATGCTAAATACTTCCATCCTTCGTGGTAGCAAACCATGCTGTCAACAGTGTGACAGTCAATAGTGTCTCTTTCACAGAGGTCTGGTAACCTGGTAGAGGGGGTGAAGAGGGGGTGTGGAGGTCTGGTAACCTGGTAGAGGGAGTGTAAAGGGTGTGTGGAGGTCTGGTAACCTGGTGGAGAGGGGGTAGAGGGTGTGTGGAGGTCTGGTAACCTGGTAGAGGGGGTTTATAGGGGGTGTGGAGGTCTGGTAACCTGGTAGAGGGGGTGTGGTAACCTGGTAGAAGGGGTGTGGTAACCTGGTAGAGGGGGTGTGGAGGTCTGGTAACCTGGTAGAGGGGGTGTGGTAACCTGGTAGAGGGGGTGTGGTAACCTGGTAGAGGGGGTGTGGTAACCTGGTAGAGGGGGTGTGGAGGTCTGGTAACCTGGTAGAGGGGGTGTGGTAACCTGGTAGAGGGGGTGTGGTAACCTGGTAGAGGGGGTGTGGAGGTCTGGTAACCTGGTAGAGGGGGTGTGGTAACCTGGTAGAGGGGGTGTGGTAACCTGGTAGAGGGGGTGTGGAGGGGGTGTGGAAGGGGAGTTTTGGAGGACCTGCGTACCTGAGCCCTGACACATGTCCGTCTGAAGCAGCTGCTTGGCTCGTATGATGTCCACGTTGAGCCTGCCAGCGCTGGGCAGGTAGTTAAGAGACAGCAGCAGCTCCCCCAGCTCCACCTCGTTCTGTCAGAGAGTGTGTGTGTGTGTGTGTGTGTGTGTGTGTGTGAGTGTGTGTGTGTGGGGGGGGGGGGGGGGTCAAAGGTAGAGATAGAAAGAGGGATGTAGAGGGGAGGGCAGCACAGACAAGGGAGTTAGAACAATTGCAGAAATGGTCAAAAAGAGACAGGCAAAAGGTGAGTTTAACCCACTCGTCCACCGGTCTGTCACTGAACCCGACGGCCTCCCACTGACCCCAGCAGGGACCCTGCAGCGGCTGTTGGTTCGCACACGGAGCGGATCCCCCATGGCGCTAGTCCACGGTCCGTGTCTGTGCCTCAGGAGGAGGGCCGAGGAGCCGAGAACCATTTAGTTTACTCGTGATGAGGGGGACATCTGACACAGTGACAAGCTACTCGATTCATCTGGATCACAAAGTCCCCAATTAACAGGCTAATGGGGTAGAGTGTGATATGATTGAGTTAGATGTGAATGACCAAGCCACAACTTCTCTCTCTCTCTTCCCGCCATTTCTGTTACAAACGTGATTTACGTGTACATTTAGTCATTTAGCAGACGCTCTTATCCAGAGCGACTTACAGTAGGTACAGGGACATTCCCCCGAGGCAAGTAGGGTGAAGTGCCTTGCCCAAGGACAGAACTTCATTTTGCACGGCGGGAAATCGATCCGGCAATCTTCCGATTACTAGCCCGACTCCCTCACCGCTCAGCCATCTGACTCCCTCACGTGAGGGTGACGGTGTGTGTTTTACCCCCGGATCACTCGCCCCTGTCAGATTACAGACGGGCAGCTGGAATGACGTCGTCATGACGTCGCTGGTTGTTAAGAACAACGCGATCGACGTGACAAGGACATTTGTCTGAGGGTCATCTGGGGGCTCATGCTCTGTCCTTAGCGATGTCTTGGTTTCTGAGGGCTCGATCAAACGTCACGTTTTTTTCCTTGTTTGAAGTGATGTTGTGCAGGCCATAGGTTTCATTTGACGTACTTTTTAAAAACGGCAAATCAGCCCCCCCTCCCAACTATTTATTTTAAAAACGATATTTAACAGCCTCAGTGACTGAAAAAAAACTGTCCCACCCACATTTGAAAACAAACCTACACCCTTGGTTGTCCTCCGCCCCAGCCCCCGCCACACAAACCTACACCCCTGGTAGTGCTCCACCTCCACCTCCGCCCCCCAAACCCCGAACACCCCAACCACCCCCCCCCCTCCTACCTGGGAGCTGGGCACCAGGGCCTTCCACCAGTGGCCCCCCTTAACCAGGTCCACTTCGTTAAGCTGCAGAGCCACCTTCCCGATGACGCAGTGGCGAGAGAACTTGTCAAAGTCCACCACCGACAGCAGCAGCGTGCGCCGCTGGGCCTCCAGGAAAGGCAAGTCGAAGGTGAAGCGCTCCTCGAACACGGGGTTCTGGGTCTTTCTCTTCACCCCCGTCTGCCGGGAGTTCTTGTGGTCGGGCAGCAGACTCATCTTCACATAGGGGTTGGAGTGGGCCATGTCTTGCCGGGCGCCGTCGCAGGTCACCGGGGGCGGCAGGTCGCGGGCCTCGATCACACGCACGCCCAGGTGGCCGTTGATGAGGTCGTATCTGACGGGGGGGTGGGGGAGGAGAGGAGAGGGGGTGGGGAGGAGATGAGAGGGAGGAGATGGGGGGGTGGAGTTGAGGGAAGAAATCGAGGGATGGCAGAGGAAGAGGGGGCCGATACAATTCCTGTGTCATCCTGACCATTGTTCAATGTTCATTCATTTGGACTTTGGGTGGGACTGCACTTGATTATTTGAAACTTGGGTCTACAAATTTATCAAGGTACTCAGAGAAAGGCCTTTCACCAAACGTTTTTACAAAGGGGCAAAGTGTCAGTGTTGTTTTTGGACCACATACAGTCTACTACTAAATAGCAAACAACAACAATGTGTTCGGGATTCCGTACTGTGTGCTGAAGTGGAGCATGCCCAGTTGGTAGCGGAGCAGGATCTCATCATCTGTCAGCGAGTCCACATCGTCCCCAGACGAGTCCAGGGAGTAGAGTCGGGGCTCCAGTTTCCGGAAGTAGTCGTCAGACGGTGTCTGGGGGCGTCTCAGAGGCTGGATGACCTCCTTCCTGGGGCCCATGGCCCAGAATTCAATGGGCTTCACCTCAACCAGTGGAGAGCTGGGACGTCGGGCATCAAGAACTGCGAGGGAGGAGGCAGGAGGGAGGAGGGAGGAGGGAGGAGGGAGGAGGGAGGAGGGAGGAGGGAGGAGGGAAGGAGGAGGAGAGATAAGGCATTGATCCGGCAGTTGAATGCTTTATTGATTTAGTGATAAATTCAGTCAGTCGTATGTCAGTTTGATTCAGTGACTCGGCGATTCGGGGTACATTGGATGTTTCATTGATTTAATGTTTAATTCATTCAGGGTTTCAGTCGTATGTTAGAATGACTCTGTGACTCGGAGATTGGGGCTACAAGTAACTCACTGGAGAGCTGTCGCACCAGGCTGAAGGTGGAGCGGGATATCTCGGAGCTGGAACACCTGCGGGTGGGAGCGCTGGTGTCAGGCGGGGTCGCCGTGGCGTCAGGCGGGGTCGCCATGGCATCAGACGGGGTCGCCGTGGCGTCCACCGGCGGCCCCGCAGAGTCAACTTCCTTCTCGTCATTACACTGGTTTACCCTGTGATAGAGATGATAGGGAGAGAGCGAGAGAGAATGAGAGAAAGAAGAGAAGAAAAGAGATGGAATGTTACCCATGTGTTTCGAATAATACAATATACTAAAGTAATTTCATGTAATAAAGGACTGAGACTCGTTTGGGATTTTGGTGGCCCGCCAAATGAGCTGTCCACAAAACTGACATCTATCTAAAATGTCTTAATAAAAGATGGACCATGATGACTGAACAGAAAGCTAAACTGTACATAGATATGTGCAGAGAAGTCAGCAAACAGCAATAGCAAAATTCCTTTTAAAATGGGTAAACACTGTTCCTTTAACTTGTGCTGTTAATCGTGTATTTACCCTGGAACTGTAATCGCAAACGTCAATGCAATGGCAACATCCTCTACGAGTGTAAATTGAGACGGCTTAAGATAAAACAACCTGTTAAGTGACAAGAGGAAAGCTGTCATGCTGACTGCATGAACACTGACGCCCCTGAATCCATCAGTCATCAGTGCGTGCTGTAGGAGCAGTCAACACAGCTCCCATTAAACCAGTGAGTCATGAAGCTCGTAGACACATCCACACTGACAAATCAAGCTTTGTTTTGGGGTTTGATCATTGACAAATGACTACACACACACACCCAACCACACACGCCTACGTCTTTACACGCTCCAGGCTCCAGGCTTGGTTATATCGGATTATTCTAACAATATTATCCCTGGCCAACACAGAGCAGAACCTGCTCTCGCGGTTTGATTTGACGTGTTCCTTCCCCCTCGTGGGGTTCAACAATTCTGTTCAGGACTCCATCCCGGACGCCTAATGCCCAGTTATCCCATGGGGGATCATCAAGGACCCTTTGTGTCCATGACAACAGCTTGCATGGAGATAGTTGTCGGGGCAACGAGGCAATCTGAAACACGTGGCTTGGGGAGACAGGAAGGGGGTTGAGGGTGTGCTGCTGGACTTTGGGCTGGAGGGAGAGGACTGAGGTCACGTGACTGAAGAGGTGTGTGTGTGTGTGTGTGTGTTAGAGAGATCAATGCAGAGAGAGAAAGAGAGAGGAAAGAGAAAGAGTTCAGAAAGAAACGTCCATATCCTGTGTCTTCTATTGAAGGCTGTGTTTGTCATTTCCAGCCCATGGACAGATTCAAGGCTGAGCTCTGTTGACAGTTTATCAGGTAAACGCTGACACGTGGTTTATGTCTCAAATGAGGTCATCATTACAGCTTCCGAGGGAGCTGCTCTCTGCGGCTCTGTGCTTGCTTTCAGAAACGTGTCTGCGTGTTCTTCATGTGTGTGTGTGTGTTCTTCATGTGTGTGTCTGTGTGTTTGTCATGTGTGTGTGTGTGTGTACTTCATGTGTGTGTGTGTGTTCTTCATGTGTGTGTGTGCGTGTTCTTCATGTGTGTGTGTGTGTGTGTTCTTCATGTGTGTGTGTGTGTGTGTTCTTCATGTGTGTGTGTGTGTGTGTGTGTGTGTTCCTAATGTGTGTGTGTGTTCTTCATGTGTGTGTGTGTGTGTTCTTCACGTGTGTGTGTGTGTGTGTGTGTGTGTTCTTCGTGTGTGTGTGTGTTCTTCATGTGTGTGTGTTCCTAATGTGTGTGTGTGTTCTCCGTGTGTGTGTGTGTGTTCTTCATGTGTGTGTGTGTGTGTGTTCTTCATGTGTGTGTGTGTGTTGTTCATGTGTGTGTGTGTTCCTAATGTGTGTGTGTGTTCCTAATGTGTGAGTGTGTTGTTCATGTGTGTGTGTCAGCGTTCATGCATATCTACATGTATGTTTTCATTTCTGTGGGTGTGCATGTGGCAATTGCAGACACTGCCAGGAAAAACATGTTTGTCTTAATTAGCAACTCCACGCTTCAGCCAGGCCTCTCGCTCCCCTCCAGATGGCAGAATGAGCTCACCCTGACTGGTGACATCACCTGGGAGACTCACACTGGGCTGTGCCATTCCTCAAGACAACAGGTGTGACTGACAGAACTGGTAATCACTCCAAACGAAGGTCTCACTGTCTGTCTTTCTTCTGTCTTTCAGGATCTTAATTTGTTCTTGGTAAGCATTGTTCCTAACGATGTCACTATCAATCTTCCGCATAGAGAGCAGATAATGATCAAGATGACGGTAATGATCACTGTTCATTTCCACGGCCATCGACATCAACAACTACCTCGTGCATCTCACTTAATGTCTCAGGCTTTGTGTGTTTGAGACCACCAGATATCTTCGGCTGTGTACATATTAGCATGATCACACAAAGACACTCCCCAACACACACACACACACACACACACACCCTTATTGTAATACAATACAATAATCTGTCCACTAGCCAAACTCAGCAGACAGACGCCATTCTAGCACAGTGTGCTGAGGGATTCACTGTAGATCTCTGTTCATGTAGTAAACTGTATGTTTGGGTTTGTATGTGTCGGTCCTATGCATTCGCTATAACGCATGTCTCGTGTCAGTGTGCATGTGTCCCTGTGTGTGTGTGTGTCAGTGTGTGTCCACGTGCAAGCACTTTGAATGTGCGTGTGTGCGTGCAAAGCGAGTGTGTGCATGCGTGCACCGCGAGAGTGTGTGTGTGTGTGTGTGTGTGTAACTCACAGCCAGGACGGGGTCTGAGCAGGGAAGGGCCCCAGGATCTCCACTTCCTCGTCGCTGGGGGCACAGCAGGAGCAGTCCCAGCACCAGAGCACACACGCCTGGCAGGACCAGCGACACAGCAGGCAGTCTGACAGGCGGCCCAACAGCCCCTGGTGAGGCCCAGGGATGGGGGAGGGGTTAGGGGTGAACCACCCGGAAAACTAGTCGATAGTTATTTTGCAATTACGTCACTCGATTGATTTTTAATCCCTTGGCAAGTGGGCGAGTTCTGTCGTGAACAGTAAAAGAAGAAACATCACTTTAAAATACTTGTTTGACATTAAACAGTGTAACAGTTTTGGAACCTTCTCTTAATAGTGTTTACACATGTACACGTCTCCCCTGGTTCTGTGTAACGGTACACTTGCATACATTTACATTTGACATTTAGTCATTTAGCAGACGCTCTTATCCAGAGTGACATAGGAAGCCAGGAGGCAAGGAGAGGAAGCTAGGAGGCAAGGACGAGAAACAAAGTAAAAGTATTTATACAGACATATTTCCCATAGGGAAGAATGAAGTCAGAAATGCGTCAAACTGTGAAGTAAACAGGATGACTCACCCTGTGACATCATCAATGTGTGCCCAAAATATTGTCTGTAGCCTGCTGATTTCAATTTCCTAATGTTGTTTTTATTGAATCACCCCCCCCCACACACACACACACACGCTCACACGCTCACACGCTCACACACACACACACACACACACACACAGTCCTCATCATTAGTGTATTTCCAAAAGGATGTAGGATCAAATGGCCTCATTTCTAATTGCCTTTTAAATATTTCAAGCAGGACTAACAAATATTCAGTGAACCGAAAAAACTACTTATGAATTTGTAAACGAATGCAAGGGCAAATCATACAAAATGTATTGAAAATGTCCCCAAGGCAGGAGAGATACTGAATGCCAGCGGTGAGTTCAGAATGACAAAGTTTAACTCTGGAGACATCAGAGGATATTATCAACAAATACAAGTTTTGTTATTCATCTTTTTCTGTCTATTTGTCTCTCAATCCTCTCTGTGGTTAGTCTCACCATTATAATCAGACAAACGTGAGGGTCATGCAGACAATCTGCACAACTTCCTGCTGATGAAAGTCGTTACCCGAGGATTTGTGTGCGTGAGAGAGATAGAGAGAATGTGTGTATGTGAGAGAGAGAGAGAGAGAGAGAGAGAGAGAGAGAGAGAAATACACAGAGAGAGAGAGAGAGAAAGAGAGAGAGAGAAAGAGAGAGAGAGAAAGAGAGAGAGAAAGAAATACACAGAGAGAGAGAGAGAGAGAGAGAGAGTGAGAGAGAGAGAGACAGAGAGAGAGAGAGAGAGAGAGAGAAAGACAGAGAGAGAGAGAGAGAGAGAGAGAGAGAGAGAAAGACAGAGAGAGAGAGAGAGAGAGAGAGAGAGAGAGAGAGAGAGAGAGAGACAGAGAGAGAGAGAGAGAGAGAGAGAGAGAGAGAGAGAGAGAGAGAGAGAGAAAGACAGAGAGAGAAAGACAGAGAGAGAGAGAGAGAGAGAGAGAGAGAGAGAGAGAGAGACAGAGACAGAGAGACAGAGAGAGAGAGAGAGAGAAGACCTTGCTGATTGAGCCGGAAGATGAAAGTTGTGACAGGAACTGACACACATCAGACCCGAGGTTGTTCTTGCGCAGATATGAATTGTGTATATATATATGTATATATACATGTGTGTGTGTCTGGGGGGCAATTTACACTTGAACAAACACAGGAGACAAACTATGAACCTGATATTTGACAGCAGGCGCATGATTGGTTCATGGTTGATAAGACCCCTGCAGGATCCTACAATGCCACCTTCCCAAGCACGCACACATGAAGAAGACACACACGCTGTGTTCAACACAGTTTGGGGTTTCTAACTGTTGGTAGAATTGATGTACTGTATACATCAGATATATATGACAAGTAGAACATTGCTCTAAACACTATTCCATTACCAAAGTAGAACAGACTAAGTACATGTACGAGTGACGTGGCCTATTTACACTGTAGTTACACTGTAGCAAGGACACTGTCATTGAAAGAGGTGTTCAGTTACTTCCTGGGAGTAGACACAGGTTTTCTATTTCGACTCCCATTTCTACTTTTGTGAGGGTGTTGGAACTATGTGTTGGAGGGTGTGGAGACACAAACCTCATTGATGGGTTCCAACTGTCCTTTTCAGTCGTGAGGTCGGAGCAGA
>NC_140377.1:21175000-21292500 GCF_054491055.1 Hypomesus nipponensis
TTTACACAAACATACAGTGCATGCACACACACACACGCACACTTGGTTGTACTGTGTCCAGATATCACAGCAAATGGAATCTAGGAATAAAGTGTGTTCGACATCAGGCCTTGATATCACTGACTCCAGCCGCTGCACTCACCTGGAATCAACAGGCTGCTTGAGGAGGAACAGGAGTGCTTCCGAAGTCCCAAGCATATGGAACAGTGCCACCTACTGGCATGACTAGGCCATCGCGGCCTCCAGAACTCAATTTGAACACGTCTCAATTCTCGAGCCCAGATTTCCTGAACGTCAAAGACACAAAAATAAAACGCGTTTTTACAGTAATCCAAAATACAATTTATTTATTTTAGGGTACAGTGATACTGGAATCAACACTTGAAATATACACGTTTGACCCTTAAAAATGTACATTTCGTAATACATTACATATAAAGTATCGTACAGTTAAATTAAGTTAAGAATGTACCCAATTCAAACAAATACATAGATTCTCAATTGATTTTACCTGGTTAAATAAAGGTCATATATATTATATTGATTCAGAAATACACATATGTTGTGAGGGTGGCTTAAAATCAAATCCTCAAAATCTCAGGGCCTGGTTTAAGAGGCACTTAAATGGATAATCTCTTAATATTTAAGGCTCAAAAATAAATCTAACACAGAGGCTGGTTAGACTGGTTGTCGAAACGAAACTTTAGCCCGGACAATTAACCATTCTTTCCGATTTTGAGAGCTACCTCTTTCACCACACATGGTGGACGTTGCATGACATTTCCTTTTCCTCTGGTTGGTTGGTTTTGACTTCTGTCTGTTCCTAATTTTAGATCCTGTTCTGCTTTCTATTCCCAGTGGGGGTGAAAAGCCAGAGCATGTTCTCAGCATGGGGGACGGAGCAGGACCTTGCAGCTGATCTATGGTTGGTCTCAGCTGTGTGTGTTCATGTGCGTGTTTACATGTGTGTGTGTGTGTGTGTGTGTGCCTCACCCGCTGTGCCTCTCGGTTCCAACCCACTCCCCAAAAGAGAGAGTGGAGAGAGAGAGAGAGAGAGAGAGAGAGAGAGAGAGAGAGAGAGAGAGAGAGAGAGAGAGAGAGAGAGAGGCTTCATGCCTGCAGTATCTGATGGTGTCAAGATGATAAAAGGGCCCTTGGAAATCCCCAAAGTACGGGTCTAGACCTGCCCTGGGGCCAGACTAAAGATTTACCAAACCACAGAGAAACAGGAGCCTTCACATTACCACATATAACCATAACAGAGACACAGTCCCCAGACACCCTCACACACACCCACACAGACACACAAACAAGAAGCAAAACATGACTGATGTCGACACAATGAGACGAAGGGAAGAATTTGTCGGACACGACAGCGGTGCGGAGTGGGCAGATTGATGAAGTGTGTCTGTGTGTGTGTGTGTGTGTGTGTGTGTGTATATGTTTATGTGTGTGTGTATGTCTGTGTGTGTATGTGTATGTGTGTGTGTGTGTGTGTGTGTGAGTGTACTAATACAATACGACACAACAAAGCTGTCGACCACTCAGTCAAATCTAGTTGGACGAAACACCAAAAATGTGTAGGTAAGCCGACATATCTGACACTTCATATAAACCTCGTGTAACGGGGGCAGAGTCAAAGACACAAGAGGTGTCAATTCACTAAATAGTCTGTGTGTTTGCAAAATAATCCTTCATGTCATTATTGCTGTAACACCAAACACCTTAAAACAAGTTTTTCCAAAAGAGCTTTGCGTATACTGAGAGAACACAGTAAGTTTCTCATTCAGCCACGATCATTAAAGGGCAGATTGTACCACTAAGCCAGCACTACTGACGTGACCAGGGGGCAGCGATGGGTTTTTACAGAGCGCGGCGCAAACCACAATCCCTGTTCTTCTGACCCCAATTCATCCTCAAATTGGGTGTGTACCATTTGCTTTTCTCCAAACAGCAATGTTGCTAATCCTAATCTCTATCTTTGAAGACTTCACTGACTGAATCCAGCTATTATACCGAGCCCTGATTGGCTCTTGTAAACAGTAAATCAAACACTGAAGTCCTGATTAAAAAGAACATTCATGTGGCACCACATTTTCCTATCAGCATCATAATAGTGGCTTTGTTCCTATTTTTGTATATTTTGTTGTGAAGATATGCTAATATTTATGTCCAACAATTTTCTGGGTCTGACGTATCATGTACAATAGTACATTATGTTGTGTTTCTATAAACTCAAGACCTACATTGTGCAGTAAACTTCATTTCAAGCATTTTTTTGAATAGATTCGGACAGATCCACATTCCGAGTCCCCTGTTCCCTAGTATCCTGTTGGTCAAATCCTTTTTCATCTCCCTGACACTAAAATAACCTTCATGAGAGTGAATGATCTGGTTAATTCGAACACTCCTCCGGGCTTCCGGTCAGTCGGCCTCCAGGTGCTGGCAGTGAGCGTGGGCCCCGTGCCCCAGACCCAGGCTACTCCTCTGGGGCCGTCCCAGCCGGATCAGCCTGTGGAGGTGGCTCCACGCGTAAGCCAGCCTCCCCGCCACCAGGTCCAGAGCCCCCGGGGGCACCCCGGCCCACAGGTTCCCCCCCAGGCCGCCCCCCACAGCGGCTGCCTCCTTCACCAGCCTGGGGAGGGCCACGGAGTCCGGGAGCCCGCTGGCGGAGCCCTCGCCGCCCAGGAAGAGATGCTGGAGGCGGCGCTCCTGGAGACTCTCCCTCAGGCTCCGGAGCAGGTCTTCCACCCTGGCCACCAGGTGGCGCTCCTCCCAGGCCTCCGGGGGGGTGGCGAGGAGCAGGCGGAGCCAGGCGGTTTTCAAGGCGTAGGAGGAGAGTACAGACCTCCAGAGGGCCCCGCCCTGGCTGTCCAGGGCCCGACCCCCCAGGTCGCGGATGGCCTTGACCAGCTGGAGGCAGCGGAGGTGACAGGAGCCCTGGGGGACGCGTCCTCTCAGCCAGCCCAGGAGCTTCTGCTCCTGCCGGGGGAAATACAGCGTCCACAAGTCCCTCTGACCTCTGGCCTCGGACGGCGAGAGGTCGAGGGTCGTTGACGGAGGCGACTCGGCGGGAACCAGGAAGAGCCCGTCGCCGAGGGGGAGGGCGGGCAGCAGGCGTATCGCCATGGAGATGTGGCAGCACACGTAGTCGGAGCGCGGCGTGAGGCGGAGCAGGAGGCGGTCCTTGGCGAGCGTGAGGCTGAGCGAGCAGCGCTGCTCGTACTGGTAGCGCACGGTCGCCAGGCAACGCTGCACCGCCGGGTGGAACCAGCGGACGACGGACTCCGGGGTTAGTCTGTAGGCTCCGCCCCCCGTGGCCCCGCCCCCCGAGCCGGCGGAGGAGCTGGGCGGCGAACCCCGAGGGTGGAGCCGCAGGAAGGTGTCGGCGAAGGGGCGGTTTTTGCGCACCCACTCCTCGCGCCGTGGGGCTTCCAGGCTGTAGCGAGGGACTGACCCGTCGTGCTCCTCCCTGCTGCTCTCCCCTCTCTCCTCCACCCTTTCCTGCCCCTTCTCCTCCACCAAGCCATTCCCTTTCTTTCCACACCCTTTCTCCCTCTTCCCTTTCACGCTAACGCTGCCTTTGTCCTCCTTGGTTCCCTTCCCTTTGTCCACCCTTTCCTCTTCCCCCTTACTCTCCCTCCTCTCCTTCCCTTTACTTCGGCCCTTTTTCCTCCTCTCCTCCCTCTCCTCTCCCTCCCTCCTCTCCTTCCTCCTCTCCTCCCCCTGTCTCTCCCCCTCCTCCTCCCTCCTCTCCGTCCCCTTGCTCACCTTGGCCCTCTCGCCTTCCTCCTCTCTCTCCCTCCTCTCCTTCCTCCTCTCCTCCCCCTGCCCCTCCCCCTCCTCCTCCCTCCGCTCCCGGCCCCAGGTGACCCTGGGCTCCAGTCGGAGGCCCCGGGGAAGCCTCAGAGGAACCAGGATGTCGAAGCCGTCTGGAGAGCCCACCTTGTGCTCCTCGTACGAGCTTCCCACCTGTAAGCACACAGCAGAGGGTTCCCGTGAGCACCCACATACAGATCCGAGACGCAGGCGTCTCTTTTGACACTTCATTCGAAAATCAGACTGATTTGTTTACGGTGCGGGTTCATTGTTTGACACGTCTGTCGTTATGGAAATTCCCAACCGACACACGTGTCCCAGATATCTAGATATCCTAGCCTATCCAAAACCTTTCCAATGGAGATCTTCCCTGAACTGGGCTTAACCCCGGCCTGGGAAGCGGGGCCTAAATCCATTCGACACGACTTACTTGGAGAAAGTCTCCGCGAAACGCCAGAGAGGATTCTGGGGCGACATCGGTGCGTCCGGCCCTCACCAGGTCGCTCACCAGCTTGGCCACGTTGGCTTTGCTGTGACCCACCACGTGAGGCGAGAGACGCACCCAGCGCTCGTAGTAGTCGTCCAGGAGCTCCCGGCGGGACAAGCCCGATTTGGGGTGCGTGTCGGCGGGTTCAGAGAGCCCTCTCCTCGCCCTGCCTGGGCGACCGGAGCAGAACCTGATGGAGACGGTCGATAGCGTGGGACATGGGATGAGTGTACGTCATTTCATATGTCGTTCATACGTTCATTTGTCGGTTCGTTCATTCAAGCATGGTTTATACTGTTGCTGATGATGATCAGTTATGTTAGGAACCGATGCATTTAGGTGTACGTTTGTTCATCTCAGGAGTACTAAATCTATAAACATAAAAACATAAACAAAAATTATTGCAATTTTGTACAAATCTACCTCGTACACTAAGTCAAGGCCTAATGCAAAGTTTTCGAAAGACTAGTCAAAACACACGCAGAAGAATACTTCCTCCATGTTCAAAGGACACCAGTGACATCGGCGGCCCCTTTGTCGACACATCAAAGTTCCATTGATTTCCATGGTTCTGAATTCAAGTCAGGACATTACCACAATGACTCTTCAATGTCGTTTTACATACAAACAACTATTAGGACCACAGACAGTGACAAAGAGGATGTGGGTGTGTGCCTCAGGGTGTGTGTGTGTGTGTGTGTGTGTGTGTGGGTGTGTGTGTGTGTGTGGGGGGGGGTTAGGGTTGGGGGGGGGGGTGTACTCTATGTGTGGCGGAAGGCAGAGGGGGATGATGACGATGTACCTGATGAAGAGATAACAAGCTACGACGGCCAGGACGAGTTTGACCAGGGAGAGGAGGACCGGTGGCGCGTGGTCGTTGCTGGCCTCCTCCCTGGCCTCTTGCCCGGGTTCGGGGCCTGGTTCTGGGCTTAGCCTGTGAGCCATGTGGTGTAGGACAACCAGGCCGGTCAACACACAGGTGAAGAGAGGCCAGAAGACCCTGAGGTTCAGTGTGTACACGCTCATCCTTCTCCCTCCTCTCTCGTTCGTTTCGTCTCTCGGTTTCCCCCTCTGTTGCCCCGGCGGTTTCTCCTCTCTCTCCTGTGGGCAGACTTGGGAAACGATGCCGGAGGCTTGGGACACGGCCTGCTGTGACTAACCCATGACGAACGCACGCACACGCCAACGCGGTTGTGAAGCCGTGAGGACCTGCGCACACGCGCTCGCTCCAGAACTTCGGGATACGGCCAAGCTCCACGTCTCTCTCTCTTGGTCTCCCTCCTTCCTCTCTCTCTCTCTCTCTCTCTCTCTCTCTCTCTCTCTCTCTCTCTCTCTCTCTCTCTCTCTCTTGGTCTCCCTCCTCTCTCTCTCTCTCTCTCTCTCTCTCTCTCTCTCTCTCTCTCTCTCTCTCTCTCTCTCTCTCTCTCTCTCTCGCTCTCTCTCGGTCTCCCTCCTTCCTCTCCCCAGCACTCCCCCTGTTTTACCACATCTGAGTCACTTCGGTGACTCTTCCTCTCTCCTGCAATATCCCATCTTCGCTCCTGGAGAGAATCGTCAGCTACTGGGACTTCTTCGCAAGTTCTGTTTGAAGAAAACTATAGCTCGCGGTCGGACAAAGTTTCTCATCCAAAGTTGTCAAACTCTCTCTTCCTCCTGTTCTGCTAACTTGAGCGGAGTGAAAACATGTTTCGAGTTCCTCTTCAGTTAAAACTACACAGCTGGAGCGCAGGCAATGCTCTGTCTGCTTAACTCACTCAGAGTTTGAAAATCCCCCTTTCTCTCTCTCTTCTCTCCTTCTTCTCTCTCTCTCTCTTCTCTCTTTGTGTCTCTCTCTTCTCTACCCGTGTTGCTCTCTCTCTCTCTCTCTCTCTCTCTCTCTCTCTCTCTCTCTCTCTCTCTCTCTCTCTCTCTGTGTCTATCTCTTCTCGCTCTCTCTCCACGCTTAAAGAGAGCGGATGGCTTTCCACCAGTGAGCTCAGAGGAAATGCCAGACGTTTGAGAGAGGAATTTAAGTTTTTTTTTAAGAGAGAGAGAGAGAGAGAGAGAGAGAGAGAGAGAGAGAGAGAGAGAGAGAGAGAGGGAGAGGGAGAGGGAGGGAGAGGGAGAGGGAGAGGGAGGGAGAGAGGGAGAGGGAGAGGGAGAGGGAGAGGGAGAGGGAGAGGGAGAGGGAGAGGGAGAGGGAGAGGAGAGGGAGAGGGAGGGAGAGAGGAGAGAGAGAGAGAGAGAGAGAGAGAGAGAGAGAGAGAGAGAGAGAGAGAGAGAGAAAGAAAGGGGAGTGGGTATCAACAGCCCTCCCTCCTCTAGCCTCTTAAAGAGACAGGTACATTATTATCATATACACACGTTAGAGACCAGGGGCTCCAAATTGAGAGCTCCTTTGAACACATTAAAGTGGCTGAGATCTACTCATGTCTCTCACTACTTACAAATGAATCCGCCGGATTGAACCACTTTTTGGTTAAAAATGTTTCACATCAACGGCATGTCAAATAAATGTTCTGAATGTGTGCCTCAAATGCTATGCATCAAGCTCACAAAACACACCAGAACGTCAAAGTCATTGAACACATGAAGTATTTTGACTCTGGTTTCTTAAACTTGTACTTGTTCTATGTGGTAATGTAACCACATACCCATATGTCACACGACACCTCCACAGTCTCATCATATCATGGGCCATGTGTGGATAAGACGTGCGTTCACTCTCTTCCCTACTGCTAATGAGATGACACTGCATCACTTCAGTCCTCCGACTCGTCACATTGGACTGAAAACCAATTTGCATAGGCCGAGTGAAATCTCCCACAATAGGGTCCAGTGTTTCTGCAGAGCCCTCTGCTTCTCTAGCCTTTTAGAGGCGGACAGTAGACTGCACTATATCTAAAAGTCAAAACACCCTCTGCCTTGTGCTTTTCTGGTCACTATTATTCATTGTCTCCCTTTGAGAATGTAGCGCTTTGACATGACCATGTGCCATACATCCTCAGTTGACGTCCATCAATAATCCCTTGGAAGTATTTAGACTGGTATATAAGCATTTGACGGCATTTACAAATAGCCATTGAATCAGTCTTGACTGACAGCTCTAAGGTCGCCGAGTCTCCTGCATGAACCAGCTCGGCCCCATTTGAATGTAGCCAAAGGGTGGCAGCAATGGCCGGAGAGAAGCAGGCCCGTGTTTGCTGATGAACAGCTGAGAAGGTGAGACTGGAAGACAATCCAGTGGGCCGTCATGGCTGCTTTGGGGGTGTGTGTTTTCACCGCAATCATTTACACACACACACAAACACACACTGAGACGCACTAGGTCTCTCTGACACACACACACACACATGCCCACGCACACACAAGTACCCCCCCCAAAAAAAACACACACCATCTTCAGCCATTGTATACATACATATTACACTGCATCACTGCCATTTATAGTATCATCAAACAGGAAGTGCTTTTGGTCATGTGACAGGAAAACAGGAAGGTGAGACAGGCGGTAATGTGTTCCCTAATCTGTTCAACAGGGTTTGAAAAAGCACGAGTTACATTTGAAATGACATGGTCGTATGTTTGTGGTCACAACAGTGAGGGTTGGCGATTTGAAAGGCTTATGCTTACGCTTACGCCATTTGTATTTCACATCTAATGTGTTGGCATCACTTGGCAAATCAACTGCATTACTCTTCGACTGACCATCAGTTGGACACGATGCAGACAGTGTGTACTGTACCCTTCCATAGGACTAGTTATGCATTCCAACACAGTATCAGCCCAGCTCACCATCACATGAGGGCCGTGTGGTGGAGGGGAACCCTCTGGCTAAGTGGCAGGCGTGGAAACTCTGAACAGGCTTTTTCCTCGTCTAACAGACCGGCCCTTCTAAATCACTACTGACTGGGGGATGTGGCTCATGATGACCTCAGTGATAGCTGTGGGGGAGGGAGGGAGGGAGGGAGGGAGGGAGGGAGGGAGGGACGGAGGGAGGGAGGGAGGGAGGGAGGGAGGGAGGGAGGCAGGCAGGCAGGCAGGCAGGCAGGCAGGCAGGCAGGCAGGCAGGCAGGCAGGCAGGCAGGGAGGGAGGGAGGGAGGCAGGCAGGCAGGCAGGCAGGCAGGCAGGCAGGCAGGCAGGCAGGCAGGCAGGCAGGCAGGCAGGCAGGCAGGCAGGCAGGGAGGGAGGGAGGGAGGGAGGGAGGGAGGGAGGGAGGGAGGGAGGGAGGGAGGGAGGGAGGGAGGGAGGGAGGGAGGGAGGGAGGGAGGGAGGGAGGGAGGGAGGGAGGGAGGGAGGGAGGGAGGGAGGGAGGGAGGGAGGGAGGGAGGGAGGGAGGGAGGGAGGGAGGGACTGGTAATGTGAAAGTATTACTGATTCTACGGATGAGGGCTTCCATCACCACCAGTAGAGCTCTCTAGGATCCATGTGTATTATTATTGAAACATATTATAATGACGTATCTGCCGAGGGTCAAATGGGTGAGAATCTAGGGGGTTGTTCCCCGTTAGGAACAGGGAGAGGGAGTTTTGAACGATATTCCTTTCATGTTTTTTCACCATAACGCATGACAGTCTCCGTTGTGTATCGCTAAAACATTTCAATGCTCCTCTTTCACTAATGCAAATTTAATAGGTCAACTGTTGCCAGTACTGAGGAGAATAACTGGCTTTGACATTATACATTTCCCACGAGCCCTCACTTCCCAGACGGCTTTTTATAGACCAGACCAGTTCCATGTCAACGGCGAGTTTTTCAAATTCACTCCACTTTGAAACGGTTAGGGAGCGATAAGCACCTCCAGCTTGTCCGATATAACCCCACATTCAAAATGTGTCTCCAAGGACTAACCAACTTTTTGGCGGGAAACGATGTGACTGAGTGATGATTAGGAGTTACATGTTTGGAAACGAGGGTTGCATCATGTTTCAGGAGCAGGCCGTGAGAGGCCTCTCCTCCTCTGTGCTGAAGAGCTAACCCAAACACACACTCCCCAACACACTGTAGGCAGCACAGGGATCAGGTTACCAATACTCAGTGTGTGTCTGTGTGTGTGTGTGTGAGAGAGAGAGAGAGAGAGAGAGAGAGAGAGAGAGATGATATGGAACGAGATAGTTGTGTGGAAGACCATGCGTGAAGTGTGTCTATGTGTGTGTGTGTTTGTGTGTCTGTGTGTGTGTCTGTTGGCTCCCTGGGAGTTCAGCCCTGCTGTTTCCCGCTGGGACGGGGCACCTTGGGAACGGATGGCACAGGGATGAGGTCATGAGAAGCACTGCTGAGGACAGCCTCCCTGTAGCCCATCGAGAGCAGCCCGGCCCAGCTGCTGGTTCCCCTGTCTCACCCCCACCACACCCTGCCTGTCTCACCTACTGTCTGTCTGTCTAACCCCCCCCACACCCTGCCTGTCTCACCCACTGTCTATCAGTCTCACCCCCCCACACCCTGCCTGTCTCACCTACTGTCTATCAGTCTAACCCCCCCAACACCCTGCCTGTCTCACCTACCGTCTATCAGTCTCACCCTCCAACACCCTGCCTGTCTCACTTACCGTCTATCAGTCTCACCCTCCAACATCCTGCCTGTCTCACCTACCGTCTATCAGTCTCACCCTCCAACACCCTGCCTGTCTCACTTACCGTCTATCAGTCTCACCCTCCAACATCCTGCCTGTCTCACCTACTGTCTATCAGTCTCACCCCCCAACATCCTGCCTGTCACCCTCTTACTCACTCTGTTCATACCAGTCACACCACGGTCCTAAATGCTACCGACGCCACCTACTGCAGAGGTATGTTACTGCATGTCACTGTGGGGTATGTGTTGTGCAGTGTGGTCATGAAGGAACGCCCCCCCCCCACCACCACCACGAGAGTCTCCACACATCGCAGCCAGGCATGTCTGCTATGACAAGCTTTCTCATTTGTAGATAAACCCTGTGGCACACTGAGACACTGGGGCAGCAGTTGTGTCACAACAGGGGGCCCATGGCAACACCCAAGGGCAAATCTAGGTTCCCACTTTTGGGGGGGCTAAGTCCCTAGATAAAACCTATCATTTTTCCTGTGACCCAGCAAAACTATGGGGGGCTGGGGGCGTGTTCCCCCCCAATTTTTTTGGGAAAATATCCTTTTAAATAGTGTCCGTTAATGGGTTTTAGGAATAGAAATGAACAAATTTAGATTTAAAATATGAAGATTTTTTAAATTAATATATATATATGTATATTTATATATATATTTATATATTATAAAAATAATTATAATTTTTTATGGGGGCTAATACAACTTTTGGGGAGGCTCCAGCCCCCCCCAAAATAGGGCTAGATAATGCCATTGCAGCAATTGCATGGAAGGGGCTCCTCTGAGACCGTTATCTGTTCTTCTCTATCTAATGTACTTTAAGGTCCTGCAGCTGAACGTATCCTGGGCTCCAAGCTATTGCACCACACAACACTCACACAAGTACATAGATCATACATATCCACGCAGAGCCAGCTTCCAATCACATGTCGAGTGTGAGACTGTAGTTCTGTAAGTCATGAAAGGAAATGTAAAAAATCTAAAGAATGAACCAATAAAACCAGATCAAATCAAACCAGTGGTTCTGGAACAGTCCACCCAGAAGAGTGCTTGTGACAGACTAGTGCCTGAAAACACGGCTGTTAAAACTGGCATAATTAGACGGGTTTCCAAATAAATGTCATGAACGCAGTCTGAACAATGACTATTGTTTGTGACAGGTGATAGTCGGTGATGATGGTATATTGGAGGCCAGTGCTCCTGTTGTTTCCTAATCACAGCAGATGTTATACTGCCCTCTTGTGGTCCTACAACAGCATCGCTATCCTCCCCGAATCTGCTCAACAGAAACCCACACTATCTCCTACTAATACCAAGCGCAGTGAGGGTATAGTTTAGAAAAGTAAAGCTACACATAAACACCACGATTCAAAGCTAAAACAAGTATATGTTTATTACTGCATTGCATTTACATATTTGTCTAAAAAGAACCATGATCCTTGAATCAATGACACAAACATAACGAGGTCACGTACATTACAACCATGGAAAACACCCCAAAATAATTCTGCTTTCAATTTTTTTTTTGAGTTCAAACACGTTGGGATTTGTGTCCTATCAGGATCACTGACAGCAGGGAGGAAGAGACAAGATTTTGAGACTGGTTGGGCTCTTCTGCCTTCCTTTCTCCTTCCCTTGAACATGATGAGGTATGAACATGTGCTCCTCTACTGTGCAAAGCTCTGTTCGCTTTGGGAATAGAGGAAAAGTTTTGTTTTAACAGCTCCGGTGGGTATAAATGGATGAGCTAGATTCGCTCCGAAGCATAGATTGCTGCTTTGCATCCGAACTGTATAACGTTCTTTAGAAGCCAATAGCCCGGTACCTAGAGCAGGGACAGCGAAAGAGAGTCACCAATGAAAAAGAACCTAAAGACTTAACATAGCTCAACATGCTCAACAACACTTAAACCGGCCCCAACACTGCTAAAAACATAGTTAATTCCAAATCATTTTAGAGTTTGTAAGTGCTACATCACTTTGTTTGTGGCGTGTGCACGGTGCAAACTCACTGATTCGGCGTTGTGTTCCAGCGCAGTGTCATGGTGGGCCATCTCGTCGTCGCGGAGATCTTTAATCAGCTAGAGCAGAGGAACAGCTTCAGTCACCGCAGGATCATGGCCAAACTGAATCTATTGTGTATTGTGAATCTATCTACTGTATGTGTGTGTGTGGTGTGTGTGTTTGTGTCCGGCGCGCGCGGGGGGGTGGTGGTATGTATGAAGGCACGTATATGCAGTATATACAGTATTATCTACATACATGTATATCTATAACATTATTATCAACTGAATGAGGTGTAGACCTGGCCCCTCTGGGACACCGTACCTCATCTAGGGTACAAAGAAACAAGCGGAAACTAGGGTGAGACATTCATACTCATTCGTCTGTGGCCGCCGATCATAATCGGGAACGTTTTATTGTATTCCTTCGTTTTTTTCGAGACGGTCGAAAGTGGAAAGTTGGTGGGGTGTTTGGGTCGGAAAAGTGCCTGTTGTTGTTGTCGCTTCAGCATACACCACGAGGGCACTGTCTAAGGTGACCTTCTCCTTCTTCAGCATACACCACGAGGGCACTGTCTAAGGTGACCCTCTCCTTCTTCAGCATACACCACGAGAGCACTGTCTAAGGTGACCCTCTCCTTCTTCAGCATACACCACGAGGGCACTGTCTAAGGTGACCCTCTCCTTCTTCAGCATACACCACGAGGGCACTGTCTAAGGTGACCCTCTCCTTCTTCAGCATACACCACGAGGGCACTGTCTAAGGTGACCCTCTCCTTCTTCAGCATACACCACGAGGGCACTGTCTAAGGTGACCCTCTCCTTCTTCAGCATACACCACGAGGGCACTGTCTAAGGTGACCCTCTCCTTCTTCAGCATACACCACGAGGGCACTGTCTAAGGTGACCCTCTCCTTCTTCAGCATACACCACGAGGGCACTGTCTAAGGTGACCCTCTCCTTCTTCAGCATACACCAAGAGGGCACTGTCTAAGGTGACCCTCTCCTTCTTCAGCATACACCACGAGGGCACTGTCTAAGGTGACCCTCTCCTTCTTCAGCATACACCACGAGGGCACTGTCTAAGGTGACCCTCTCCTTCTTCAGCATACACCACGAGGGCACTGTCTAAGGTGAGTAAACACAGCAACACGCAACGTGCGTGTGAGTTTGCTTGTGTGAGAACAGGGAGGAATACAAGGTGACCAAAAAATACATTGCAAATGGATCAGAAGCTTGCACTGTGTGCCCCCCCGTGCATCAGCACTGGAACGCTTGCGTTGTCCGAGTAACGACACTCACAAAATATTTACGATTATTTTAGTTGAAACTGAATGATTGAACTATTATGATATGCTTTGATAAAATATATATTCTTTCATGTAACATGGTAGTCCTGTATTGAAATCATAAGAGTGTTAATAACCTACTTATTACACACGAGCTGTGTTTAACTTTTTGGTGTGTTTTTTCAAGTGAAGCTTCCACATTGGTCACAAACACATTCTGTGCTCTGGGAGTCACTTACAATTCCCAAGCACGTGTCAGATTCAATTATGTAAGTGTCATGTGACTTTGGCCGATGGGACTGTCACTTTGGTGGTAGATTCTATCGAGGTGCGATGAGTGTGACTCGCAGGGGGGTGATGATAGGGTGTCTGAGACACACACCGACACACACACACCGACACACACACACCGACACACACACACCGACACACACACACGCGGAGCAGGAGTGTTTGTGCATGTGTGTGAGAGAGTCAGTGAGAGAGTGACCTTGAGTTTGTACGACAGATAGTGTGAGTATGTGTGTGTGTGTGTGTGTGTGTGTGTGTGTGGGGGGGGGCCTCACCAGCAGCAGCTTAGTGTACCTCTCTGGGTCTACCTCCATGAGCTCTCTGATCTGACTGTTGTAGTGCTCCGACACGCTCTCCTCCACTGCCACGGTGCACGCCATCGCCCCCTCCTTCCCGAGCAGGGCAGAGGATGCTCCTACACACACACACATTTACATGTAGTCATTTAGCAGACGCTCTTATCCAGAGCGACTTACAGTAAGTACAGGGACATTCCCCCCGAGGCAAGTAGTGTGAAGTGCCTTGCCCAAGGACACAACGTCCTTTTGCACGGCCGGAAATCTAACTGGCAACCTTCAGATTACTAGCCCAATTCCCTCACCGCTCAGCCACCTGACTCCCACACACGCACAGACACACATTTGTTTTTGTGGGTCACTACCATTCACTTTAATTTGAAACTGTGTTTTGTCTAACCCCTAACCCCTTAATGTAATTCAAAACCCAACACTAAATCTAACCCTAAAACCCTCTGAAAAGAGCATGTGGAAGATGTGGGGCCCTTGATCCCCACCAAGGGGGTTAGACCGGCTGCTATCCCCGGAAGAGGTGCTGACCGTGGGCCTCTTACCCAGAGCGAAGCCAGCAATGTCCCACAGGGGCAGCAGGGCCGTGGGACGGACGCGGTGCTCACCCAGGATCTCATGGAACTTCTGTAGGTGACCTTTCTCCTGGTCCCACATCTCCTGCAGAGAGAGGGGCGTGCGATCATTACAACACTAGATCATCTCCTGCAGAGAGAGGGGCGTGCGATCATTATAACACTCAATCATTTCCTGCAGAGAGAGGGGCGTGCGATCATTACAACACTAGATCATCTTTTGCAGAGAGAGGGGCGTGCGATCATTACAACACTAGATCATCTCCTGCAGAGAGAGGGGCGTGCGATCATTACAACACTAGATCCTCTCCTGCAAAGAGAGGGGCGTGCGATCATTACAACACTAGATCATCTCCTGCAGAGAGAGGGGCGTGCGATCATTACAACACTAGATCATCTCCTGCAGAAAGAGGGGCGTGCGATCATTACAACACTGGATCCTCTCCTGCAGAGAGAGGGGCGTGCGATCACACTAGATCAGTATTTTGTGTTCAGCTTACTGTCTTTGGAATGACTTACGAGTGTGTGGAGGGGGATTATAGACCACAGCACCAGACCCTCTCAGGAGGGGCACAAGGGTAGAAAACCCTGCATGTGTGTTTTACTAGAATTTGGAGATATGTATTATATATACTATGACTTGGTTTAGAAAACTTGACTCCTGTGTGATATGCTTAACAGGGTTAGTGTGGGGAATCAAACCCAGGATAGCCAGCGGTTTCCAGAGCCTTGAGGCCAGCTGGGTTATCACCTGGGTTATCACCTGGGATATTACCTGGGTTATCACCTGGGACTTCACCTGGGCTATTACCTGGGTTATCACCTGGGTTATCACCTTGGTTAAGACCTGGGACGGGACTGTCTACCTGTATGATGTCTCGCGCTGGTGTCTTCCCCAGCACGGCCATCTGTCCGGCGTAGATACGGCTAGCACCAAACTCCCCGGCGTGGTCCACCCGCAGCATGCGGTGCAGCATGGCCCGCTCCTCGCCGTCCAGCTCCGCGGGTAGAACGCCGTGGTGACACGACGCCCCGAGAGACACTACAGCTGGGGTAGACACACCATGACACAGGGACCCCATGACACAGGGACACCATGACACAGGGACCCCATGACACAGGAACACCATGACACAGGGACCCCATGACACAGGGACACCATGACACAGGGACACCATGACACAGGGACCCCATGACACAGGGACACCATGACACAGGGACACCATGACACAGGGACACCATGACACAGGGACCCCATGACACAGGGACACCATGACACAGGGACACCATGACACAGGGACCCCATGACACAGGGACACCATGACACAGGGACACCATGACACAGGGACATGGGCACTACCTTCTGGCCTTTGTCGTGTACGGCACAGTACGGTCAGTAAGCATACATTAGTACGTTCTTGAGGGGACAGTTGTGGATTCAGCAGAATACGATGGGGATTACAGAACATGCATTTTTGGTAGTTCTAAGAAGAGCTTGTGGCTGTTATATTGCAGCTTGCCCAGGATGCTTAGTTGAAATCATTAACCACTGATTTAACGAGTTATATGAAACTACAGTAAACCTAAAGTAGGTTTTCACATTGCCTTCAATCGTCAATCGAACCAAGGCTGCCTTCTGAATTGACCCTAAATTGACATTACATATTTTCTATGGCATCACCATCAAGCATGTTCTTTACAAACTGTACAAACTTATGCTGACAGGTCATGCTGCTGCTAAAGTAGGCGTGCAATGCCGTGCAGTGTTATGACATCTGTTACGAAACGGAATTGCTTACCTTGGTCATTTGAGCAAAGTCGCCGTGTTGGACTAAACGCCAAAACTGCTGATTTGCTTATTAATACGCGCGGTTTCAGAACCTTGTGCATTTTGGGGTAACTTAGCGGTACAATACTTCTTAGTATTGAACTGACAGCAACACAGCACCGCCAGTGACAGCAGCTGCAGCGCAACAGAAAGTGAGGCGCTTGTTAGTGACGTCGTAATATTACGATGAGTGAGCCTGAGTCAGAAGTCTGGACTTTTGAATGGAAACCAAATGTTGGCATTTGAAAATAATTGACTTTATGGTAAGAAATGGTGGATAGGAATGCTTGGTAGGAATACGCATTTCACATGTTATGCCTACACTTTGTTGCCATGTCAACTGAGTCATGCCATTAAACGGTCCGGATAATCCACACGTCTTTATGTGCAGAAACAAACCTAGGAAAGTTTGATATTAATAAACACCTTAGCCTTCTCCATCATCGGATTGCACTGATAATCTCTAATCAAAGTTGTCTGTATCAGTTTTGAAAAACAGGGGGCAGTCTTGGGCTCGAAAGTATTCTGTTAAATATGACTGTGGAAAGGATGTCTCTGCATACTCAGTTATGATTCTCTCTCTCTCTATGTGTGTGTGTGTCTCTCTCTCTGTGTCTGTCTCTCTTTGTCCCGTATTAATATTTCCTCCTTTTGGTGAAGCACCAAGCCTACTTTCTACAGTTTAACCAATCATCTGGTAATCAACTGTTTATCAATGGAATGATGGTGGTCCAGGGCTCTATCCAACCCTGTGGTTCCCCAAATAGGTCCTGACTCATTTCTATGATTTCTGTTCTTATACGTCACTCAAGTACTGTCTACCTTTTAATTGTGTTCAGGTAAAGTGAACCAACATTGTCTGTACACAGGTGTATAGCTTACTGTCTGGAAACATTGCTGTTGCTTCATATTGACCGGAGGCATGTGAAACCAAACCATTTATGGGTTACCACATGGTTAACCACCGCTGATACGGTCGACTTGCCCCTTTCTTGAGGCTAATCAAACATTGTTATTGTTATGACTGAGGCTACAGTTAATTATTTATTACATAAGCTCACAGGTGCCATAACCCTCACTGGGCTGTTGAGGGAATGGGTGGTTCTTATTTGTGGAGAGAGGGAGGGGAGAGAGAGAGAGTAGTGGGGGCCAGAAGCAAGAGGTGGGGGGGTGGAGGTAGTGGGGGCCGGAGGGGGGAAAGGGGAAGTGGGGTGGTGGAGGTAGTGGGGGCCGGAGGCGAGAGGGGGGAGGTGAGGGGGTGGAGGTAGTGGGGGCCGGAGGCGGGAGGGGGGGTGGGGCGCCACAATTTGAAACACTGGTCTGCCCACCATCGGTATGGCAGTCTGCTCAATGTTGATTGTCTTGGTGTTATGCCACATTCGCTCTCCCTGCCAGAAGTTGTGTTCTCCTGGGGCAGACTGGGCAGAGAGCATGCTGGGTAACATGAGCCGGCTACTGCGTATTTGGAGTGGGTTTCCTTCTTTTCTTGTGAAACAAGCGACGTTATCCAAGTGTCGCCGAGTGTAGAGAGTTGATGAGCTCACTCCTCAGGTGTAAATGCCGTCCACCCGGGCCTGCGGGGAGTCAGTCAGAAGACCCAAGTGTGAGGACCAGCGAGGGGGTGGGATCAGGGGGAAGCGACACTGAAGAGAGACTGTTACACAAGGAGGAACTGGGGCTGAAACGTCGACGTTGATATTGACACGGACAAATGATACAGGCCTTTAACAGGCTGCCACTCATGTAGTAGCCTGTCCTGTTTCCAGGTAAAAACTTGCATGCGAAAGTCTGGAAAATCATAGAATTGCTCGATGGTCAACAGAGCATGTGTTGATAGTAACTGCTGAAGGGTACTACTTTATCTGTTTGTGGTCCCTGTTTGAAGAGAAGAGTCCAGCCGTTTCTCCACCTTTGGTACACAACACCCAGAGTTACCGCCGCCACGACTTAGAGAGAATTATCCAGTTATACAACCCTTTGTGTCCAGCTCCAATATTGTAGTTACAGAGAAGAGATGTTTCAAATGGTATCATGATGCCTCTCTGGCTGTTTATCAAGGAGATGTCTTGTCATTTACCAAGTCTATTTGAAGACACAAGCACCTACATTATCTGACTGGATGAAAGACTTAACATCTCTAGGTGGACAGTTGTATCAACAGACAGCTCATGCCGTAGTTAAGCTTTGGTCTAACTCAAGCGGTGGTGAACACGCTTCCTCGGTGGGAGAAGGTTTTTCCAAAATGGCGCCTTTCAAAACAGCGTTGCAACATAACAAAGGAAAGATCTGTCCACCTGTACATGCCACAGTAGCTTCTCGCCAAGCAAATTCCGGCAGGGTTTGTCAAAGGCGGCTTCTATGAAATTAGGTTCAGGGTTTATTTGAGGTCACTACTTACAGTGAATACGGAGGCACTTCAGAGGATATTTCTCTCTCAGATGTTAATCACCTCAGTCTACAAATGTTGCCCTTAGTCAAGCAACATTCCCATATGCAGTCTAAGCTTTTGGAGATAAATACAGCCATGTCAATTTGCCTATTTCTTTCAAAATAACACATGCTTTATGTTGTAATTAATCATTGTTAAGGTACAAATGTTGGTTGGGATTCAGAAAGAGAAATTGTTAACACGTTAGCAAGAAGGAAGATTCCCACTGAAAGATACCACCCTTTGGTGACCTTTGCATTTATAGAACTGATGTTGTTGTTCTAAACACTGAAAACTGTCTCCCTCATGACTTTTTTTTTGTACATGAACCTCTGCTTTTTCCCACTCGCTGTTTAAGATGACAACAGAGGATAAATCTTGTGCAGGTTGGGTTCACCACAGTCTCATACTTGGCGTTACCTTGGCAACACCCCACACTCCTGACCTCCTGCAGTCACTCATGGACGCTTTCATTCGTTCAAGTCTTTCCTTAAGTAAATAACCCCTACATTTACATTTATCCATTTAGCAGCTGCTGTTATCCAAAGCGACTTACAAGAAAGAGCTTTACAAAAATGCATAGGTCAAAGATCATAAATACTCAACACGAAGCTGTCATTCGTTTCAGAAAATGTTGAGCAAAAAATAAATGAAGACATAAGACCTTTGATAAATCTCTTTTGATACATGCAATAAAGTTGGATCCAACTATATTTGGCCTATTTTATTGGTCACTGTGAAAGTCTGCTAGCTGACTCCAGCTGAATGGAACAAGATCGCGATTGTTTCCCCGGATGTTGTTGTGAGTATACAACTGATCGGCCTCTTCATCCACACGTCTGAGACGACTACATCATCGTCATCATTTGACCCAGTGCCAGCCTATCTCCCTCAAGGCATGATGTTGGAACTGTGTCAGACAGAGGGTGAACTGTGGAAAACCATCAGACACATGCAAACCATAGGCTTGTGAATGTGAGCTCTTTCAACGTTCGCTGCTAGCAACCTAAACTACCCGTTTAGGCGAAGCCGTTTCCACGGAAGCAGCAGGGCGTCCCACTATGCATGGATGGCTTCCCCACATCCCAGTCTCAATCTTCTGGCCTTGAGCCTTAACCTCCTGTTTATGTTTACACGTCTCATTCCAAAAACGACTGAAATCCCCTCGCCCCCTCGCCCCCACCCCTCTTACCTCTCTCAAACTCGTCGATTCTTTCCCTTCTGGGTTACGGTGCTATATTTATTTGTCTCCCTGTCTGAGAATGCGAGGGGCAAAAACATTTTTTTAAATCCATTATTTTGACCAGACTGTGGGTGTCTGCCAGGGAAACCATGAGGAAACTTCACCCAGCTTTGATGCACTACAACTCAGTCACGGTGGCTCAGGGCAGCCTGGCCCGCTGATGGAGGGGTGGTGGTGGTGCCTGGGTTGTTCAGTTGTTTGGGGCCAGAACGATTCTCTCACCCAGTCGAGGTCAGGTCTCCGTGCATGCGTACGGAAGTGTGGATTTAGTTTGTCAAAAACTGGGGTAGGGTCGATATGCAGAGGTTAGTGAGACGGATTTGAACGGGCTAGGAAGGATGGACCCAGTCCAGCGTCATGGGAAACATACAGAGAGAGAGAAGACCATGAGGAGGAATGGAGTTGGAACAGAAAAACTGGGAAGAGAGAGAGTCAGAGATACACGGAAATGGGAAAAGGGGATGAAGACAAAAGGGGGGGGAAGGCAGCCTAAGAGATAGCAACAGTGACCAGAAAGACAAAGAAAGAAAGAGCAAAGAAAAAGAAAGAAAGAAACCAGGACTATAGGAAGAGAAGGATCCTCAGTGGAGACATGAAGGCTGGCCTTGGGGGCCTGGAAGCGCAAACGTTTTATTTTTGGAGAAACAAGGGCATTGTTTATCTTCCAACCACAAGCATCCCAGTAGGTGTGGATAGGAATGTAGGATGGAGGACGTGTCCTATAGATGTTACTTTGCCGTGTAAACCATTGAAACCACCTCTGGTTATCAGGTGAATGAGATAAGACTGGAGGGTTACACAAAATTAAATCACCAAGACCAAGTAGTGATGTCAGCTTACCTCAAACATTTTGGGTCAAATGCTAAGCATGTTCAAACACTGCCAAATCCTTTCATTGTCATTTATTTAATTCAGGGAATACAACAAACATGGTTCAGAACAGTGCAAACTGAGGTAAGACGAACACATCTAAAACACAAATATATAAAGTGTTTGTATTCGGCTCAAGATTACCACCAAGTCAACTCAAGTGGCTCCAACATTTGGACCCAACCCACGCCAATAAGTCCTGAACAGATCAAGCTGGTCTTAAAGTCAACGGTTGATGGCATGTGAACAAGGTTATAGAGAAACCCATTACCAGTAGAGAAGACTTTCAACTGATGGTTGGGGGGAAACAGTTTACATTAAGGTCAAATTAATAGCATTTTAAGTACATAGTGTTACTTCTATTAAAACCATTGTGGGTATAAATCAATTGTTATATAATTAAATTGTTTTATAAGGTCCAGTATATGGGAGATGTGTAAAATATAAGAGGAGGTTGTAAAGGGGCTGTCAAAGGTTGTGCCACCAAAACAAAATGAAATACAAGCAGAAATTCCTTGAAAATTCAAGCAAACTCTGCATTTACAAAAATCTTGAACATAATACTGGGCATTACAATAGTGTTTTATTCACACTGAATGTCATATTTGGTGAGAATATATGCCCAATTATTGACAACAATAATTTGTTGTAAGTTGTCATTTTGTAATGTTTTAAGTATCTCCCCAGGGGGTGGTTTAATCAATGTCAAATTTATTGTGACAGATCCAAAACGGATAGAGATTTCTTGTCCTGTTGTTCCGGATATAACATGAGGGCATAGCTGGAGAGTGGACATGTAGCAGGAGGAAATCATTTTTAACATCCAGATGCGGGGAGCCATCATCGTTTGGCAAGTCAAAACATGCTCTTCTGCCTAGTAGGGGGGTGAAAAGACACTCTCCCAAACTGTGGAGTGCATGTCTGTTTCTGTGAACGTACATTTGTGGTCATTCACAGGTATTTGCATCTTAGTCATCATGCACACATATCTCTCTGCGATCTCCATCTCTCTCTCTTCCACCTCCCTCCCTCTCACTTCCCCTCCCCATACGCCCATCTCTCTCTCACACCCTTTTCGATTTCAGGGTCAGGATCAGGGTCAGGATCAGTAACTGAAGACTATCCGTAAATGTTTCTATGATGTTGAAAATCCCCCCATCTGTTGAGGCGGATGTCCTGGTCCCTCTCATGGCTTCACACCCAGACAGTTCTACTCCCTGGATCAGACTGTGAGGAGCCCTCGAGACTAGCACCATGTTGTTCCTGGAAAGCCAAAGCGTCACGGCCTAACTCTACTGGAATAAACAGGAGCGTATGGAAGCAGTTGCCTGATTTACAACGTGTTTGTTCCTATATCTTGCGGCTTAAGGGTACTGTACATGGCCTTGACTTTAGGTTGAGACACAAACGTTTGACCTGTCTCGCAAAGAAAAAGAGAGACAGACAGACAGACAGACAGACAGAAGAGAGAAAGAGTCATCGAGAGAGGACAGAGAGACCGAACAAAGACACTGAGAAACTGAGAAAGAGAGGGAGAGAGAGAGAGAGAGAGAGAGAGGGAGAGAGAGAGAGAGAGAGAGAGAGAGAGAGAGAGAGAGAGAGAGAGAGAGAGAGGGAGAGAGAGAGAGAGAGAGAGAGAGAGAGAGAGAGAGAGAGAGAGAGAGAGAGAGAGGGAGAGGGAGAGAGAGAGAGAGAGAGAGAGAGAGAGAGAGAGAGAGAGAGAGAGAGAGAGAGAAACGGTGCCCAGCATTTCTTGGAATGCCTGGAGTCACTTTAAGTCTCTCTCACACACACACGCACACACACACACAGGTTTACAAAAACAGACGACTGACTTGACTTGTTGCATTCCCCATGACAATGCCAGAGCAGTTATCCTGCATTAGTGCAAATGCATTTAAACCATTGGCTCACTGCATAATTGACACAGATCCATTTGATCTTTTCACAGGGATATTTACACACATAATTGTGTAAATACCATGTACAGTATATTTACTCTATATCCCGCTATGCCATACGTTATGTTAGTGTGTTTTATGTATATTGTGTGTGTGTGTGTTTGTAAGGTGTATAATTAACGTTGGCATCACATAGATCGATCGTTACCTAGCTCAACACACCTGATTCAAATTAATGGATCGTTATCTAGCTCAGCAGAAGCCAGGTAACGATCCATTCATTTGAGTCAGGTGTGTTGGAGCAGGGAAACATCTAGAACCTGCAGGGCAGGGGGTCCCTGAGGGCCAGGGTTGAAGGCCACTCCCCCCAATGAGACAGTTCAGTTCCCCTGTATCTACATCCAGTAGTGCACAATACTGATGTAGACTCAGTAGCTGGAGTAGCTTTAACAATCATTTTCCACGTTTTATTTTCTTATCATACTTTTTGTTACCTTACTGTCAATTGCTCCAGTTTCTATTTATGCCTTTAAGCACAGTACTTGTTTTGTATTTTGTTATATTTCTATTTACTATGTTTATTGTTACACCCCCTACCAAAGCTAATTCCTTATATGTGTAAACCTACTTAGTAATAAACCTGATTCTGATTCTGAATTCTGATGTGCACAAACAAGCCATTTCCTTCCCATGGAGTGATGGCAAAGTAGGTTCCTCTTTGGGGATTGGGGATTTGGAAGGAAGGGAATGGGGAACTGGAAAACTACACACGGGGGAGGAAGAGGAGGAAGAAACTAAAGAGTTGGAGACTGGTAAGGTCAAATTCAGGAAAATACAGACCGAAGCAGAGAGAGAGAGAGAAAGAAAGAAAAAGGTGGGTGTTAGGGTGGGGTGTTCACTTCTATAAGGGAGCTGTTGTCGTGTGGTGACCACAGTACAGGAGGGAAGCAGTGGAGTGAGCTTGAGGTGGGGAGGAGAGACAAAGAGGAGGGCAGAGAAAAATCGAGAGAAGGAGAGGGTGGGAAGAGGAAAGAATATCATTCCCCCCCACCATAAGCGTTGTGGGTCGGCCTGCCCACAAAAACAGGACACAAACTGAGAGCGGTACTCATTACTCGACCGGAGTGTGACTGAGACAGAACAGATAGTGTCTGTGTGCGCGTGTGCTCACCAGAAACCCTGACTCAGCGACGGAACCTTGAGAAATACTGAAAAAATAACACACAAATCGAGATAGAGAGAGAGAGAGAGAGAGAAAGAGAGAGGGGAGAGCTGCAGAGAAACAAGATATCATACCACACACACACGCAACTACAATTACACCTTAAAGGTATAACGGTAAAAACACACTTGTATCGGAGCACTGAAGTCAGGCACACACATTACCTCAGAGAGAGAGAGAGAGAGAGAGAGGGGCACACACACATACTGACAGAGAAGGAGAGAGAGAGAGAGAGAGAGAGAGAGAGAGAGAGAGAGAGAGAGAGAGAGAGAGACGAAGAAGAGGACTTTGCCTCTTCACCTGGAAAACCCTAATTTCTTTGAAGGAAGACAGGAGTCTCCCTGAAGAAGAAAGCAAAGAAGCGACAAGCGGAGGAGGAGAGGAGGAGGAGGACGGGAGGAGGAATGGATGATCTCTGCAGCCTCAGTGGCCTGGATGCGCTCTGGGTGAGTGAGAGAAACGAGGGGAGGTGGAAGGACAAAGGGACAAGTCATTCTTCTGAATTCATTTTGTCAACGAATCCGAAACGATTACAAAGATGACTTCTTTGTCGTTTCATCCTTCCAAATTAAGTTAAAAAGTGTTTGAGTGCAGTAATGTAAGGATTAATGAACAGTTCTATGACAGCCTTAATTCTTTACCAGGGATGAACAAAGTCTTGTCATGCACGGGCAGGTAGACAACAGAAAAGATACTAAGTGAGACTTTGCTCCGTTCAGGTTGAACGTGTGTTTACAGTCCTATTCCCTCTGTCTCCCTGAGGTTAACATTATTCTTCAGGGATAACATGAAGAATGTTATCCCTCCCCTCCCCCCCTTCCTCCACCCCCCCCCCCCCCACCACCACCACCCCCGTCAATACCACACGCACACAATCAATACAACTCTAACTTTGGTTAAAGGGTGCAACAAAGAGTATGTATGTAGGAAATGTGTTCACCAGACAGTTTGGTTTTCCTCTAAGATCAGGTGTTTCCCTGCAGCCACAGCACAGACAGTAGACGTCTATGTCCTCACACAAAATTGATACCTTTCTACAGTTACTGACCGGTTTATAAGTCCTCAAGAATTTACCTCGTCCCATTTTGCTGCACTAACCCAATATAAATTGACTGGATGATCCTTGTGGAAATGTTCATCTGAATATTGATGTATTGTAACCTGCAGTCTAGACTGCACTGTATTTCAGAGCAAAAACCAACATTGCTTGTGAAACACAAGGTTAGGGTTAGGTAAGGTTATCAATTGAATGTGGTCAGAATATCTATATTGATTTGTTAACAAATGAACTCAACCATATTGGTGATGTCGTGTACTCAGGTGCAATATGAGAATGATTAACTGAACACTTGACTGAACACTTAACTGAAGACTTCGCTGGGGTAAACTCAACTTGAGCAAACATCATTCAATAACCCAAACCTACTGTATTGTGTGAGGGCTTCATCAAGCATTCATAAAGCTGTTTGAATGTTGTTTTAAAACAAGCAGGGTTGTGGCAAACTCCAGCAACATGTTATCTTTCCCTTCATATTGAACTCTTGCTCATTAGCAAGGCTTTGCAGAAGGTAACACATTTCTCAGTGACTTTCCTTCCTATACAAAAGCAAAGCGCTATTAATAGACCATTTACAATACCCACGTGTTCATGTGAAGAATATAAAGAGCTGGTGTGAATGTCCTAAAGTTGTTAAAAAAAAAATTAAATAATGAATATCAGCAATATAGGATCAATTCAGCTCCAATAAGTGATTCTTATACTCCACATTAAGGTTACATGAACCACTATGTAACTTACGTAGCAATACCAATAGTAAAACATTATAAGTAAATAGGAATCTATGAAAAGTTAATTATATTACAAAAATAATACAAGGCACAGATTGGTGAGAGCTGTAAGTGATAAGTCGATGTTGTAAAGGGGCAATGAGAGGTTGATAAGAGCAGTTTTAATATCCAATTACTCCTAGAAAACTAACCTCCACCAAGATTCACTTGTGTATTATCTTGTAGCCTACCGCTAACCATGACGAATATGTAGCAGTGTAACTTTGATGTGGTTACTGTTGGTATTGCTGTTATATAGTTAATCTAACCTTAATACGTTATTTATAAACTGAAACATCAATTATGTTCATGGACGGACTGGGAGTAAAAATAGGCCCTGGACTTTGATCCAGACCGTCCTACCAGAACCGGTCCCGTATACGCCACCACAGCGTGCGCCCTGCTAATACATGCAAATTATGTGCCTGATGTGATGCTTTAGGACTTCCACGCTTAATGCGAGCCGAGCGAATTCTTTTGGCTGATTTGAGCGAAAAATAGTTTTTTGAGCTTGATGTAAAACAAACAAACATAGCCGTTTGTACAATTGGTAAAAGATTGTCTAGTGAAGGTATTTACGTTTACGTTTCTTAACCTGGTTTTCCATCTTTATATTGTCTCTATAGCTAACTTTCGATCTGTCAGTGTCACTGTTGTGTATAAGCGGCACTAAAGGTTGCATAGACGTTCATTTGGAATAGACCAACCGGCCTGGGGGAAAGGGGGGCCGGCCAACCGTGTCGCTCAATCTTCTTCCAACATTTTTATTATTAGTAAAAAGTATGGGCCGGCGGCCCTCCGGCCCAAAAGTGCTTCGGCCCATCGGGAATTCTCCCGATTCTCCCGATGGCCAGTCCGCTACTGCTGATTATTGTTTTGCAACTGTCCTTACCGACCTTCGAACAATTTCGGAGAGTTCTAGTCCTATTTCACATCACCACTTTATGAGTGATTAACTTCTGCATGATCCTGATCTAAACCAACTTTGGCTTTTAAACTGTAACCATCGTATTCAGATTCATTTTCCGCGCGCAGACTTTGACCATCTCTGCAGTGTACTCATCCTATCGTGACTGTAAGTGGCAAGTTGGTGATACCGTTTTTCTTTAATTACCAAGAGTGCAGTCGTTAGCGAGGGCCATTTCACACTGGCACGCTAAAATGTAGACGCGGCTGTGCAAGTGGCAGTTGTTGCTTATGCCCACAGAGTTGAGACTAGTCCTCATCTATAGCAGAGTGTTGATACCCAGTGAAACTTGGGTGTCTTTACCAATCCCACACCAGCAGTGAACAGAGATATATTTGAATGTCATTAAGTCAAATATTTAGGAGAAAAAAACTGTTGTCTCTTTATCCCCAAACCATAACCTGTCTGTTAATATGACACATTCAAACCCATACTGTCCCGTACAAACCACAGACTGAGCGGGAGATAATGGGACATCACAGTCTAGTGTCACACACACACACACACACACACAAGGACAACACATACACATTAGTATGTCTACGTAACACACACATACAGACAGTACACTAACTGAGAGCAACACAAAATCAACACACACACACACATCCACAGAAAACCACAAAGACTTTGTCCCAGGAGCCTTTGTTCCAACCGCCTGTCCACACCCCCTCATCACCGAAATAAGGAAGCGAGTGGGAAAATCGCTCCTCCAGTTTGTCATGTTCACTTCCTGAGGCCACCCCCAAAATATGTCCAAACCAGGAGATGTCACTTAGAAAATTGTCCCCTACTTAACCGCATAGAAAAATAGATGGGTAGCTCAAAGAATTCCCCCTCCAGACTGCAGAGAACAGGACACGGTGGTAAGGGCATGTTTCAGCAAAGATATATAAAGAAATAAAGAAGGTGATTTAAATGAGGAAGGAGAGAGATCAAATGCACTGGTCAGCCATTTCTTTTGAACTCACTGATGAGTTTGCACTCATTCATCTCAAACCAGCAAATGTTCACACACACATTTACACACACACACACACACACACACACACAGACACTCACATCCAGACTGTATCAATCAGTACCATCTGGGCATGACTCATAGACGTTTACTGTAAAGTTCTTTGAGCAAATCAACATTTAGAACCTCCCCTTGATTAAACACACCAGTAACAGTCTCCGCCAATACAAAAAAGAGGTTAAGGTCCTGAGTCACTTCAATTCCCGTGTACAGCCGACCATGTGACTCATAATATAACCTCAAGATAAATTCTCAGAAATTAGTCAAAACTTCACGTGAAGTTGCACCCTGATTCCTTGACAAATACATTTTCTTCTCTCCACCGCCGACACAATTTCTTAACGACTACAAAAGAACAAGAAAGTAACAACTGGTAACATTTATATGCTGTGGGGAATGTTTAAGATTTGGGAAAAGTGATAAAAAGATTCTCGCTGAACATGACATCTGTACGGTACTTTGAAATCAATCTAACGCCCATGTGCTCACCTGTGGAGTTGTGTGTTCCAGGACTGGAACCTGACGTGGTACACACCCCACCCAGATCTGACCCAGTGTTTCCAGCACACTGTTCTGGTGTGGTTCCCCTGCCTCTACCTCTGGCTGTGTGCCCCCCTGTACCTTCTGTTCCTCTGGTTCAGAGATCATGGACGTATCTCCATGTCCAGCCTCTGCTGTGCCAAAATGGTAGGGTTTGTGTGTGTGTGTGTGTGTGTCTGATTTCACGTGATTGTCTTCAGTGTTTGATTTGTGTGTGTTTGTTTGCATGTGACGTGTGATAACGCGTCTCCTCCTCTCCCCTCTCCCCTCTCCCCTCTCCCCTCTCCTCCTCTCCCCTCTCCCCTCTCCTCCTCTCCCCTCTCCCCTCTCCCCTCTCCCCTCTCCCTCTCCCCTCTCCCCTCTCCCCTCTCTCCTCTCCCCTCTCCCCTCTCCCCTCTCCCCTCTCCCCTCTCCTCCTCTCCCCTCTCCCCTCTCCCCTCTCCTCCTCTCCCCTCTCATCCTCTCCCCTCTCCTCCTCCCCTCTCCCCTCTCCCCTCTCCCCTCTCCCCTCTCCCCTCTCCCCTCTCCCCTCTCCCCTCTCCTCCTCTCCCCTCTCCTCCTCTCCTCCTCTCCTCCTCTCCTCCTCTCCTCCTCTCCCCTCTCCTCTCCCCCTCTCCTCCTCTCCCCTCTCCTCCTCCCCTCTCCTCCTCTCCCCTCTCCCCTCTTCTCCTCCCCTCCCCTCCTCTCCCCTGTCCTCCCCTGTCCTCCTCTCCCCTCTCCTCCTCCCCTCCCCTCTCCTCCTCTCCCCTCTCCTCCTCTCCCCTCTCCTCCCCTCTCCTCCTCCCCTCTCCTCCCCTCTCCTCTCCTCTCCCTCTCCTCCTCTCCCCTCTCCTCCCCTCTCCTCCTCCCCTCTCCTCTCCTCCTCTCCCCTCTCCTCCTCTCCTCTCCCCTCTCCTCCCCTCCCCTCTCCTCTCCCCAGGTCTTGGGCATGTGCCTGGCCTCGTTCGGCCTCCTGGAGATGTTCTACCTGCTGGTGAGGAGGCACCAGGAGATCCAGCAGCACATGGTCTTCCTCCTCAGCCCTGTCATACGCAGCCTCACCATGGTAACGCCCTCTGACCCCCACACAAAGGGATCCCTAACGAGGGGTGGGGGGGGGGAGTTAGGAGGGTCCTAAGGGCCCTGGTCATACAGGGGGGGCAGCAGAAGCCCAGACTGTCCTGTATGATGTGGGTGTTGGGGCCAGGGGGGGCAGAAACGCCGCTGCCCACACCCATTGTAAAGCCAGACACTGGGAGGCATTTGGATCCAAACAGACGTACTTAGCGCGAGAACAGAACAATGAGGACCATATGGTCCATGTGTGCATACAGGCCTGCTACTGTACATGTCACCACTGTGAACGACAGTTCATCCTCCACCTGTGGTTTGGTTCACAGACACCACAGTCAACAAGAGACTGCAGTTAGCGAGCTTTTTAGAGCCAATCCAGACAAGATCGCCCAGCCATGCTCTTTTTAAGGAGACACATTCAGACAAGATAACCCGTCTTAACAAGCAGTCAGAAATAGACTGTGAGTTCAGCAGAGAGTTTGGAGTTTTTCAAAGGGTTCCTGAGCCGAATTCAAAAGGTGTTCAATTAATTATATTTGTTTATGGGAAAGTAATGACTGCCAAATTATCACCTCAACTCCCCTCCTCCTCCCCTCCTCCTCCTCCTCCCCTCCCCTCCCCCTCCTCCCCTCCCCTCCTCCCCTCCTCCTCCTCCCCTCCCCCTCCTCCCCTCCTCCTCCCCCCTCCTCCCCTCCTTCCCTCCCTCCCCCCTCCTCCTCCCCTCCTCCCCTCCCCCTCCTCCCCTCCTTCCCTCCCCCTCCTCCCCACCCCTCCTCTCCAGCTCCTGGCCGTGTGTGTGATCCAGTTGGAGAGGGTGAGGGGAGTCCGTTCATCCATCCTCCTCTTCCTCTTCTGGACCCTGGCAGTGGTCTGCTCCATCGTTCCCCTCAGGGCCAACATCCAGCAGATCATCGATGAGGTAAGGCCGACCCAGACCTTCACGCTACACATCTAGGAGCCAAAGCACATGTCGGTAAAGTGTCGACTGTTTTTCCTCTCTGTCTCTCTGTCTCTCTGTCTCTCTGTCTCTCTCTCTCTCTCACTCTCTCTCTCTCTCTAGCCCTGTGAATGCCTCTGTAAGTGTGTCTGGTGGTATGTCTGAGTTGAGGCCTGGGTGTCTGTGTGTCTGGGTGAAGCGGGAAGTCTAACCCTAACCCTCCGCAGACAGATAGAGGAAGCCACACTCGTCTGCAGGAATTCAGTCATCCCTCCATCCTCTCTCCTCTGCCTGCCTGCCTGCCTGTCTGTCTGTCTATCTATCTATCTATCTATCTATCTATCTATCTATCTATCTATCTATCTATCTATCTATCTATCTATCTATCTATCTATCTATCTATCTGCCTATCTGCCTATCTGCCTATCTGCCTATCTGCCTATCTGCCTATCTGCCTATCTGCCTATCTGCCTGCTTGCCTGCCTGCCTGCCTGCCTGCCTGCCTGCCTGCCTGCCTGCCTGCCTGCCTGCCTGCCTGCCTGCCTGCCTGCCTGCCTGCCTGCCTGCCTGCCTCACTGTCTGTCTGTCTGTCTGTCTGTCTGTCTGTCTGTCTGTCTGTGTGTGTGGTACCTACATGATCTATATGTGTGTATCAAATTATGCACAGCAAATGGAAGGGATTGGAATATATTTGAATCTGAAGTTGATCTATGCACTGCATGACAGATGACAGAATGTGGAGGGTTAATTTGTGTAATTATAAGCGTACACACAGACACACACACTGTACATGAGATATTCCTAGCGTACACGCACACACACTTCTGTAATCGCCGACTTAGGTTTGGTGGTGAAAGCCGTAACTACCAGTGGATTTGCCAACTGCTTTATGACTGAATAAAGCAAGGCCAGAAATGTGTGTAACACAGCATTGTGCAATGTTTAAAAATCCATTGACTGAGTTGGGATTCTTCCATGTAGATAACATATCCCCATCAAAAGTTACATACCTTCCTATGTTTTGGAGTCATTATAAAACCGACATGAAATCATGGGAACCACACATACACACACACACACACATAACGCAAGCACACACAAACACACACTTCAACACAAGCAACGTACATACATGCATGATCATAAACACACAAACAGACCCACACAGATACTGAAGAGCCTTATGTGAAACCTCACACACTCAAACACACACTCAAACACACACACACGGTATCCCTCACTGTTACTTTCTCTGGCCAACCCAAAATGTTCCCCGTGTGGCTTCCTTCACTCCCCCGGTGTTGACTGAGGTATGGCGGGGGTGTGGCACCAGAGTAATGTACAGTATGGTAACCATGGCAGTAGGGGTGGGGCACCAGAGTAATGTACAGTATGGTAACCATGGCAGTAGGGGTGGGGCACCAGAGCAATGTACAGTATGGTAACCATGGCGGCGGTTGGGGTTTCTAGTGTTCATTCCCGCTCAGTGTGTGTAACTTAGCGTGTCTGTTTGAGTGCATGTTTGAGCATGTGTGTTTGAGTGTGTGTATGGTTGAGTGTGTGTATGGTTGAGTGTGTATGGTTGAGTGTGTGTGTGTGTGTTTCAGTGTGCAGGTGGATGGAGTCTGGATCCAATATAGAATGGTAGGAAATGTGTGGCTGTGAGGTAGACTGGGGGACGACGAGAGGTCCCTGGATGAGGGACATGCGGCCGGATGAAAATCCCCTCAGTCTCTCTCTCTCTCTCTCTCTCTCTCTCTCTCTCTCTCTCTCTCTCTCTCCCTCTCTCTCTCTGTCTCTCTCTCTCTCTCTCTCTCTCTCTCTCTCTCTCTCTCTCTCTCTCTCTCTCTCTCTCTCTCTCTCTCTCTCTCTCTCTCTCTCTCTCTCTCTCTCTCTCTCTCTCTCTCTCTCTCTCTCTCTCTCTCTCTCTCTCTCTCTCTCTCTCTCTCTCTCTCTCTCTCTCTCTCTCTCTCTCTCTCTCTCTCTCTCTCTCTCTCTCTCTCTCTCTCTCTCTCTCTCTCTCTCTCTCTCTCTCTCTCTCTCTCTCTCTCTCTCTCTCTGACTCTCTTTCTCTCTGTTACACAAACAGTGAGGGATTCACTGTGCTCTGCGCAAAGCCGGTCTGGTCTGGTGGCGTGGAGCGGGATGTTGTGGTGCTGTCTTGTTTTGCTGTTTTTAACTTTTTTGTTTGCGTGTGACTGATGTGCACCGTGGACCTGAGTACGGGTAAATGCTGAATATTGTATTCACTGACTTTGAAAGCCTTTAATTTGAAACGGAATTGATGAAACCACTGTTATTTCAAAGCTTGTGAGCTCCATTCTTCTGAAATGATTTTACAACAAAAAAAAAATGACATACTGAGTTTTGCGTTTTTGTGAGTTTAGTGAGGTTTGATCCCAAAGTCAGACCAACCCAAAATTAGCTTGACACCCACCTGTCCTTACCTACTGTTACAACTGCAACAGTTAGTTACTTGACCCAGCCTGATGACCACACATCGTCCAATGATGTCTCCGCATCAGAAGGCTCCAGCCAATCAGCAGTCATGATCTTGTGGTGTCTCCCCAGGGTTTCTCGGCGGACGCCATGCGCTTCGTGGCTTTCTTCGTGTGCTTCTCCCTCCAGCTGACGCAGATGATCCTCTGCTGCTTCTCTGACCAGCGGCCTATCACTGCCAAGCCCATGCACATCAAGGTCAGAGGTCAAGCGGCGCTGAGAGAGAGAGACAGAGAGAGAGAGAGAGAGAGAGAGAGCAGCAGTAATGATATAAGTCAAATAAAATCAGTTGGGGGGTGAAGTGATAAGGAGAAAGAGAGAAGGGGGGGGGGGCAGGAAAGCACCGGTAGGTTTGTTCCAGTGACACAGCCGTCATTTGCACAGCGAACGTTGCTTTTAGGGTGTCGTTACGGACCCAGATAATGGAGGAAGGGTGATGTGAGAAAGATCAGCCACTGTGACGCGCGCGTGTGTGCTCTCCTCCAGAACCCGTGTCCTGAAGAGGACGCCTCCTTCCTCTCCCAGTTCTTCTTCTGGTGGTTCAGTGGGTATGGTATTGCTAAGTACCATGCCATGGTCGTCACCATCATTATATCCAGAATAATAGGAATAATAATAATGCATTATTTGTAATGCGCCTGTCTTGCACTCAAAGCCCTTTACCTTCCCTCTCTTCCCGCCACTCTCCCTTCCCTCCTTCACCATCCCTCTCTCCCCTCTCTCCCCCTTCTCCTCCTCATTCTCTCTCCTCCCCTCCTCCCCCCTCTCCTCTCCTCCTCTCTCTCTCCTCCCCCCTCTCCTCCTCTTTCTCTCCCTCTCTCTCCTCCCCCCTCTCTCCCTTCTCCTCCTCTCTCCCCCCTCTCTCCCAGGCTGGTGATGCGGGGCTATCGTTCCCCACTGCAGGCGGAGGACCTGTGGTCCCTGAGAGAGGGGGACAGCTCAGAGAGGATCATCTCTGACCTGGAGAGGGAGTGGGCCAGCCAGTGTGCCAACCTGCAGCAGTGAGACTTTAGGACAACACACCAAATGCTGTGCTACATATAACTATATACACGCCATAGTACAGATTAGAGAGAGAAAGAGAAAGTACTGTTTATCATTCACAAAATACCATACAGCTGCGTCTGACTCTCATCTCCTCCCCCCTTCTCTCCTCTCCTCCCTCCTCTCCTTCCCCCTCCTTTTTTCTCTTTTCCTCTCGTCCCCCCTCCTCTACAATCCCCTCCTTCCTCCTCCTCTTATTACCTCCCTCCTCCTCTCATGACCTCCCTCCTTTCCTCCCCCCTCCTCTCCTCTCCGCTCCTCTCCTTCCTCCTCCTCTGATTACGTCCCTCTTCCTCTCCTCTCATGACCTCCCTCCTCTCCTCTCCTCCCCCCTCTCCAGGCAGGAGCGCAGCGCGGGGGGTTCGGGGGCTCCCAGGCTGACGGAGCAGACCCAGCTGCTGACCAAGCTGCGGCGGGAGCAGAGCTCCGGGGCGTGCCTCCTCCGCACGCTGGCCCAGAGCTTCGGCCCCTACTTCCTGACCGGCACCCTCTGCCTCGTCATCCACGACGCCTTCATGTTCGCCCTGCCACAAGTGCTCAGGTGAGCCGCTGCCTGAGTGAGCGTGTGTGGAGGGAGACGGAGGTTGTATGAGCGTGTGTGGAGGGAGACGGAGGTTGTATGAGCGTGTGTGGAGGGAGACGGAGGTTGTATGAGCGTGTGTGGAGGGAGACGGAGGTTGTATGAGCGTGTGTGGAGGGAGACGGAGGTTGTATGAGCGTGTGTGGAGGGAGACGGAGGTTGTATGAGCGTGTGTGGAGGGAGACGGAGGTTGTATGAGCGTGTGTCAATGACCCAACACCGTCTCTAAACAACCAAGCCATTGCGATGACACCCCCCCCACCCCCCCCCACCCCCCCAAAAAAAGGAAATATACAAAACAAAGACATCCCATAGCCATCCTAACCTCCCCTTCCCCTTGTGGGGGTACTCCCCCCCCCCCCTCTTCCCACAGTCTGCTGCTGGGCTTCATGCGAGATGAGGACGCCCCCTTGTGGAAGGGCTACATGTACGCCTTCCTCATGTTCCTGCTGTCCAGCCTGCAGTCGCTGTTCAACCACCAGTACATGTACTGCTGCTTCACCGTGGGGATGAGGGTGAAGACCGCCGTCATGGGCCTGGTCTACAGGAAGGTGAGGAAGGAGAGGGACCGCAACTCCCATGATCCTGTGTGGGGGTGAGGGGGTGAGGGGTGAGGGGGTGTGGGGGTGTGGGGGTGAGGGGGTGAGGGGGTGTGGGGGTGAGGGGGTGAGGGGGTGAGGGGTGAGGGAGTGTGGGGGTGAGGGGTGAGGGGGTGTGGGGGTGAGGGGTGAGGCGGTGTGGGGGTGAGGCGGTGAGGGGGTGTGGGGGTGAGGGGGTGTGGGGGTGAGGCGGTGAGGGGGTGTGGGGGTGAGGGGGTGAGGCGGTGAGGGGGTGTGGGGGTGAGGGGGTGAGGGGTGAGGGGTTGAGGGGTGAGGGGTGTGGGGGTGTGGGGGTGAGGGGGTGTGGGGGTAAGGGGGTGTGGGGGTGAGGCGGTGAGGGGTGTGGGGGTGAGGGGGTGTGGGGGTAAGGGGGTGTGGGGGTGAGGCGGTGAGGGGTGTGGGGGTGAGGGGGTGTGGGGTGAGGGGGGAGCTGTGCGGTGACTCAGCGGCCTTCACCGTCAAGTCACTTTTCATTTGTTTGTGTCCGAATATCTTTTTGGTCCATTCACTTGTTCGTGCATCCATCCATGAGCCCCTTTTATCCACCTGCCCCCCCACCTCCACCCCAGTCTTAAGTGATTAACAGCCCTGCCCCCCCACCTCCACCCCAGTCTTAAGTGATTAACAGCCCTGCCCCCCCACCTCCACCCCAGTCTTAAGTGATTAACAGCCCTGCCCCCCCACCTCCACCCCAGTCTTTAGTGATTAACAGCGCTGCGCGGCGTTCCTGCACGGTGGGCGAGATCGTTAACCTGGTGTCCGCCGACACCCAGAAGCTCATGGACTTTGTAGTTTACTTTAACGCCGTGTGGGTTGCTCCCATTGAGATCGGCCTCTGCCTCTTCTTCCTGTGGCAGGTAACAGCACCCAACACACACACACACACACTGTAATATCTACCTCCTTCTCAATAAGATGTCTGGTCGTTTGAAGTCCTGTTTCTCTCTCTCTCTTTTCTCTCGGCGCTGTTTCTTCTTCTTTCTAATATTTCTTTTTTTGTTTTTACTTTTGACCACATTTCTGTTCTCGTTTGGCTCTCTCCGTTTCCCCGGGCGACAGCGTCTGGGCCCGTCTGCATTGGCGGGCATCGCCACGGTGGTCCTCATCTTCCCCCTCAACGGCTTCATCGCCAAAATGAGAAGCAAGCTGCAGGTGAATGAACACACACACACACATATATAATGGATGAACACACTCAATCACACACACACACACACACATATAATGGATGAACACACTCAAACACACACACACACACACACATATAATGGATGAACACACTCAAACACACACACACACACATATAATGGATGAACACATTGAAACAAAAAAATTAAGGATTTTTTTGAGGGATTGAAAGTGTTGGTGACAGTTCTTTTATTTGTCTGCATGAGTGTTTGTTCTCTCAAACCCAGAAGCCTTATGGGTTCTCCTGTGCTACGTTAGTTGAGTTCAGTGTTGCGTCTCGTGCACAACCTTCCCAGCTGGGTTAGATTGAACGGGACAACAGCCAGAGCGCCCCTCCGACTCCAGACCCTCTTTGAAGCTTCCATGTTACACATGTGCAGGACAGCTATGGGAAATAGATCCTATTACAGTAAAACTAGAAATGTTCTCATTTATTTTGTTCTAACTTAACCACATTTGTAATAAATACAGTAACACATGGTTCTTGTAAATGTCTCTTGAGGGCACTTGAGCAACGTTTGTTCAACCAAGGGGCCCCCAGGCATGATTCAACCCCCCCTCCCAATTAACCAATGGCTCTTGAAAACAGTTTAATAAGTATAATTTCATAAGTTGTTTATTTACAATGACACATAAATTAATTTATGCGGGGACATATTGTGAGAAAAAAAAGTATTTCCTTATGTTTCCGAACACGGACAGGACAAAAAAGACACTGAACTGTCTTCTGGGATTGTTCTCCGGCAGTTTAAAATAATTTGCAAAACAGCTACATTCAGATTCAGCTGGACATTCAACTGGATTGCTGGATATACGGAGCAGGATAGTTCAGCGGTACAAATGATCTCGGTTACTTAGTCTAACTGGGACACCATTAAACCACAGCAATGGGACGGAACTCGAACAGAAATGTGTTCTTTCTGAAAATCCAGGCTGCCCCATATCTAGGCGTCACCGGCTGTTCGATTGGCACTTCATTCGACCCAATAGGAGCATCCATGTCCTGTCCATAGCCAACGAAAGTGCGTATTGAAAGAAGGTTCCACCCCCTTTGCCTTGGGTAAAGATCGAGCCAATTGCATCCGATTATGTGGACGACTGGCAACATCAGTAACCAGTGAAATTCTGAAAACAATCACATGCCGATTTAGTGGGAAGTTTTAAAGCTGAACGAAATCCGTGCTGGCTGCTAGCCAACAAATTCCCCGGGTTTTGTGTCCATACGTGCAAGGTGAAAAATATAGTTTTTTAACCGGTGACAGTTTTGGAATTTGAATTATGGGGAAACAGAAGAAGAAAACAAAGTCATCTGCTACACCCCCACCCCCAAAAAATATTCGGGGTGAAAGCGATGAGTCTCTGGATGAAACATCAGAATTAAGTTCAGATGAATCTAACGTTTTCTCGGAGGCAGAGGAAATGTTTCTGGAGGGAGAAGACATTACTCTCGACAAGTAAGTATTTTTGTTATATAACATACGACTGTATGTTCAGCATTTGAATTATGCACATTTTGTATGAGGTGAGATTAGTGTCAGAACTCTGAAACCTTCAAAGATACGCTTTGTAACACCGTTATGGGGAAATAAGTTTCGCAGGCTTGTAAATTACATGTGCAAGTTTGTAGTACAAATTTGCACGGCTGAAAAGCACAACAATTCAGTTATGAGTATTCAAAACTTAATTATACCCGCGGAGTTTTTTACTAACTCTGTTTTACAGAGGATAATTCAAAACACCAATCATCATGCCTCCGCTCACCGCTCGACACCCACTGAACCGTGGATTGACTTGACATTGCAGGACATGTTTTCCTACATGTCTGTGGTCATCTACATGGGTTTAGTCAAATGCAATACGCTCACTGATTACTGGCGAAGGAGTAAACTGTACAACTTGCGGTTCCCAAAACAGGTAATGACCGGCAAGAAGTTCCTCAGAATCACCCAATCCCTTCACATCAGTAGCATGGCGCAGGATGCAGCAAACGACAAGAAGAAAGGTACAGCAGGCTACGACCGTCTTTGCAAAATAAAGCCTCTCTACCAAGAGATTCGAGAGGCCTGCCAAAGGAACTATCACCCTGACCAGGATATTGCCATCGACGAGCGGATGGTTGCCTCCAAAGCTCGCACTGGGCTCAAACAGTACATGAAAAATAAGCCTGTTCGTTGGGGATACAAACTATTTGTCCTGGCTGACTCGAAGAGCGGCTACACGTGGGACTTTTTTGTGTACGAGGGAAAGATTCCGGGAACCAGCGGCAAGGGGATGAGTTACGAGTCGGTAATGGAACTCGTGGACACGCGCTTGCTGGGCACTGGGTACAAACTTTTCGTCGACAATTTCTACACGAGTCCCACCCTTTTCCGCGACCTCCTTCAGAAGAGGATCTGGGCGTGCGGGACCATCCGCACGCACACCCTCGGATTCCCCAGAACGAGCGCCAACGGCCTGGACTCGAAATCTCCCCGCGGCAGCATCCGCTGGATCAGGAAGGACTCGCTGCTGTTTGTCCGGTGGAGAGACACGAGGGACGTGTCCCTGTGTTCCACGCTCCACACGGCTCACTCTGGGGACACCATCAAGAGGAGGGTCAAAGTTGCCCATCAGAGCTGGGAGATTAAAGATGTCCCAGTTCCACCAGTGGTAAAGGATTACAACCAGTATGTACTATATATTCAACTATGTTTTCTGCTTTTTGAAATGTAATCATGTGTGGTTGATATCTATCTATATATATCTATATACATGTGGCTATCTATATATATCGATATACATGGCACATTTCTCAGTGTGTTTTTTCTTCTTCTGCCCTCCAGGTGTATGGGTGGAGTGGACCTCTCTGATGCCCTGATAGGGTACTATTCAGTCAGCCACAAGACGCAACGATGGTACAAGACCTTCTTTTATCATTTCATTGACATTGCGATTGTGAACGCCTTCCTCCTCCACAAAGACATCCGAAAGCGCAAAGGAGAGACCCCTCTGTCACAGAAGGCCTTCAGAGAGATCCTCGTCGAGGAGCTGGCGGAGGTGGGCTGTCGATACGCGGCCAATCCCGGCTCTTCGTCTCCAAACACGACATCTGTTGCTCCAGACAAGACGCAGCACAGGCCAACGCACATCAGTGGAGACAGCACCGCTGGTCGGCTGAGGTGCAAACAGTGTGGTTTACGCACACCAGTGAAGTGTTTAACCTGCGATGTGGCTTTGTGCTTTGTCCCCAAACGTGAGTGCTACAATAGCTGGCATGACGCTCAAACACTGGAAAAGCTGTAAATATGTGGGTGTGAAAAGTTTGGCGTGCATTTTTTTAATAAACTTATTTTCCACAGTGGCGCTTGTTTTGACTTATATGTACAACGTTTCGTTTCAAGAAGGGGAAAGAAGCAGTATAAAGTTTTATGCTACAGTTACTCTGCGTCAGCTATGCTAAGGGTGGGTCTGGACAGTGGGTGGGATGGCTCTAAGTGTCACCTTTCATTACAGAGAAATGGCTTGATGTCCCTTTAGGAAAAACATGTAAATATTCATTTTTTTTGTGGTATTGTTATAAAGTTGCAAGTGCTTCTTGGACTAAGTAAAGCATATTTCATACTGTGGTCCCACTCAGTGTACCACATTTGCATGTAGGTATTTAGCAGACGCTCTTATCCAGAGCGACTTACAGTAAGTACAGGGACATTATACCCTAGGTAAGTAGGGTGAAGTGCCTTGCCCAAGGACACAACGTCACTTGGCACGGCCGGGAATTGAACCAACAACCTTCTGATTAATAGCCCTACGCCCTAACCGCTCAGCCATCTGACCCCTTCCAACTGTTAGCTCCCAGTTATAAATCACCTGCAGGTGTCTGAATACAAACATAATATTATATTTCATTGTGTTCAAACATATTTAAAACCAGTAGCATTCACAGTGAATCTGATGGGTGTGAAGCACCCTCTGAGTGTCACCTTTCTAAAGAGACCCACACCATGCATGTACTCCAAATGGTTCAAGATTTAAATGTACTTGGGTATGCCTTGATTAGGCATTTTAGGCTATAAAAAAATCACAATATTACAATCCTCTGTTTGATCATTTGCAGGATTGAACCTTTAACCGACTGCTTCCAATCGACAGGAAATCTTTTGCTTTCAGCGGTCTACGTGTTCTCTCTTCCGTCCTCGCGTTCCGTAACCATGTCCCCCGTGTCTCCTCGTGTTCCGTAACCATGTCCCCGTGCCTCCTCGTGTTCCGTAACCATGTCCCCGTGCCTCCTCGTGTTCCGTAACCATGTCCCCGTGCCTCCTCGTGTTCCGTAACCATGTCCCCGTGCCTCCTCGTGTTCCGTAACCATGTCCCCGTGCCTCCTCGTGTTCCGTAACCATGTCCCCGTGCCTCCTCGTGTTCCGTAACCATGTCACCGTGCCTCCTCGTGTTCCGTAACCAGGGGCGCCGTATAGGGGGGAAAAGTTATGACGATTCAAAAACAATTTGAAAAAATTATAAACTTTTTTTTCTTTTTTCATGGGGCCCAAAAATCCTGGCGACGCCTCTGTCGGTAACCATGTCCCCTGTGCATCCTCGTGTTCCCAGGAGGTTCAGATGAAGTTCATGGACGGTCGGATCAAGCTGATGAACGAGATCCTGGGGGGGATCAAGATCCTGAAGTTCTACGCCTGGGAGCGGGCCTTCCTGGAGCGGGTGGAGGGCCTCCGGGAGAAAGAGCTGGAGGCCCTGAAGAGATCCCAGGTCCTCTACTCCATCTCCATCGCCTCCTTCAACTCCTCTTCCTTCCTGGTGAGTGAGAACCAATGACTGTTGACGCCGGTCTTACCAAAAATAAAAAAAAACTGACCAGGGGGCGCTGTTATAGCACCTTCCACCACTGTTTGGAAACTGTCAGGGTAAAGGTTAGGGTTAGTGCTTGAACATTTGCTGAATAGTATGGTAAGGTATTTGAACAGCGCCCCCTGGTCCTAGTTTTTGATATGACACTGATTTCGGAAACCGGCCATCTTGGCCACGCGAGAACATCGCTGGAAAGATCAAGATTCATTCATACGGGACACTGCACCCTCCGCAGATTGCGTTTGCCATGTTCGGAGTCTACGTGTTGATCGACGACAAAAACGTCCTGGATGCCCAGAAGGTCTTTGTTTCCATGGCGCTGATCAACATCCTGAAGACCCCGCTGAGTCAGCTGCCCTTCGCCATGAGCACCACCATGCAGGTCAGAGGTCAAATGATGTCATCACTAGGGGACGATGCCGGTCGCCATTGATATTGACATTCACATGAAGTTTGAACCATAGAATGACAGTCCACCTGTATTATGCAACAACAGATTTTTTGCGTTCCTTTAGAATCCCTGATTTTTCAGTCTACAGAATCTTGACTGGCACAACCTCTATGTTTCACCCTCCTAGACATTTTCAACCGTTTAAGTCTCATATACATTAGTAATAGAACTCAGGAACATTCAATCTTAACCAGCATATACTGTATATCATAGCACAAAATAGAACTTCTGCTACAGTCTAACAGTTCACCAAAGCCTTAATAACAGGTGCTGTATTGTACACAAACACGTGCCAAGACCCAAGTCTTGGTTAGGGTTGGCATACATGCGGCTGTGTGGAGTGTTGTGAGTGGATGGTGTAATGAGGGGGATGTGCTGTGTTGGCCCAGGCCCTTGTCTCCCTGAAGCGCCTGGGGAAGTTCCTGTGCCAGGACGAGCTCAAGCCTGACAGTGTGGAGAGAGCCCCCTACAGCCCTGGTATGGACACACACACACTGACACAGTCTCTCTCACACACTGACACCCTCACACACTGACACACACACACCCTCACACACTGACACACACCCTCACACAGTGGGAAGACACACATTCCCAGTGCTGAGCGTGCATCTTCACATCACTTCTATTCTACACAGCCCCACTGAAATGAAGAGTCACATACTGTCACACGGTCATCCAAAAGGCAGACCAGTTTGGGAAAGGATGCTTTTCAAGCACCAGACCCCACATCTCCCAGTTCAGCTAATCCCCCCGCAGGCCCAGACTCTACCCACTACAGTCCTGTTTCATCTTAAGGCCTTTAATTGCATTGTGTTTAACACGATTACTGCCTCGCACTGATGTGACGAATGTGTGGGTTGTTGGGGGTGTTTTAATAGTGTGTGTGTGAGCGTCAGATCTCTTTCAACGTGACGGTGTGTGTGTACAGTAAGAGAGTAACTGTAATGGTTTGTGGCCTACCAAACAGGATATGGAGTAATGTATAAATGGGGATTACTAAAGCTGCATGTCTCCGAACTATAATTAAGAAAAGCTCATAATGTTTAGGGAGCAGTGGTAGTTTTCCATAATCTCTTTTCTGTCTGTCTCTGTCTGTCTGTCTCTGTCTGTCCGTCTGTCTCTGTCTGTCTGTCCGTCTGTCTCTGTCTGTCTGTCCATCTGTCTCTGTCTGTCTGTCTCTGTCTGTCTGTCCGTCTCTGTCTGTCTGTCCGTCCGTCTCTGTCTGTCTGTCCGTCCGTCTCTGTCTGTCCGTCCGTGTCTGTCTGTCCGTCCGTCTCTGTCTGTCTGTCCGTCCGTCTCTGTCTGTCCGTCCGTCTCTGTCTGTCTGTCCGTCCGTCTCTGTCTGTCTGTCCGTCCGTCTCTGTCTGTCTGTCCGTCCGTCTCTGTCTGTCTGTCCGTCCGTCTCTGTCTGTCTGTCCGTCTCTGTCTGTCTGTCCGTCCGTCTCTGTCTGTCTGTCCGTCTCTGTCTGTCCGTCCGTCTCTGTCTGTCTGTCTGTCCGTCCGTCTCTGTCTGTCCGTCCGTCTCTGTCTGTCTGTCCGTCTCTGTCTGTCTGTCCGTCCGTCTCTGTCTGTCTGTCCGTCCGTCTCTGTCTGTCTGTCCGTCCGTCTCTGTCTGTCTGTCCGTCCGTGTCTGTCTGTCCGTCCGTCTCTGTCTGTCCGTCCGTCTCTGTCTGTCCGTCCGTCTCTGTCTGTCTGTCCGTCCGTCTCTGTCTGTCTGTCCGTCCGTCTCTGTCTGTCCGTCCGTCTCTGTCTGTCTGTCCGTCCGTCTCTGTCTGTCTGTCCGTCCGTCTCTGTCTGTCCGTCCGTCTCTGTCTGTCTGTCCGTCTCTGTCTGTCTGTCCGTCCGTCTCTGTCTGTCTGTCCGTCTCTGTCTGTCCGTCCGTCTCTGTCTGTCTGTCCGTCCGTCCGTCTCTGTCTGTCCGTCCGTCTCTGTCTGTCCGTCCGTCTGTCCGTCCGTCCGTCTCTGTCTGTCTGTCCGTCCGTCTCTGTCTGTCTGTCTGTCCGTCTCTGTCTGTCCGTCCGTCTCTGTCTGTCTGTCCGTCTGTCTCTGTCTGTCTGTCTGTCTGTCCGTCTGTCTCTGTCTGTCTGTCCGTCCGTCTCTGTCTGTCTGTCTGTCCGTCCGTCTCTGTCTGTCTGTCCGTCTGTCTCTGTCCGTCTGTCCGTCTCTGTCCGTCCGTCTCTGTCCGTCCGTCTCTGTCCGTCCGTCTCTGTCCGTCCGTCTCTGTCCGTCCGTCTCTGTCCGTCCGTCTCTGTCCGTCTCTGTCCGTCTCTGTCCGTCTCTGTCCGTCTCTGCCTCCGTCTCTGCCTCCGTCTCTAACTCACAAAAGTGTCTCTCTTCCCACTCCATGCCTTGGCTCACTCCTATGTCCCCCCCGTCCTCCCTCCCCCACTGTCCTCCCTCCCTCCCTGTCCTCCCTCCCTCCCTCCCTGTCCTCCCTCCCTCCCTGTCCTCCCCCCTGTCCTCCCTGCCCCCCCTGTCCTCCAGACGGCGACGGGGTGGTGATAGACGGCGGCACCTTTGCGTGGGCCAGGGAGGGCCCCCCGTGCCTGCGGAGGATCACCATGCGGGTGAAGAGGGGCTCCCTGGTGGCCGTGGTGGGCCACGTGGGCTCCGGGAAGTCCTCGCTGCTGTCCGCCATGCTGGGGGAGATGGAGAAAAGGAGCGGCTCCGTCTGCGTCAAGGTCAGCTCCACTCAGGGCGGGACGACTGCTGGGGGGGGGGGGGGAACGGCATGGAGTTTAGGCGCGTGATTAGCATGCATTGGATGGTTTATTTGTGTGTGCAAAGCTGAGCTGAACTATTACTATACCATGTGCCGTCATATTTTGTGTTCCCCGATGATGGTGTACACTGAAGCGACTCTAGAGATATGAAAGTAGAACCTTGTGATTAATCTCAGAAAAGAGAGAAGAGAAATGAATGTGTTTTTGTTACTGTGTGTGTGTGTGTCTGTGTGTTCCAGGGCTCGGTAGCCTATGTCCCCCAGCAGGCCTGGATCCAGAACGCCACCCTGAAAGACAACATCCTGTTTGGCCAGGAGAGGAAGGAGAGCTGGTATCACAGGGTGGTGGAGGCCTGCGCCCTGCTGCCAGATCTGGACATCCTGCCCGCGGGTGACGGCACCGAGATCGGGGAGAAGGTACCACAAAACCCCCTTGTTCTGCGGAAAAGTCGAGTTTGTAGTGCCTGTCAGGGGTGTGTGTCTGTGGATGCTGCTGGTCATGAGAGGCCAAGAAGGTGTTTTTAGAGAGCAGGAAGTTCAAACGTCTCCTCCTCCTGCTCTCTCTCTCCATCCCTGTCTCCCACCCCCTTCAGGAGGGTACTGTAACCTCACCCTCGCATGTTTTTTCTCGAGAACCTGCATGGATGGATGGATAAATAAATCATGGATGGATGAATGGATGATGGATGGAAGGAATACTAGAATCATGGCAGAATGGATGAATTGATCCATGGATGAATACATGGATTGATTGGATGAGTGGATGGAAGAATATTTAAAAAATGGATGCGTGGAACCATGGATGGATGAAGTCATGCGATGAGTACCGTGCACCTCACCTCAGTCTGGGGCCCCCGGTCCCTCCAGGGTCTGAACCTGTCAGGGGGCCAGAAGCAGAGGGTGAGCCTGGCCCGGGCCGTCTTCAGGAAGGCGGACGTATACCTGCTGGACGACCCCCTCTCCGCCGTGGACGCCCACGTGGGCCAGCACATCTTCGACAGGGTTGTGGGGCCCAGGGGCGTGCTCAAGGACAAGGTCCGTAGGCAGAGCCGGAGATGGAGGGCACGCTCCGTTGCACAGCACACGGAGACGCACATGAAAGACACATCACAGTTACACAGCGAGAGCAACCGTCGTTTCGAGATCGTTTTCTTGAAATGACTACCTAACCCTGCATGTAGAACATTGTAGCCCAGCTCCCCAGACATGGAATAGACCTAGAGCTAAAGGAAGAGAACAATGAATTGACATTGAAAATGTGTTCTAGTCTGTAGGACAAGGCTTAATCCATATCTGGGAAACTGGACCTACATGTGTGCTTGAACCTTGATTCGAGTTTGTGTGTCCACACACTGTCTCACCGTGTGTGTGTGTTCAGACTCGTGTGCTGGTGACCCACGGCCTGGGCTACCTGCCCCAGGCCGACCTGATCCTGGTTATGGTGGAGGGAGAGATCACCGAGATGGGCTCCTACCTGGAGCTGATGGGGAGGAAGGGGGCGTTCGCCGAGTTCATCCGGGTCTTTGCCGGCACAGAGCGCAGAGAGAGCTCCACGCACAAGGGTGAGAGCACAGTGGGGCCTTACACAGGTCACACAGGGGTGAGAGCACAGTGGGGCCTTACACAGGTCACACAGGGTGAGAGCACAGTGGGGCCTTACACAGGTCACACAGGGTGAGAGCACAGTGGGGCCTTACACAGGTCACACAGGGTGAGAGCACAGTGGGGCCTTACACAGGTCACACAGGGGGGAGAGCACAGTGGGGCCTTACACAGGTCACACAGGGTGAGAGCACAGTGGGGCCTTACACAGGTCACACAGGGGGCACAGTGGGGCCTTACACAGGTCACACAGGGTGAGAGCACAGTGGGGCCTTACACAGGTCACACAGGGTGAGAGCACAGTGGGGCCTTACACAGGTCACACAGGGGGCACAGTGGGGCCTTACACAGGTCACACAGGGTGAGAGCACAGTGGGGCCTTACACAGGTCACACAGGGTGAGAGCACAGTGGGGCCTTACACAGGTCACACAGGGTGAGAGCACAGTGGGGCCTTACACAGGTCACACAGGGGGCACAGTGGGGCCTTACACAGGTCACACAGGGTGAGAGCACAGTGGGGCCTTACACAGGTCACACAGGGTGAGAGCACAGTGGGGCCTTACACAGGTCACACAGGGGTGAGAGCACAGTGGGGCCTTACACAGGTCACACAGGGTGAGAGCACAGTGGGGCCTTACACAGGTCACACAGGGTGAGAGCACAGTGGGGCTAAGGCCAGACTTGACAAAAGGGACAGTCCTCAGATATATTACCTTTATTGTAATACCTAAAATTAGAGTACAGGTTTGATGTTCTCACCAATGTTGAAGTGCTGGAGACAATACTTGAAAGTTTATCTAAAAATAAAGATGGATGGATATATGGATGGAAAGAATGATCGTAAAGGCAGTATCTCAAAATACACCACAAATTACAATGCGAAAAGAAAGACGTTAAATGGGATGTACTAAAATGAGGTGTTTGTCGTAATAAATCTGATGTATGCAAACCTTAAGAGTCCCTGTACTCCAACACAGTAAGTACAGGGCTAGGGGTGGATGGTACAGTCATATTCCCACAAATGTCAAAAGGCCATTAAAAACATCCCCACACTAACAATTAGTGGCATAGCAAGGGACGTGTTTGAATATCGGGTGATGAGATTACTCTCCCCGCCAGGGTTCAAACCGAACCGCCACACTTGCTCGGGCACCATGTTGAAAACTGTCGCATTTTCATTCCAGGAAAGCGCAAGTCGGTCTCCTCTCGTCTCAGCATGACTGACTTCTCCATCGATCTTTCCAAGGAGCAGCTGATTAGGTAAGCTGTCATACGGCAGGACGCCCGTGGACGAGGCTGTCATACGGCAGGACGCCCGTGGACGAGGCTGTCACACGGCAGGACGCCCGTGGACGAGGCCTCCGGGCCAGTGAGCCGAGCGAAACCCCTGACTGAGGTGGAACCAAGTCTTGTCATGTCTGTCTAGAGTAGGAGACAGGTTTCATACGATTAACGGCAAAGGTGGTTTAGTCGGTAGTTCTTACGGTGGCAACCGTAAGAACTGACAAATGTGGTCCTTGCAGGAAGTTGGAACAGCTCAGCTCGGGTCAATTAATGATGCAAGCGTGATCTCATGTTCTCTCTGTCTCTCTCTCTCTCTCCACCCCCCCCCCCCCCAGCTGTGACATGAGCAGTGCCAGTATCCAGGCCATGGAAGCCATCTCCAACCTGGACCAGCAGCAGGACTCCCAGGACCTGGGCAAGCTCACGGAGGCTGACAAGGCCAACACCGGGAGGGTGAGGAGTCTGTCACGTCCTGCCAGGTCACGTCCTTCCAGGTCACGTCCTGCCAGGTCACGTCCTGCCAGGTCACGTCCTGCCAGGTCACGTCCTGCCAGGTCACGTCCTGCCAGGTCACGTCCTGCCAGGTCACGTCCTGCCAGGTCATGTCCTGGGAACGCACACTGTCTGGAAGCATTTCCGTTGGCGTGCACGTCGTCTGTCAGTGTATTCCCGGAAGAGAACGCTTCTGTTTCTCCATCCTTTTTTTCCATCACTTTTGTTTTTCAGGTAAAGCTACAGATGTACACCGAATACTTCAAGACGATTGGCTTAGCCTTCATCATCCCCATCGTCCTCCTCTACGCCTTCCAGCAGGGCGCCTCCCTCTCCTACAACTATTGGCTGAGCCTCTGGGCCGACGACCCCATCGTCAACGGCACCCAGATCGACACCGACCTCAAGCTGGGCGTGTTTGGAGCGCTGGGATTTGCTCAAGGTGGGTGGGGGGTGGAGCTTGGAGCAAACAGCGGGCCTTCGCCATAAATGTAAAGCCCGGCTCGGTGTCGTGTGGCTCTCATAGCAGTGGTTCTGGTTCGAGCAGTGAGGATATCCGTGAGCAAAAGCATTACTTGAAGAAAACACCAAGAAGGAAATACATTATTTACATTTAATCATTTAGCAGACGCCCTTATCCAGAGCGACTTACAGTAAGTACAGGGACATTCCCCCTGAGGCAAGTAGAGTGAAGTGGTGCTTTGCCCAAGGACACAACGTCATTTGGCACGGCCGGGGAATCGATCTGGCAACCTTCTGATTACCAGCCCGACTCCCTCACCGCTCAGCCATCTGACTCCTCCTCGTATCATGTACAGTTGACGTTTCTCCAACCGTGACTCTAACCCTTGTTTCGCCTCGACCCTTTCCCCTGGCTGTGAACCCCGCAGGCATAGCCGTGTTCGGCACCACGGTGGCCATCTCCCTGGGGGGCATCATCGCCTCGCGCCACCTCCACACGGACCTCCTCAACAACGTCCTCCACTCGCCCATGTCCTTCTTCGAGTGCACGCCCAGCGGCAACCTCCTCAACCGCTTCTCCAAGGAGATCGACGCCATCGACTGCATGATCCCCGACGGGCTCAAGATGATGCTGGGGTACGTCTTCAAGCTGCTGGAGGTGTGCATCATCGTCCTCATGGCCACGCCCTTCGCCGGCGTGGTGCTGCTGCCCCTCGCCCTGCTGTACGTGTTCGTGCAGGTAGGCCGGCCCGCTGACTCCTCCCCTAGCACCGCGTCACACTTCCGGGAAACATCTGGACGTTTACGATTGCTTCCTGTTGTTGAAGAACTGGTTAGCTACTGGTATCTACTGAAGCTCAGAGAGAATCTGACCCGTAACATGCGGCGAACGACATACTATTATTGTTATTTCGATTCTACTCGACTGCTTTTTAAAATATAAAACCGGCATCGCTTCTTATTTTCCGCGTGCAGAAACTCCACGTTGTACCCCGTTCAGTCCCTGTGGTTGTGTCTGTCCGTTCTGCCTCAGAGTTTCTACGTGGCCACGTCCTGCCAGCTGCGCCGGCTGGAGGCGGTGAGCCGCTCGCCCATCTACAGCCACTTCAACGAGACGGCGCAGGGCGTCAGCGTGATCCGCGCCTTCAGGGAGCAGCCTCGCTTCGTCCTGCAGGCCAACCAGCGCATCGACCTCAACCAGACGTCCTACTTCCCCCGCTTTGTGGCCACCAGGTGGAGCTCGCAAATGGGCACGGGCAGACGTACACGCATGCACACATACGCACACGTACGCACATTGATATGTACAGTATATACATACACACACACACAAATAGACACACATACATGCCACACAAACACAATTACGTTCTAATGCTAATTTGACATATTTTGCCAAAGCTGAACACCTGTTAAAAAAACAACAACTGACAATGTAAGTCCATTCCTTATCCTTCATATGTGTACGTGCCTCTACCTCTCTGTATGTTTCCCCAGTGTCCTTTGACTACTCGAAACCCTCTTCGCACGTTCACCTTGTGTTGGTTCTCAGGTGGCTGGCAGTGAACCTGGAGTTCCTGGGGAATCTGCTGGTGCTGGCGGCGGCCATCTTGTCAGTGCGGGGCCGAGCGTACCTGAGTCCAGGCATCGTGGGGCTGGCCGTGTCCCACTCCCTGCAGGTCAGACCTCTCACACTCCTGCACACCTCACAAGCAGTCCGCTGCCCTGCCCCATGGCTGACAGGGCATAAACCTGCGGACGATATGGAGCCACAGCCTTGTTGTGGGAGAAAAGAAAACAAACTGTGAAATGTTATTCACTTCAGAGATGTTAGCGAGAGGTATGTTTACTTACATAGGCATTTAGACATCTTGCGGGACACTTTTTCCAAGGTCAGGTACATCAACTCGCTAAATAATATTCCAAAGACATTAAGGGTAATCAGCCCGAGTTCAGATAAATGTCGGCTGTTTGTAATTTGAGCGAACTGTTCCTTTAAAACCCCCATGTCCGTGCCGTTGGTCGCCTGGTGCGGTTGTCCTGGCAGGTGACGGGCATCCTGAGCTGGATAGTTCGAGCCTGGACAGACGTGGAGAACAACATCGTGTCCGTGGAGAGGGTGAAGGAGTACGCCGAAACTGCTAAAGAGGTGTGTGTGGCTTTGAACTGGGACACCATTCCTCCTCACGTTCCCTTCATCCCCTATATCAGGGGTTCCCAACCCTGGTCCTCGGGCCTCCCTGTCCTGCTTGTTTTGTTTCCTTGTTCCAACACACCTGATTCGAATGAATGGTCGTTAGCAGGTTTCTGAATAACTCGATAACGACCCATTCATTGGGATCAGGTGTGTTGGAGCAGGGAAACATCTAAAACATGCAGGGCAGGGAGGCCCGAGGACCAGGATTGGGAACCCCTGCTCTATATTATATGATGTCTTATATTATGTATGTATGTCCTTGTGAGAGATGGTAGAGCAGTGATCAACCAGTTCTAAGGAGACACGTAGCCACAACATCTATAATATCCTGACATAAATCATTAATAAAGATAATGCTTCTATGTGGAAGCTGGTGTTTGGTGGTGGTAGTCAGAGAGTACTGCAGTATTGTATCCTGCCTCTCCGTGACTGATGGGCTCTGTCTGGCCCCACTGCCCAGGCTCCCTGGACCGTGGACGGGAGCCCGCTCCCCCTGGCCTGGCCCTCCACTGGAACCATCCGGATTGAGGATTATGGGCTGCAGTACCGCAAGGGCCTGGACTGGGCCCTCGAAGGCATCTCCCTCAACATTCAGGAGAGAGAGAAGGTCAGTGATGGGTCGGTGACAGGGTTGATTTAACGATATCGCAGGGTTGGGTAGTGTCAGATTATGTGTCATTGGGATTACGTACTTGCCAGAACATGCCAGTTTTATGAAACAATACAGTACACCTGTAGATGTTTATGCCAGCATGTGTTTGTAAGGGTATATTTAAGTTGACCGATTTGACAGTTTTTTTGATGGTGCCTTAACTAACATTAGTTTTTTTATGCTGTTTAATGGATAATGGAGGTCTTTTTCTTTAATATTTACATTGAAAATTGAAGATTTTTCTTTCAGTGAAAGTGATTCTCTCACGTTACAAGAGCAAAGTCCACCATGTGGCTTCCGATTAAAAAAACAAAAAAACAGCAGCAACAAAAAACCTTGACTAAATCACTCATCCAGTTCCACCTTTGAGGGTCCCCTTCCTCTCCCCGCAGGTGGGGATCGTGGGACGGACCGGAGCTGGGAAGTCTTCTCTGGCCTTGGGGATTTTCCGCATCCTGGAGGCGGCGAAGGGAGAGATCTACATCGACGGGATCAACATCGCTCACATCGGCCTCCATGACCTTCGATCCAGGATCACCATCATCCCCCAGGTGAAAACAACCCCAAGCTCCCAAACACACATAACATCCACAACCCACGCACACTCTGCTCTCACCCTGACCCCGCGCTCCGTGGCCCCCAGGACCCCGTGCTGTTCTCTGGGTCTCTGAGGATGAACCTGGACCCCTTCGACAGCTACACGGACGAGGAGGTGTGGAGGTCCCTGGAGCTGGCCCACCTCAAGAGCTTCGTGTGCAGCCTGCCAGACAAGCTGAGCCACGAGTGCTCCGAGGGAGGAGAGAACCTCAGGTAGAGAACAGTGGAGGGTGGAGAGAACCTCAGGTGGAGAGAACCTCAGGTGGAGAGAACCTCAGGTAGAGAGAACCTCAGGTAGAGAGAACCTCAGGTGGAGAGAACCTCAGGTAGAGAGAACCTCAGGTGGAGAACAGTGGAGGCTGGAGAGAACCTCAGGTGGAGAGAACCTCAAGTAGAGAGAACAGTGGAGGGAGGGGAACCGTTGTTGACCATTCAAACTCTCAAACGTTCCAGACCCCGTTATCGGTCATGACCGTGTCTTCCGTTCGTTTGTTAAAGGTTTTCTGCCACCACGAAAGAAAGTAACTCACAGATATGTATACACCTTAAATTGCATGTATAGAAGATTGCAGTATTTTACTTTGACATGACATAAATGTATAAACACAATCTCAACTTTACGTGTAGTATAGTCTTGCGCTGCGGCAAACTGGACATTTCTGTATTGAAAGTGGTTTGGATGTCCGATCACGTGACCCCCATGGCTAACTGCCAGAATGAGAAAATAACATTCACCGACATCTCACAATTGTATGTTTAAGCCAGAATGTTCCAATATAGGTGTGTATCTACATACCAAGAATAGTACTTACAGCCCACACGAGGCTTCCCAGCTATACACCTCAGGCGTATCGGTCTTCCTCCCTCTTTCTCCCCCTCCTGTCCCCAGTCTGGGGCAGCGCCAGCTGGTGTGCCTGGCCCGAGCTCTCCTGAGGAAGACCAAGGTCCTGGTCCTGGACGAGGCCACTGCTGCTGTGGACCTGGAGATGGACAACCTGATCCAGTCCACCATCCGCACCCAGTTTGAGGACTGCACTGTGCTGACCATCGCTCACAGACTCAACACCATCATGGACTACACCAGGTACCGCACACACACACACACACACAGAGACTCAACACCATCATGGACTACACCAGGTACCGCACACACACACACACACAGAGACTCAACACCATCATGGACTACACCAGGTACCGCACACACACACACACACACACACAGAGACTCAACACCATCATGGATTACACCAGGTTACCTCATATCTCCCTCCTTCTCCCTGTCCTCCACCTCTCCAGGGTGATTGTGATGGACAGAGGGTCCGTCACAGAGATGGACTCCCCCTCCAACCTCATCTCCCAACGTGGACAGTTCTATCGCATGTGCCTGGAGGCCGGCCTGGTGTGAGCTCTCCCCAGACATGAGGCTCCAGGGTCGGGCAAACCCAGCGACAGACGCCCTTCCTCCTCTGGAGGACCACGTGGGAACGGGACAGCCAAGCTAGAAGAACCACGAGAGCACTAGAGACTCAAATGACCAGAATCGAATTAACGTGCATTGTTCTGCCACAGGCGGGACGACCAGACGACTGTGGACCGTGTCTAACTGGTGATAGAGAAGCAGAGGGCACAGACAGGCAGAACGGCTTAATCGGAACTTTGACTTGAACTTGATTAGACGCTCGTTGCGTTGCGTGGAGACGCTCGCATGGCGGGAGTGAGACGGCACATACAGGGTTTACTGAAGCTAGAGGGATCCTTCCACACACGTCCTCGCACACAAACACTTTGTCTCTCTTCGCCAAACGTAGCTTTCCACCCACAAGGTCTGACAAACTCTCTGTCTTTCCACACGGTGTGCTGACTGTCAAACCTATGCTAGACTGGCCCTCATCACCCTCATTGTCATCACTTAGAATTTAAATAACCCAGAGACATCCTAAGTCATTGTCTTTGTTTTGTATTCAGTTTCCAAGATGGTGCTTAGTTTACTGAGAGTTGTGGTAAGAAACCTGTTCTCTATTTTTCAAACGTCTGTCGAGAAAAGCAATGCTACGAGACAATAAAATGACAATAAGCTAGAAAGACAACTTTATTTATTAAAGTACAACATTTTAAAAAGAGAACAGAATATCTGAATCTAACAAGAATCTGTAATGTCTGTGTACACGTTTTGTGGCACTTAAATTTGTTACGTTCTTTGGAACATTAAACCTAATTGGAACGTTTCCATGGTGTGTAGTGGTCTGTTTTCAAAACTGCATATACAATAACTGAAAGGTTTACCTCTCCAAAAAAAAAGAAATTGTCTGAATGATCACAGTAAAATGAAACACTTTAGGCTTCAAACAGATGTGCTGACTTCACAGGTACAAAATTGTCCACTCAGATCTTTGGCACCTTTCAACTCACTCTGCATTCCACATCTTATCATCTCTCTACTTGCTAAATAATGTGTTGCTTAAATAAAGAGATAAATGCAAGGAAGAGACTGGTCAAACTAAACCTCAAAGATTCTCTACGCGTAACGTTTCCCCAGTAAGTTTAATGATACTGTAGGTCCTTAATAATAGTATTATTGCCATTTAAACAACTCACATCTGATTTGAGACTTAAATACTTTTATATCGTTTTTTGCTGAGACATTTTGTAATATTATGAAAAAAAAAAAAAAAGTTTCTAATTAGAACTAAATCAATGGAACACAATAATTTATTTTTAAATAAAACAATATTGACTCTGCCCATGTATACGATTGGAGTAACGTTTACTGTCTTGAAACAAATGACAATTTTGTGAACTTGAATGAAGACAGACTGATTGGGTTTCAGTTGTTCTCTAAACAAATGTATTATGAATTGATGATAACTGCGTCTTATGCACAGGATCAATATGCCCACAAAATGAAAAAAAATGAATAATAATACAAAAATGTTAAACATCCCAAACTGGCAAGAAAACATTTGATCTGCGTTCTTGCATTTTTATGTCTTTAAAAGGTTTGTGTAGCACCTTTATCCCTTTGCCCTTAAAAAAAGAAAAGAAAAAAACGTTTTAATAACCTTACAACCAGATTTACACTTTTAGCCTTTTAGCTTGTGATCTTTTTATCTTTATTATCCCTGTTAGACTTTTGGCTTTTTACTTTGCTAGATACACTTTACACACATTAGGGTTAAAGTTAGGGTGAGGCCTGCTGCTGTTCAGCTTCTCCACAGTCTCCAGCTATCTTGCAGTCTCTTCATCCCTGATCAGTTCATCACTGGTCCACTGCCACCAGGCTGGTCTCTTCATCCCCGATCAGTTCATCACTGGTCCACTGCCACCAGGCTGGTCTCTTCATCCCTGATCAGTTCATCACTGGTCCACTGCAACCAGGCTGGTCTCTTCATCACTGGTCCACTGCAACCAGGCTGAGTTTGGTCTCTTCGTCACTGATCCACTGCCACCTGGCTTGGTCGTTGCAGGCATGTTTGACACATTTTCTCTACTTCCAGATGTTTCCAAGGCCACCTGGTGCTGTCCCCTAGGCATCCCATAATAACACTTTGTTACAGAGTAAACACCTAAACTCCTTGGTTATTAGGGTAACTTCAGTCTTATTCCTAATTCCTAATCTACTAATGTACCACTATTTATACCCATGTTATGGCTCTCATTGTCTTTGGACCTTGTAAAAATTTGAGCAATAATTTTGATGATTTGGAAATCCTGTGACCCACAGATATCTCTCTCAACCCTGAAGAATGTTAGATGGTTCTACTACACATGAATGTCCCTGCTTTTCCAGGCATGTGGCGCAACATCTTCCTAACATTTGTAGTTGTGAGTGCGGTAGGCTACTTAGCTGGAAAAGTCCCATGGACACTACAGCAAATACTGTCAAATTAAACTGTGTTTCTTTATAAACGTATAACCCTGGACATAGGAGTTTATTAAAGAGTTTATTTTGTCAAGACACACTGTGAAACATAATTAAATGCCCTTTTTTATTCTTTTCAAGTTTCTCTTCACAATTCAATATATTATCACAGATGAAACACTAGAGAATCAAAACGCTGGTTACTGAAATCAAGAAAAACTGTCCTACAGTCTTTCTCCCACAGACTGAGGCAGCACAAAATAACCCTCAGGCGGAACCCTCCAGACCGTGTACTTTTAAGCGAAATAGGTTACGTGTTTGAGTTCCAGAAGCTCACGTTTTGGCATGCTAGTTGCTCACAGGCACACTTCCACACACGCCACACTGTCAACCTTTTCTCACCAGTGTGTATCAAATTAAGCTGTGAAGAGATTCTTATTTAGTGCAAGGCAACAAAAAAAAAGGCAAAACATAATCTGTGTAAAAACTGCCATTGTAGAGTTACTCAATGGTTTCTCAATCCTATGACCAAGCACATGCACGTCCGACAGAGGATTGTTCAAAAAGCTGCCGACCTCATCAACAACTGCCTTTAGGTCTGGCCAAATTGATGACAAAATGATGAACAAAACTGAGAAAACATGTACTGCCCTTCATACCAAAAAGCAACAAATATTAGTTATGGACAGCGCAAATACTTTCGCTTGAGGCCACTTATAGGAACTGAAAATACAAGGTTGTGCGGGGCATGCATTCCAAAACAAGTCACGTAATCTTTGACAATGGTAAAGGAAATGCAATTGTTTTGGCTGGAATCCATTAAACGTTGTAAGTGTTTTACATTCTACAGTGTTCGGACAAACAGAAGCTATCCACGATACATTTTCACACACTCTCAAAGCTTTACAAACACACAAACTCTTAAGTTTTGAGAAAATAGAATATACCTGCTAAAAAAGCAAGCCACATAACGCAAAATTCACCAGCTCGCAAATAAGCTTAGAATAGATTAGGGAATTAGTTGTTTTTTTTTCCAAGAAAAAGGTTCAGTAACATAAAAAAAAAAAAATCGCCATAACTATTCCTCTCGTCCAAATAGAAATTGGAATTTCATATTTTTCACTTCATCATTAGAGACACTGGCCCTGTATATCCATCCAATTGATTTAAGGCACAGGTCACACATTATAATCAGAAATACCCAAAGTCGAGTTCACTGTCTATCTTTAACAGACCACCTCACTTCAGTATTTGTGTTTCTCCTAACCAGACTGAGGGGGCGTTGCATCTGGCCATAGTGATCCTTTTCTATGCTGCCAGACAGTGTATCAGCGTTTCAAGCACTTACTAGTCCCCCACCCCATAAGTGTGAGTGACAACAGTGATCCTTCTCCAGGCCGGAGGATCATTCCGGAAGGTCTCAGAAGACGGTGCATCTTTTGCACTTCTTTTTGACCGGCGGAGGACAGAGCACGGCGCGAATGGCCTCGTCGAAGACGGTCTTCAGTCCTCTCTGGGTGAGGGCCGAGCACTCCAGGTACTTCACCGACCCTGGGTGGGGTCAGCCCACAGGAAGAGGAAGGAGAGACAAACACGATGGTGACGTCGTTATGGGAATGATTCAAGATGTCGCTATGACCGAGTAAGGCACGGCACGAGGCAGACTCAAAGTGCTTCACATGAAAACGTGTCATACAATAAAACAGGGTTTTAAAAAGAAAATGCAGAATAACACATTTAAACTAAAGAATAAAAGAGTAAGAGTATACACTTTTAAATGAATCCAAATTGGATTACTTTAGTTAGCATCTAAGTGAATGTTAACTTGTGTTGACAGACGCGTACAGCCCTACCTATCTCCTTGGCCATGGCCAGGCCCTGGGGGTAGGTGATGGGGGAGAGCTTCTTGTCTCTCAGCCTCTCGATGGTGTCCTTGTCGTCCCTCAGGTCCAGCTTGGTGCCCACCAGGATGATGGGCGTGTTGGGGCAGTGGTGGCGCACCTCGGGGTACCACTGGAAAGGTCACACACAGGTCAAAGGTCACACACAGGTCAAAGGTCACACACAGCTCAAAGGTCACACACAGGTCAAATGTCAAATAAAATTACAAACAAAATCCTGTGAGAATGTTCTGTCTACGAGTGCTAATTTGGTGTACTGACTCACTATAAGTCAATGGTAAGTCAAGTTTTTACCTTTAAGACCACCAAGAATGTACCATTACTATGGTAAAATCCACACAAGAAACCAAGCAGTACCATGTCTTACAACAAGGTGGCGATATGGAGTCATTTCACTCAAATATTCTGTCACAAGAAAAAGGGTGCTAAGTAAATGTTGACTATGTCCTTTCTGGCTGTTGACACTTGATAGGGATTTTGAAACCTGGCAGAGCCGAGGTAGAGACATGATTGAGGCACTGACCTTAGCTCTGACGTTTTCAAACGATGCAGGGCTCACCAGAGAAAAACAGATTAGGAACACATCCTAGGGGGCGGAAACAATGCAAAGACAAACCCCAAGTTAACACTGACAGCAGCATTCACTAAAGCTTAACGAAACCGCCAACATGACACAGGCAACATCACAGCACTCATGTCTACCAACGTTTCACAGCTAGAACAGACACCCAGAGCCTGCTACAGGCAGTGAGGCCTGACTCGTCTTTTATGGACGTAAACTACAGGGCACAAACACTTCAGATGAAACGTCTGCAGTTGTTCAGCCTGGTATACAGGCCTTGAATGGGTTGGTTTTGAAAGGGAGCCCTGCGGTTCCTGGCGGGGTCATTGACATTCAGTGCAGGTAGAGTCACAAAGCCAAACCACAGCTGCCAATTTGGGCTCGCTAGCAAGCCAGTGTGAAGCCATGCTGCCCCCCCCAAAAAACATATTATTTTATTTAACTTTTATACAATATGATTCTTTCTGCCAAGAGTCTATACATTTGCTTTCCCGACCTTGAGTTTTGCAGCTCCGAACACTTACAGGAGACATCTTGGTAGGTCATTTGCTAGGACAACAATGGTGTGGCTATCTCCTCCCAAGTTGTACCGAAATATGCCCCTTATTCATTTCCTGTGAAGCGGCAGTGTGCTTTCCAGTAGGACTGTAGGAGTGCTACAGTTAGAGCAACTGGCTTGGGAGATAGACAAAACCACACTGAAAACAGGAAGTTGAGCGGAGGACAAATTAGGTTCCATAAGGGAAGGGGTGGCAAAGGTTTGAGCACAATTATACCACCAGAGGGCAGAGTGTAAGACGAGAGAGAGGTCAAAGGAAACCATCTTGGAGAAAGGAATACAATATCTATCACGTGTGAAAGAAGCGTGTGTGTGTGTTACCGTCTGTGGGTAAGACAGTGGCCTGAGTCGGTCGTAGTCTTCCTGTCCAGCCGTGTCCCAGAGACCCAGGTTGACCGGCTTGCCGTCCACCATCACATTAGCAGAGTAGTTATCAAACCTGCCAGGCCCAGGGAGAGGCAGGAGCGTTCAGGAGGAAGCCCTTTATAACGGGGCACATTCACACGCACATTGGGATAAAGCTCCACGTATCACTGCCAAGGGGGAGTTTGTACTCACACGGTGGGGATGTACTCCCCGGGGAAGGCGTTGGTGGTGTAGCTGATGAGAAGACATGTCTTACCCACCGCTCTGAGAGAGAGAGAGAGAGAGAGAGAGAGAGAGAGAGAGAGAGAGAGAGAGAAAGAAAGAAAGAGAGAGAGTGAGAGAGAGACAGATAGAGAGAGAGACAGAGACAGAGAGAGAGAGAGACAGAGAGAGAGAGAGAGAGAGAGAGAGAGAGAGAGAGAGAGAGAGAGACAGAGAGACAGAGAGAGAGAGAGAGAGAGAGAGAGAGAGAGAGAGAGAGAGAGAGAGAGAGAGAGAGAGAGAGAGAGAGAGAGACTGATAAGATTGTATAAATGTGCATGTTGTCTAAAAGTGCACAGAACCTTTTGCACAGTCCCTGGAAGCCCTATGTGATACTGTGACTCAAACAACAACCTATTACTACCACTGGAATATCTCTGGATGTGGTGTGAATGAACACACACACTTGTTCATTCCTTCAATGAACAAGTGTGTGTGTGGGGGCCCCCGAGACTCCCCCAAACATGGCTGTCACTGCATACAAACAGTACAGTACACCAAGGGGCCCCGAGGCACCTGAACAAACAAAACGCAAGGCCACAAATACAGCAAGGATTGAAAGCACATAACACACACACACACACACACACACATAGTCTGCTGTGTGTAAACACATAAAAGATAGTAACGGAAGTCGAGACTAGAGGAGACTGTCACAAGGAAGACTGCGGAAGAGTGATAAACAGATGGGTAAACAATAGAAGGAATAAGAAAATGAAGATAGGAAGGGTGGGCTAGCCTAGGCGCGCGTGTGCATCAACGGGCTCTGCCACTTAGTTCTTGAAGGAAAACATGTAATTCCTCAAAGGAGTGAGAGAAACTGGGTAGAGTGAGAGGTCTCGGCAATTCAAGAGAACTGAGAAAATGTCCAGTTAAACATTTTTGACATGCTGACGATAAATGTAATTGCTGTTGCCTGGTTCAAGTCGCCCCCGTATGCTCTGTGAGGTGTGAATCACGATCATGACTAACTGGAAATGTGTCTACCAATGAAGTCAAACCTTCGGGAGTTTTTTTTTTACCCAGTTTGACTTATTTCTTTACACAAACTGTTCTGGATCTTAAAATGCAAGAATGCGACATATGCATAGTAGCCTACAAGAACCACACAGCGCTAGATAAGAGTAAATAAAGAATAAATAATTAAGACCCTTGGATATTTTTTTTTCCTTTTCAATTAAATTCGCAAGCTAGATTTCTTGACGGCTTTATACAACTAGCCTGTTAGAAACGATTTATGTTCCACAATCATCTCACGAATCTGTCTAATCTCATGCACTCAGGGGCAAGAGGTAGACAGAACTGACTGCCGACCAATTCAGTCTGCCAGCCCCAGCCCTTTTTGCAAGAATTGCCATAAATGAGAATCACAAGCTAAAAGGCACATTTTCTGTTTTCACTCCACAAAATATCTTACCCATCGCCAACAACTACGCATTTGATGGCCTGCATCTGCAGAGTGGTTGATGGTATCCAAAAGCACTGTTCTACGTTTAAAAATGTTAAAAAGGTTTCCAATATACTGTATTCGTGGTAAGTGGGCTGGTACGGCTGCAGTCAGGAGGAAAGCGTTCTGCCCTTCTGTCGCTGTAAACGAAGCATTACGGAAAAGTCCGAACTGTTTTAAAGGCGCAGTGGTAACTATTCGCAGAATGCAAGTCGACTTCTTGGTTTAATAAAGTGCAGTATCGATTCATTTGATCCAAAATAGAAAACGGATGTAGCTGCAGCTAATAACTGGAGCATTCAATTTAGTAACGGAAAAAAACAAGTACGCTTCTTACAGACTGTGCTGCAGTTCGAACGACTGAGCGCACTTATTTTATTGACTTACTTGACTCACGAGACGCATCTGAAAGAGTATCCGCTGCCAGCCCTGAAGATGAAACCTGGCACCACATATCCACAGAACTCAGTAACTTGAAACACACTTTACAAAGCCAAACAGGAACAAAACTAATTAAAAACAACAACACGCAAATAACCAGACACACACATATAAAAGGACCACTTCCATTACTTGTAAGAATTTTTTTATTGCTTGACCCGCCATCAGGACAACCTATACCAAAATGATTAAAACTCTGAGCACAACTGGTAAAATCAAACCTTGTACAGTAGTCATCATAAGGATAAGAACAACAATAGAAAAATGGTCCTCTGGCCAATGCAACAGCTTTGGGGACACTGTAGCCTTTTTACAAACATTAAGAGCATGAAAAACGGGAGCATTAAGCAGTTCTTTTCTCTATAAGCCCTGATTCCAGTATCCTAGACAGAAACAAAACCTGACATTTAGGTAATGGATTTTGTACCGTACCAGACTCAACGAACAAGGTCTGGGTTCGGACACTTGCGTTAAGTTGTGGTTATTATCGGGTTTGCGCTTAAATCACCTCCCTTACTGGTTAGTCAAAAATACTTCTGAAAATGAATGATGCTTTTGATATGAACAGAGGATAAAAAGGCAAACCACTTGATATGTGATACACGTGTGGTACAGTCTATATGGGCGGAAACTATATATTCATAAGAAAATAAAAAGTCAAATGAAAGTAGCCATAATTTTGTTTTTTGTTGTTGCTGTATTATACTATACTAAAAACACAGCCATCAGGATATATTCTATCCCAATTGGTAAAATTACGATTTTATTCAATGGCAAAAATTAGTATTCTTAAAAAAAAAAAAAAAAAAAACTTTTTTTCTTTTTCAACAAGAAACAATGCCAGACAAAATGTAATCAACTCAAAAGACATTACCAAGGACAACAGCAAATATATCCAAAACTTAAACATAGTTTAAGATTAGTTAAACAACTTTGCTAAATCTAGCAAGGCAATGCCTTCCCATCTCTTCTCCGGAATATTTAGTTCAGCATGTGGAAAAATACATATTATTATCTTCACAACAATTTGATTCAAGTCCCCCATTAGAAGGACTCTCGTGGACTTAAAACCTGTGCCAAAATGAATCTCTGCTTGTTGGCACACCTAGTATGCAAAGACAAAACATTAGACACCTTCAGGCTAAGGAGAATAAATTCAGTTCCATGTTTGAACTGTGTAAAAAAAGATGCACCCATAGCGAACTGAAATGAGAAGGAACATAAACTTTCCCTGTGCCAGAAAGAAACATGTCAAACAGGACTTGGTTCTAAACGTGTCCAGAGGGAGTGCAGTGGAGGCGCTTCTTCAAACCAGTCATGTGACACAGCTTACAGCATTCTAGAAGTCTAGGATAGACGGCCTACTGCCTCGAACCAAACCTTCAATAGGCTGACCCGCGAGACATCCTATAAAGCAGTTTAGGACAGAGGTTTAAAAAAACGGAGTGGTCTGCATCTCTGACCTACAGCGGTCCCAGTCTTTGATCCATCCCCTACCGTGGAGAATTATCTTGCCTTTGACTGAAACCAACTAATCCTGATGTACCAAAATGCAGCGCAGTGGCATGTGCCATCAGTGGAAGTGATGGGCATTCTTTAAACATGGACCACGTGTTACTGGCTTAACCCAAGATGGAGGTTAGTGACACTAAGACAGCGAGCACATGGCTGCAATACTGGAGTTTATTTTGAAGACTCGTTTGACCCAGTGAAGTTCTCAACCTGTCTGATGAGTAAGTGTTTGTCCATTCAAACTAGTGTCTGGAGCAAGGACACATGTTAAGCCTCTTCAACGGTAAAATCATCTTAGATTCATCACTGCAAACGTATAACAACGTCTCACATTTTAAGAAGGAGTAATTAGAAATACTGTAATTAGCAAAGAAAACTTCACTTTGCAGCACCCCCATGACACAGTGACGAGACCCCGCCCCCTTCAGCCGTCCCATTTGGCACTAGCTTGGTTTGTAGCTGGCATTAGCTGTATTCCTCCCTCCCAGGTCAAAGTTCAGAAGAACGTTCCAGAACGTTACAAGCTTGTCCTCTGGGAGACGTCTGCTATTCTAGATTGGGAGGAGCTAAGAAATATTAAGAGTCTCCAAGCTGAACATGAAGGCAGTCTGATCCTTCAAGGTAACCTTAAAGCTTGAACATCGAAGTACCTCAAGTTCTCATCTGAAATACCGGGACCAAATGCAACATCAAATAATATAGTAGCCGGCGCGTATAAACAGTTTTTTTCTTCAATATATATCACAAACTGTGCAAAAATTATGGTTATGGTCATTTACTCCTACTTTATATAAGCTGTATATGTGCAACTATAATGATTTTAAAAAAGCACATTATGTCACCATGGTAACAATGGCGTTTCTTTCTTCTACTAAGTACCCTTGGGAAACAAAACCAAAAATAATAATAATAATAATAATTAAGACATACCACTGAAACACACCGAAGAACAAGGAGCAGCCTTTGGCGTATCTATTCAAAATTCAAAGCAGGTAGCCCCCCCCCCACCACACACACACACAAACAATTCCCATGATTCCACCTCGAACCTCAGACACGAAGGAAGTCACGGCAACCTCTGTCTTCTGCCTGACCCACGTTTCCACGGCAACGCGTCGTGAGTGTCACCTGTTTCGTCACAACTTTACGATCCTAACTTGAGAAACTGCAGGCGACTGAGGCCTCGATACAGGTTTCCCATCGATGGTTAACGCGCAAAGTTCAGCATAGTTACATACCCATCGCGAAAACCACAAACGGAAAACTCCCATATTACATAAACCCTAACGTGTCAACCCATTATGTGTAGTTCTGCTCTCGACCTGTAGGAGGCACACACCGAACCAACCCTTTGCCTTTTACCTTAAAATACAAACAGACATTATGCACAAGCGTCAAAGGATTCTGTGCACAAACCAAACGAAAACAGAGAGAGGTAACGGCCATTGAGACGTCCTCTACAAGTGATCGTACGTGGGCACCTGCGTGTGAAGGCATGTATCGAAAGAGTCAACATCAGAAAAGAAAGAGTCAACATTAGAAAAGAAAGAGTTAACATCAGAAAAGAGTTAACATTAGAAAAGAAAGCGGTTTTGCATTGGTGGGCCCTGCGCTGGGGGGGGGGGGGGGAGAGAGGGGGCGGAGGAGAGGGTGGGGAAGAGAGAGGGGTGGTGTGGAGGAGAGGAGGGGGACTCAGACAGAGAGAGACACGAAGCTGTTGTACTGCTGGATGTTCCTCTTCAGGATGTCTGAGCAGGGCCCCAGCACGCGCTCGAAGCGAGGCCGGTCCAGCTTGACACACTTCAGGGGGCCCCGGGACACCACGGTGGCTGCCCGCGGCCGGTTCATCAGCAGGGCGATCTCACCTGAGGCAGGAAGCAGGGGGACGTTACAGCTTACACAGAAAAATGATATACATCATAATGATATACATAAACTCAAATATATCAATTGTATGATATATAAGTAGAATGATTATTGTATATCGATCGATCGATATCTATCTATCTATATATCTAGCGATATATATATATATAGATAGATATAACACATCTTGAAAGCACTGCCCAAAAATACAGTTGCAGTTAACACTCACCAAAATAGTCGGACGGCCCGAGTCTGCCCACTTCTACAAACTCCTCGTGCTCCGAGCGTCTCTGGAGCACTGCGGCCGAGCCCTGCACACACACACACACACACACACACAACACGGTCAGGGCTGTCCTGTGACACACACACACCATTATCGTTCTGTTCCACACACGGTTCCACGCACGCCAGAAAAGGTGAGCTTAACCTCTAGAATGATGAAGAACTCGTCGCCCGGCTCTCCCTGAACCACGATCTTCTGCCCGTCCTCGAACTGCACCGTCTCCAGGGCGTCCGCCACCGTGAGCCTCTCCCACTTATCCAGGGACTCTGCAAAAGGCCAGCCGCAGTTACGCAGCTGTACCACCGGGTGGCACCAAACGTACTTTTCGCATTCGTGCGGGAAAGACGTCCCAATGGGTTGTGTTGTTGTCCGTTGCAACCCGTTTTGTAAACTCAGGACAGGGCACAACATAAACTGTCCGTTTTAGGTGAAATGCGGAACGTTTTGAGAAAAGGTTGCGCTGTGCGAGTGATAGAACATGTTGGCCGGCTTCTCACCTAGGATGGACACCTTGCTGAGGAATTCCTCATACATCTTCCGCTTTCTCAAAGTGCTCCCCTGAAACAGAGACGAAACACAAGAGAATCCACACCATGCAGTACACTGTTACCCCGCAGAGAAAGGCCACAATTTATGATCAACAAAAGATAAGTGACGATAGACGATATTAATATGACCAATTCAAATACGACCGGTCAGGTCTGGCGGTTCAGCCTGTCTCACCATGAGTATTCTCCGGTAGCTGTCTCTGTCGATGCCCCACAGTTTGACGATGGTCTTGGCCCGGACGGTGGCCGCCCGGGGGGTCCCGTAGATCAGGGCCAGCTCTCCGAAGCTGCCCCCCTCCCCGATGTTGGTCACCCACTCCCCGTTCACGTACACCTGTGGGAGGATGGAGGGAGAGAGAGAGAGACATGGAGGGATACAGAGACATGGAGTGAGAGTGAGAGAGAGAGACATGGAGGGAGAGAGAAAGTGAGAAAGAGACATGGAGGGAGAGTGAGAGAGAGAGAGAGAGAGAGAGAGAGAGAGAGAGAGAGAGACATGGAGGAAGAGAGAGAAAGAGACAGGGAGAAAGATACATGGATGGAGAGAGAAAAACAAGGTCCAGTAAATCGCTGTTAGAGTTCAAGAATCCTCGACAGGAAACTCCTCTGATTAACACTTACATCCATCTCTCCTTGGTCGATGACATAGAAGTTGTCCCCTTCGTCACCTGCGGGAGGCCAGAACACCAGTTAGCGACCTCACTGCCACTTCCACCACCAGTCCGGTTACTTTAACGCACCAAAACGACAAACCTTGCTGGATGACCGTCTCTCCCGCGATGTAGGTGACGGAGAACATGGCGTCGAAGATGTCACTGGAGGAGAGGAGAACAGTGTTAAGCTCAATGACGACGTCGACGGGGTGGAATGAACCGCCTGTGGGGCTGTGCTGCTAGCCACCTTCTCTCATTGTCATCCAAGTGAGCGAACAGCACGTTCTTCTCAATGGCTTTAGCCAAGGCGGCCATTGTCTTGTAGTCCTTCGGGATAACCTGAAGCAAAAGGTGGGCAGTTAGATCTCAAAACATACACGGGACAAAATGATATGCTTTGAGCCAATCATCGTTGAGCATTATTGTTTGACAGGAAAATCCTATTGGAGACAAACATGTTAGTCAATGAGGCAAATTCATCATTGAGGCATCCTCTAAGGCTGTTAAAATGTCATCAATAAAAAGGAATGGCTGTTAAATTGTTATGTCATGCTCAACGAATCACAAGTCTATATACTTTTTTAGGGCATTTTGGGTCTACTGGGACAGCGAATGAAGAGACAGGAAGAGGAAGACAGACAGGAAATCAATGTGAGAGAGAGAGAGAGAGAGAGAGAGAGAGAGAGAGAGAGAGAGAGAGAGAGAGAGAGAGAGAGAGAGAGAGAGAGAAGGTGAGATAGTGAGTGAGAAACAGAGAGTGTGTGTGAGAGAGAGTGAGAGAGAACGAGAGTGAGTGAGAGAGAGAGAGAACATGCAGGAAATGGCTGGATTTGAACCCTAACATCAGAAGTTCTAAATAAATAAAGCAAAAGATTTAGCTGTACATCAACAATTGTCAGTGAACAGAATGGCATGACATAATTAAATCAACATTTCAAGTCAGTAGCAAAACATCAACCATGCAGCATAACAGGTTAACATCCACAGTCATTCTCAACCCTACAGACTCAGTAAAGATGATAATAGTTATAGTGTGCACCTGTAGCGTGGTGTGATTGGCTGAGGGCTGACCCCTGACCTTTCTGACGTATGAGGCGGCATCTTCCTCTGTGTAGACTTCGGCGCTGATGGCGCCACGGCGACGGCGGCCCTTCACCACGGGGTTCATGGGGGGGGAAACCTCGTCTTCGCGAGAGTCCGAACGAGAGCTCGACTTCTGCTGGCTCAGGATCTGCTTGGATTCCTCCTGTTTGGAGACACGGGAAGGTGACAGATGTAAACAAACTGATACGGGCCCTCTTGACTTGATGCAGGTATGGATTTGGAATTAAGGCATTCCATATACTTTGTTTTAACAGATATGAATATAAAAATAGGCCTATGCATAGACATTATACACCCAAAAAATCCCCATCCTTTGAGGAAACTTAACCAGAGGTAAACCGTCTGACTTAAAAACAAGCATACTCTAAATCAAGCTAATATTGGTGCAATCCTGCAATGAACTAGTACCCACCTTCTCCATCCTCTCAAAGTACTCTCTAAGGAAACCCATGGGTCTGTCGGGTCTGGAGGTGCAGAGCTGCACGATGCAGTCTTTGAGGAGTTGCTGGATGTTGTGTTTTTGCACATAAAGCTCGCATTCTCGGAGGCTTCTCTCCTCTTCACTGCTTGTGCTGCCCGACGCCATCGTCACCTACCGAGGGAATAAAAGTTAGCGTGTACGTGCAAGAGAGAGAAACAGAGCGTGGATAAAAGAGAGAGAAGTGTTGGACGGTCCAAGCAACGGTAAGATGACGGGAGTGGTAAGTTTGCGAAAGTTTACAGACGAACAGAAAGTATAGAGTCAAGCAACGACACAGAGCAGATTTTCTCTCGCCCTTATCACAGTTGAGCAGTTAGCTAGCAGTAACGTGACAATCCTAGAGTCATCTAGAAAGTATGCAACACTTAGGTGCCAAAACATGCTAATCTGCTAAAAGCCTGGCTAATTATGGCTTTTAGGTAACTGTTGCTCACTTGCTGTCAATTGAGCTAAACATATAGAGACGCTTTAGACGGATACTTTGAAACCCCTCACACTTTATTCCAATAAATAAAAAGATGGGCTCAGTTAGCTTGCTACGATTGAGCAAATTAGCTTGCTAGGCTAGTTTGCTTCGACCTTGTGCAACCTGCACAGGTTGCAGTAGCTTGCATCCTAGCTCCACCCATTTGAAATATGTGACCTAACGTCGCCGAATTCACTTTGATAATCTAAAACGCTCAAAAAGTATTGTGGCATTGCCCTGCAGCACCCTGCTAGCTGTGAGGCCCGCAGACAATTCTATAAAACAGCCATCTTGAGTATCTGACTGAGCCGAGAAGACTAGCTAGCTAGCTCTAGTTAGCTACCGTGTTAGCTAGCGTAATCACAACAAATTGAAAAAGCGCACGATGCAACCACTGATGTGCAGATCCACTCCACGATTTCAAGGTGGCTATTATTTCGAATGAAAATACTTACCAATACCGATGGATCTTCTCTCGTATTTCACAAGACAATGTTTTTTCTGTCACTGACAGTTCTTCGTCCCTGTGTTTTCTTTTTGTCTTTTTCTTTTTTTCTCAGACCTTGGCTGGCTGTACTACCGGAACTAAGATTGGACCAATCACAACCTGCCATTGACGTATTTTGCCTCGTTCTGGCACACCGTCACCATAACTACCTTAAAGACCCATGCTTTGTTTTTGTACTTAGTGTCACACTACCTACTATTGCACTGCCTCGAGTCTACTATACCCTGTACTAACAAAAGTGTCGATGACACCCAAAAGACAAGATGCTTTACTGAGTCCTGATGATTACAACTTTGTCACACTCAAGTCATTCTGTATGAATGACTGCTCAATACATTTCTTGAATTAATTAATGAGGGCTCTTGAAAGCTTAGTACATGTTTCAGTTCAAGGTGTATGCATTGAAACAGTGGAAACATAATTTGTTCTTGCAAGTGGCACTTATGTTGTCAGTAATAACAAAGAATGTATGAGGCTAGACCTCAGGTGCTTGATCAATGACTGTGCACAGACACACCCTCTCTCTCCCCCCTCCCTCCCTCTCTCCCTCCCTCCCTCCTCCCCACCTTATCACTCCAGTTTCTCCGACAGTCTTCCAAAGCACGGCTTCATTCGCGTCGACTGCCCAGAGTCCGCGAATACGGTCCTGCAACAACCAGCAAGCTCGCACAAAGAAGAAACCCGACACCTTGTAAGGTAAGTGGAGCCCTTACGCTCTTCCATGTCTTATTATAGAAGCAGAGACTGTTGTTTGACAGGTTTTGCTGGCACGCTACTCGTGGATTTGGCTCCTTCCTTGTTCCATTGATTGTTTAAAGATAAGACAGACATTATTGTCCCAAAGGAAATTTGTGTTGGGGAACATAGTGTCTGCTGTTAAAATACAAATAACAAACATACAGAACTGACACAGGCACACACACACACACACATACACAGGCACACACAGGCACATACATAACCTACAATACACAGACCGCCATCCACCACTAAACTGCTCACTTTTAGGCATAAATATGACAGGTCCCTATGCATTTCCTCATTCTCTGTTCCTTGGCACAGGAGATATTGAGAGCCTTTTCAGAAATGTGCTCCAATGTGCGCCTTGTCCCAATGGCACAGAGTTTCAAGGTGTGTCAAACCTGCAGAGGAAACGTGTATGATAGTAGCGGAATGCTATGAGCATGACTGATTGTTGGTTCAGATTGATGAGATCTTTCTATAGACCACCGAGGGCTGAAAAGTCCCAGAAACTCTTAAACTTTCTGATGAAAAGCTTTTGGCTTATATACCCCACTAGAAAACAGCAAGCAGGGCACCTTTCCCCCCAGGAGAAGTGTATGTTGACATTAGAAAAAGGCAAAAACAACTGTGCCAAACCAACAGGGAGTAATTACATGTGTTTACATTGTAATTACCGGAACTGATAAAAGTCTAGTTTCTTGTTGGTCAATGTTCAACTTACTGACCAAACAAGTACAGCCCTAAAACGAGCCCTTTTCATGCTATAATATGGTAGATCTGGAGTATATTGGATAGCCTACATATTTACAACATCATTTTTTCTTCACCCAGATTGAAATAGATTTATTTGTCGTCGTTTTTTGTCACTGACAGACTCATCCTTGGAACCCTATCTTTCATCCTCTCCTTCCTCATCCTGGATTTTGCTGCAATTACATCTCCAAACCCTCCCAGAAAAGACATTCCTCTCCCGGCCACATTCCAGAGACCTCCAGGTTGAGACATGTCTCTCTACAGCTTCGGGCTGGAGCCCTTGTCCTGCCACGCCTGGAATAAAGACAGGACGCGTGAGTGAAACCAGTCCACCTGCATTCCCCTCTATCTACATCTATCTATATCTATCTCTTTATTTCTCTCTTTATCTCTCTCTCTCTCTGTCTCTCTCTCTCTCTCTCTCTCTCTCTCTGTCTCTCTCTGTCTCTCTCTGTCTCTCTCTCTCTCTCTCTCTCTGTCTCTCTGTCCTCTGTCTCTCTCTGTCTCTCTCTCTCTCTCTCTCTCTCTCTCTCTCTCTCTGTCTCTCTCTGTCTCTCTCTCTCTCTGTCTCTCTCTCTCTCTCTCTCTCTCTCTCTCTCTCTCTCTGTCTCTCTCTGTCTCTCTGTCCTCTGTCTCTCTCTATCTCTCTCTCTCTCTCTCTCTCTCTCTCTCTCTCTCTCTTTCTCTCTCTCTCTCTCTCTCTCTCTCTCTCTCTGTCTCTCTCTGTCTCTCTCTGTCTCTCTGTCCTCTGTCTCTCTCTGTCTCTCTCTGTCTCTCTCTCTCTCTCTCTCTCTCTCTGTCTCTCTCTGTCTCTCTCTCTCTGTCTCTCTCTCTCTCTCTCTCTCACACACACACATACCCACTCCCACAAACACACACCCACACATCATAACTTCCCTTCCAGTACTGATAAGCATGGGTATGGATCCTTACATTACAGAGTAAGTCGTTTGTGTAATGGACCCTCATAAAAGTTGGCCAGTTTCCATGTGAAGATTAGATTAGCAACTGTGGAAATGGGATATCTACAGTGAGTAAGTAGCTCTTACCCACCCAGCAAAAGGCTTCTAATGCTTAATCTACCACATAGTATTATACAGTGTCCAGGGCCTGTGTTCTGCTCGATAGCTTTTGTCTGGCTACACTGTATTGTAGGTGTTAAGATGTCTCCTTCTCCCTGTCTCCTTCTCCCTCCACAGAGATCGCTGTGAGTCCCAACAACAGTGTGGTGAACATTTATGAGAAGAAAGGCCAGGAGTGGGCTAAGATCCACGAGCTGACTGAACACAGTGGACGCATCACAGGTACGGTGGCTGACATCACTTATCCCACGTCCACTAGAGGTCACAAGCAGTTTCCTTATCATGGTTATGAATGAGACCACTGTTTCTGGTGGATTTCTACACCAAGCTGCTCTCACGAAGTTGCTGGTGCCGAAATATTATTGAGAAATGTTGAGAAACAGTCTGGTAAATGGATGTTGAGTGACTCTGACGATCTCTGATCTTACATTTAGTCATTTAGCAGACGCTCTTATCCAGAGCGACTTACAGTAAGTACAGGGATATTCCCCCCGAGGCAAGTAGGGTGAAGTGCCTTGCCCAAGGACACAACGTCATTTGGTACAGCCGGGAATCGATCTGGCAACCTGCAGATTACTAGCCCGATTCCCTCACCGCTCAGCCACCTGACTCCCACACATCTTACATCGGTGACAAGTCATCTTTTACCAGGTGTGGACTGGGCTCCGGAGTCCAACCGCATCGTGACGTGTGCCTCGGACAGGAATGCCTACGTGTGGACCCTGAAGGACGGCCAGTGGAAGCCCACCTTGGTGCTGGTGCGCATCAACCGCGCCGCCACCTGTGTCAAGTGGTCTCCCCAGGAGAACAAGTTTGCTCTGGGCAGCGGCGCTCGCCTCATCTCCGTCTGCTACTTTGAGAAGGAGAACGACTGGTGAGAATCGGACTTTGGTCGTGTTTCTGGTCCTGTTAACAGAAGGGGGGGTTGGCCCAAGCGCAGTGCCCCAACCGGTGTTGTACCGAAATCGGTGACCGATCGAAAACTGTGACCAGGAGTCACTGTTCTAACGGCAGTTTTTGATCGGTCACCAATTTCTTGATGTCTTGCCCTCTCGATACATTTCCTGTTTATCTCCAACTGTCACAGTCCAAAAAAATAAATATCTTTGAAAAAAAGCGGATGAAATACTGTGACCTTTGACCCCCACCAGGTGGCTCAGTAAGCACATTAAGAAGTCCATCCGCTCCACAGTGCTCAGCCTGGACTGGCACCCCAACAACGTCCTGCTGGCTGCCGGCTCTGCAGACTTCCACTGCAGGTCAGGACAGGGGCACAAGATCATTTATAACACCCTGATCTGAGACTCTCAGATCGATGTGCATTTGCCAATACATAACTGGCCAAAGCAAAAGCCCTGTAACTTCCCCCACTTATCTGTTTACCAAGATTTTCCTGCCTAGCAGAAGTGCCAAAGACATGCTGATAACAAATGTTGTACTGTTTTTCTTATTTGCATTATTTACCCTGACCCCCCCTCCCCATCCTCCACCCTAAATCCCCCATGTCAATGTTAGAGAACAAGCTCTTTATATTAAATCAGCTCATGCCATGTCGACGGAGCCGAGCGTTCGAAAAATGCCGTCCCTTTGATTTAACCCCTCCCCCCCTCCACAGAATCTTTTCAGCCTACATTAAGGACCTGGAGGACAAGCCGGGCCCCACGTCCTGGGGGTCCAAGATGCCCTTCGGGGAGCTGCTGCTGGAGAACAAGGACTTTGGAGGCTGGGTGCACAGTGTCTGCTTCTCCCCCAGTGGAGACCAGCTAGCCTGCGTGAGCCACAACAGCAGCATCAGTGTGGTGGATGCCAGCCAGGGCAAAGCGTGAGTGACAGGGGGGGGGCAGGGACACTTCTGGGTTGGTGCCAGGAAGATGGAAACAGGTGATGACATCTTCCTGAGAACAGGTCATTGTTAAAAGACAGGATCGGCTACCTGGCTGTGCTGTTGTAAAGAGCGACTGTGTGGATACATTCCTTGGCAAAACCACGGTTGTAGAAGTAACCTACAGGTTAGCTTTGCGCCATCTCCTCTGGCGTAAAAGGTCTAAGAGTTGTGGACTGAAACACAACTTGACCTTTGACCTTGTGTGTTTGCAGGGTGACCCAGCTGACCACGGACCACCTCCCTCTTCTGAGTGTTCTCTATGTGAACCCCACTGAACTAGTAGCTGCGGTGAGACGCCGTGCTTTTTTTGGCTGTCAGCCTCTTTCTCATTCTGTCTCTCCTACACACACGTACACCTAAACACACATACAAACAACTGTTGTTTAAGACAAAGTTGCTCTTTTTGCGTGTGTGTGTGAGAACGATAGAGAGATGGACACAGATAAATTCAGACAGAGACAGAGTTGGTCAGTAGACAGGATATGACATCTCTCCACAGCAGGTGCACCTAAAGCAGGAAGTGTCTAACAATTGATGGGGGTCTGGACCAGACTATTACCAGATACTGTCCATCCTACAGATCAATAGCTAGGACCCTTTTAAGATCTCAACCATCTTTATTGATTCAACAACATCCATAACAACCCAGTCAAATGTCTACATTGCAGACACAGCAATCCAGGAGAACAACTCATGGAAAGCAGCGGCAGACTATTGTTTTAAAATATCTAGAAAGACAAAGAATGACAATGTCATTAGAAAGTCCAACAGTTCATTCAAATATTATACAAAAGGTCAAAGTAAATCTATCAGTAAAATAGCAAGTGCACTGCTTTACTTTGTCCCTGAGAAGGACAGAAATGTTTTCCTAGCACCGATAGAATCCAGTCTACTCTCCAGATCCAGTCCCATTCTTCCATCCTGTATTCCATCCCAGGGCCACGACTGCTGCCCCTACCAGTTCTCCTACAAGGGCGTGGGCAGTCTGGAGTTTGTTAAGAAGCTGGACATTCCCAAGCAGACCTCCAAGGGCAGCATGTCCGCCATGCAGCACTTCCGCAACCTGGACAAGAGGGCCACCGAGGACGACATCAACGAGCTGGGGAACAAACACCAGAACAGCATCACGTAAGGTTCAAAGCACCAGAACAGCATCACGTAAGGTTCAAAGCACCAGAACAGCATCACGTAAGGATTAAAGCACCAGAACAGCATCACGTAAGGATTAAAGCACCAGAACAGCATCCTGTAAGGGTCAAAGCACCAGAACAGCATCACGTAAGGTTCAAAGCACCAGAACAGCATCACGTAAGGATTAAAGCACCAGAACAGCATCACGTAAGGATTAAAGCACCAGAACAGCATCCTGTAAGGGTCAAAGCACCAGAACAGCATCCTGTAAGGGTCAAAGCACCAGAACAGCATCACGTAAGGGTCAAAGTACCAGAACAGCATCACATAAGGGTCAAAGTACCAGAACAGCATCCTGTAAGGGTTAAAGCACCAGAACAGCATCCTGTAAGGGTCAAAGCACCAGAACAGCATCCTGTAAGGGTCAAAGCACCAGAACAGCATCCTGTAAGGGTTAAAGCACCAGAACAGCATCCTGTAAGGGTCAAAGCACCAGAACAGCATCCTGTAAGGGTCAAAGCACCAGAACAGCATCCTGTAAGGGTCAAAGCACCAGAACAGCATCCTGTAAGGGTTAAAGCACCAGAACAGCATCCTGTAAGGGTCAAAGCACCAGAACAGCATCCTGTAAGGGTCAAAACACCAGAACAGCATCCTGTAAGGGTTAAAGCACCAGAACAGCATCCTGTAAGGGTCAAAGCACCAGAACAGCATCACGTAAGGGTCAAAGTACCAGAACAGCATCCTGTAAGGGTTAACGCACCAGAACAGCATCCTGTAAGGGTTAACGCACCAGAACAGCATCACGTAAGGGTTAACGCACCAGAACAGTAGAGAGTGAGAGAGGGATAAAGGGAGAGAGGGAGAGAGAGAATGCCAAAAGAAGGTTTAAAGTTACTTTAATTGCTTCATGTGCCAGTTGGATGATTTAATACAGCTGCACCAAATGCAGTGACTTCCTATGTGTGTCCTGCAGTCAGCTGTGTGTGGTGTCTGGAGAGAAGGCCAGAGTGGAGACCTACAGCAGTGTGGGTCTGGACGGAGCCCTGGTTCTGTGGAACTTCAAGGTAACAGTCCACCAATGAGATGTTCTCTTCCATACAGTCCACCAATGAGACGCTCTCTGTTCCATACAGTCCACCAATGAGATGCTCTCTTCCATACAGTCCACCAATGAGACGCTCTCTGTTCCATACAGTCCACCATTGAGATGCTCTCTTCCATACAGTCCACCAATGAGACGCTCTCTGTTCCATACAGTCCACCATTGAGATGCTCTCTTCCATACAGTCCACCAATGAGACGCTCTCTGTTCCATACAGTCCACCAATGAGATGCTCTTTTCCATACAGTCCTCCAAAGAGATGATCTCAGAGGATGTTTTGTACATTATCAGTAGGTTAATATAGCCACCATTTATGCTTGAAAGTGACATTGTTTTTTTTCTATTTGCAGCATTAATTATGTGAAGACTAGAGAAGCCATCCATCCTGCACTGGACGGCTTTTATACCAGATTGATCTAAAGTTCACCACTTATTATTTTGGGTGAAAACCAAGAGTTATTTGTGTTCTATTGCAATTTCCTCTGGAGAAACAGGGACTGCATCTGAATGGATTCGTTTTGGACTGGAAGGCTATTGTGCCACCATAAGTTAATGGTTCAGATAAAGATTGTGCTTGATAATTGAAATCAATAAATCAATACTATTTCGTAAGAAATATAATGTGTACTGGATGTTTTTTCTACAAAGCTTGACTGTCTCTGATGATTTTAGTTTGTGTCACTATCACCTTTCTCTATCAGTCATCTGAAAGGAGACATTCTTTACCTTAGTACATGTTCTGTGTTAAAGTAACTACTGCACAGGGGCCTCATCCATCACTAACTGAAAACACTGAACAACATCCGTGATTTGACTCATCTACAGAAACCCACAAGATGGAGACTATTGCTCATGAATCCTCCACACAGTGCAGATGGTGCAGGTGTTTATACTCATGAATCCTCCACACAGTGCAGATGGTGCAGGTGTTTATACTCATGAATCCTCCACACAGTGTAGATGGTGCAGGTGTTTATACTCATGAATCCTCCACACAGTGCAGATGGTGCAGGTGTTTATACTCATGAATCCTCCACACAGTGCAGATGGTGCAGGTGTTTATACTCATGAATCCTCCACACAGTGCAGATGGTGCAGGTGTTTATACTCATGAATCCTCCACACAGTGTAGATGGTGCAGGTGTTTATACTCATGAATCCTCCACACAGTGTAGATGGTGCAGGTGTTTATACTCATGAATCCTCCACACAGTGTAGATGGTGCAGGTGTTTATACTAATGCATTCTCCACACAGTGCAGATGGTGCAGGTGTTTATACTCATGAATCCTCCACACAGTGCAGATGGTGCAGGTGTTTATATAAGTCAAGTGTGAAGGGTTCATTTCCTACTACCACTTTATAATACCCTTCACAATCTTGTTACAACTGTTACTATCTTGCCATCATACATCCCTTCAATATACAATGTCTCTTAATTTTTGAATAACTTTACAGCCATGTGACAAATGTCTACTTGAAATACTCTTTTTTTAAAGATACTTAAAAAATGATGATAAAATGATGGCCTTATTGGCCAGGAGACACAGGAAATGTTTGGGAGAGAGAGAGAGGGTAAGACAGAAATGCAGAAATGTCCCAAGGTGGAATCAAACAACTTGGACTGCTAAGATATATAAGAACATTCTATTGAAATATGTACTAGACATGAATCTGTCTGTGGTCAGGGCATCTGATGGATCATATGTCAATCATAATTGAACTGTTTTCAGTTTAAATTCTGAATGATGGACTGAAACAGTATTGACACAATCCAGGTCTGACAGCTGTGGCCCATATAAAGAACATCTTTTAACAAAATATTTACATTTATATTCACCCCATTGGTGAACAGCTTGATAGTGTGACTCCAGACTCTCTCACTGAGAAGCTGCAGGTGTCCCTCTACTGATGTTCTGTGTTTGTTTGTGAATGAGACATCCAACCATATGACCAGGAGGACAGTGTGGGGACCTGGAGGACACAAAGACACACTGCGTACTATCTCCTGTTTAACCAGCTCATTAGTCCACTTAACAAGGTTATTTAAAGATGCCAACAATATAGTTTCAGTGTAGATAAATATACCATTTGTAAATATACAAACAATTCACATTTCATTTAGCTGTATTTAAATTGTAAGTTAAAATATGTGTACATAGTGTATTCCCTACTAGGCTGAAACACTGGTGTGATACACTCATCATAGGTCTGACACTGTTCTCTGCATGTTTTATTGGAAGCCAAGAGTTGTGTATAAGGCAGGGTCATATTTAGACAACATCGTTTTCATCACAAAACATGAGTGAGGTCCTTTCCTCAGGACCATGTCGATGGTGGCCCGTGCTCTGTCCTTCCTCACTGCCTCCACCTTCACTGCCTCCATCTCAGCATCGTTGATCACCCTCTCCTGCAGAAGTCCATCCAGCAGATCATCCAGGACAGGCATCGTCACTCGCTCCACAAACTCCAGTCTTGTAGAGCGCAGCTGCTCCTCTGCAGAGCCCTTCTGAGCATGCTCAGTCCTCCCTGAGCTGAGGTGAGAAAGTATGGAGGTCTGGGAGCCGTAGCCAGAGCTCCTCAGAGACAAGAGATCAGATCTACTATCTCTCCACTCTGTAGAGAAACACAGCAGGTCAGATACTGGGCTGGTTAGATTCCTACTCAGGGACCACATATGGGACATTCAAGGACAGACATACAGGCAATCTGACAGGCAGACAGACAGACAGACAGACACAGACAGACAGACAGACAGACAGACAGACAAAAATCTTACCATCAAGGCTCCACAATGACCCAGCTTCAGATCCAGTCTCAGATCTCCAATCAGAATCATCGTCTCTCTCAGCTCTGCTGTCTCCACTCACTGCACAACAACAACATACAAATAACTAAACAAGTTTTTACCCTTCTCTCATTCCACATTCAGGTGAATATACAGTGTGCCAAAGCTGCTGTTAGTACAGTAAATAGTCAATTCTCACTGTTTGGGGGGAGGAGTTCGTAGCTCCTGGCTCCTTTAACAGGCACTATTGACATCTCATAGTCTTCAGAACTCCAGTTCATTTCTTTACTGCCATCCATCTCAGGGTAAAACACATCTCCACTGTTTGCTGCCACCATCTCCTCCATCTTGTCAAACAGCTCAGTGACCTGAGTGTCATCACCCCTGTTCTTATTGTTGAGGACATGATACCTGTTCCCACATTTCTCAACAAGACACTGGAGGGCCTTCCCTTCTGTCTCAATGTGCTGCTCAATAGTTGTGTCTCCCAGATGGTCCCGATAGGTGAACAGCACTATAGTGTGACTCCAGACTCTCTCACTGAGAAGCTGCAAGTGTCCCTCTACTGACCTACTCTCTGCGTCTGTAAATGAGAGATCCAGCCGTATGACCAGGAGGAGAGTGTGGGGTCCTGGAGGACACAGAGACACACTGCGTACTATCTCCTGTTTAACCAGCTCAGTAGTCCTCTCTACAGGGAGATTCCTCCACCATCCTGGAGTGTCGACCACAGTGACCTGCCTCCCTGCTACTTCTACCTGTCTCTTCACACACTGAGCAGCTGTCCTCAGGTCAAACTCCTCTCTGCCCAGGATGGTGTTTCCTGATGAACTCCTTCCTGCATGTTTCACCCCCAACAGCACAATCCTCAGCTCTGAGAGATGGAGGGAGTCACCTGTCAGAGACAGAAAGAGAGAGAGAGAGAGAGAGAGAGAGAGAGAGAGAGAGAGAGAGAGAGAGAGAGAGAGAGAGAGAGAGAGAGAGAGAGTAAGGGAGATAGAAAAAGACGAAGGGGAAAGAGAGATATTGCATTGTCTTTGAAGTTTACAATAATATGAAATTATATGTTTTGTTGAGTGAAGCGTAAACACCATATGGTAATAATAATGTAAGTTGAATAAACATTCTCTGTTCGAATGTGTTCTAAAAAAACAATTAACTGGAAACGAAAATGCACAATCTTGTTCATCAATAATTATGTTTTATAATACTATAACCATTCTTTAAATATCCAGTATACTGCATGTCACATTGATTGGGTATTCACACCAAGACTCTGGATGGACACTGAAAGAAACTCACCCTTTAGTGATCTGAGAGTCTCTCTCTGTTCCTGCACCTTCATCAGCCTCTGTTGTGCTCTCTCTTCCTCTGCCCTCCTTCTCTCCTCCATCTTCTCCAGGATCTCTCTGTCCATCTCATAGTGGCCTCCTCTGTTTCCTGCCACCATCTCCTCCACCTTGTCCAACAGCTCAGTGACCTGAGTGTCATCCCCCCTGTTCTTATTGTTGAGGACATGATACCTGTTCCCACATTTCTCAACAAGCCACTGGAGGGCCTTCCCTTCTCTCTCAATGTGCTGCTCAATGGTTGTGTCTCCCAGACGGTCCCCATTGGTGAACAGCACTATAGTGTGACTCCAGACTCTCTCACTGAGAAGCTGCAGGTGTCCCTTTACTGACCTCCTGTGTTCATGTAGGAATGAAACATCCAGCCGTATGACCAGGAGGAGAGTGTGGGGTCCTGGAGGACACAGAGACACACTGCGTACTATCTCCTGTTTAACCAGCTCAGTGTTCCTCTCTACAAGGAGATTCCTCCACCATCCTGGAGTGTCGACCACAGTGACCTGCCTCCCTGCTACTTCTCCCTGTCTCTTCATACACTGAGCAGCTGTCCTCAGGTCAAACTCCTCTCTGCCCAGGATGGTGTTTCCTGATGAACTCTTCCCTGCACGTTTTCCCCCCAGCAGCACAATCCTCAGCTCTGAGAGATGGAGGGAGTCACCTGTCAGAGAGAGAGAGAGAGAGAGAGAGAGAGAGAGAGAGAGAGAGAGAGAGAGAGAGAGAGAGAGAGAGAGAGAGAGAGAGAGAGAGAGAGAGAGAGAGAGAGAGAGAGAGAGAGAGAGAGAGAGAGAGAGAGAGAGAGAGAGAGAGAGAGAGAGAGAGAGAGAGAGAGAGAGAGAGAGAGAGAGAGAGAGAAAGAGAGAGAGAGAGAGAAGAAGAGAGAGAGAGAGAGAGAGAGAGAGAGAGAGAGAGAGAGAGAGCAGGGGGGGGATTTGATGTATGAAACAGAGAGATAAAGTGGGATATAGAAAGACAAAGAGCCAAGAGAGAAATTGCTTTTTCTTTGTGAAGTGTACAAGGATCTGAGTTTAAATGTTGTGTCAAGTTAGGCATTACACCACATGGTAATAATGTGAGTTGCAGAAATGTTCTCTGTTCACATGAACGTATCTTGAAAAAAACATTCACTGAAAATACATTATGCTGAATATTGTTCAACAATAATTGAAATGGCAATTTTTCATATTAAAACCAGTCTCTAAATATCCAGAATATTGCATGTCACATTGATTAGTCTATTCACACCAAGACTGTGGACACTGAAAGAAACTCACCCATTAGTGATCTGAGAGTCTCTCTCTGTTCCTGCACCTTCATCAGCCTCTGTTGTGCTCTCTCTTCCTCTGCCCTCCTTCTCTCCTCTATCTTCTTCAGGATCTCTCTGTCCATCTCATAGTGGCCTCCTCTGTTTGCTGCCACCATCTCCTCCATCTTGTCCAACAGCTCAGTGACCTGAGTGTCATCACCCCTGTTCTCATTGTTGAGGACATGATACCTGTTCCCACATTTCTCAGCAAGCCACTGGAGGGCCTTCCCTTCTCTCTCAATGTGCTGCTCAATGGTTGTGTCTCCCAGACGGTCTGCATTGATGAACAGCACTATAGTGTGACTCCAGACTCTCTCACTGAGAAGCTGCAGGTGTCCCTCTACTGATCTTCTGTCTTCCTCTATGAAGGCGACGTCCAAGTCTATAACCAGAAGGAGAGTGTGGGGTCCTGGAGGACACAGAGACACACTGCGTACTATCTCCTGTTTAACCAGCTCAGTAGTATTCTCTACAGGGTGATTCCTCCACCATCCTGGAGTGTCGACCACAGTGACCTGCCTCCCTGCTACTTCTCCCTGTCTCTTCACACACTGAGCAGCTGTCCTCAAGTCAAACTCCTCTCTGCCCAGGATGGTGTTTCCTGATGAACTCTTCCCTGCACGTCTCCCCCCCAGCAGCACAATCCTCAGCTCTGAGAGACGGAGGGAGTCACCTGTCAGAGAGAGAGAGAGAGAGAGAGAGAGAGAGAGAGAGAGAGAGAGAGAGAGAGAGAGAGAGAGAGAGAGAGAGAGAGAGAGAGAGAGAGAGAGAGAGAGAGAGAGAGAGAGAGAGAGAGAGAGAGAGAGAGAGAGAGAGAGAGAGAGAGAGAGAGAGAGAGAGAGAGAGAGAGAGAGAGAGAGAGAGAGAGAGAGAGAGAGAGAGAGAGAGAGAGAGAGAGAGAGAGAGAGAGAGTGTGTTCTATGAATATGCCCCTTTCAAAGGCAAATGTTCAATTAAGTATATTTTAGACACACTTCTTGAGCTTTCATTTATTACATTATTAACACGTATTGTTAGATCACGTTATATCCATTAATAGACGTTTGGTTTTCTAGGTTGAACATATAAAACACGGGTCACATTTCAACACTGATGTGAAATTGAAGGCAGTGTGAAATTCGTGGCATTTTGTTTGAATATAAAGTTGACAGTAAGCTATGGTAAGTCTGCATAATGGAAGGTTACCAAAATAAAACTATTAAGCTTTCTTTGCCTGGCGAGAACAACGACGGAGCTGTTCATGTTAACAGTTTATTTCATTCGATACAATGCGTTGGAAATCATATATCATGAAGAAAAAAAGCAACATATGTGATGAGTTTCATCTAGAATAGCCCTATATTGAGCCCTATAGCCTAAAAAACAAGTGAAAGGAATACTATACAGTGACAGAATACATTTTCGTTAAGTTTGCATCATGTGTCTGATTCTTATCGGACTTGTACCCCATTCTGCCCAGATTCTGCAACTGCAATGCCCACACGCTCGTAACCATAAAAATCTATGCTCGCGACTGGTTGTCTCAAAGTATGACGTGTACAGCTAGTTGCAAGCGTGCACGAGGTCTTGGAGCTAGGGGAAAAAAGAGCCACTGTTTAAAGCTAGACCGGAAGAGTAGGAAGTGCAAAGATAGCCGCTCCAGTCTCGCGCTCTCGCTTGCCTCACTGCGCCACTGAGCACTTTTCATAGAAATGAATGGGGACGCCATCTTGGAAGACAAAAGTAGCTTACTCTAGTTATATTAACTCTATGGCATGACCTCACTCTCGGTTAGTAAGTAGTTATTAATTATTACACCATTAGACCACCATTACATTTTTCCTTTTCCCCTTGAGGCAGCTCGCGCACCACACTTTGGGAATCCCTGGTTTAACCCTTTGATGCACAACATGTGTCTAAAGTGACCCGGGAGAGTTTAGATTTTCTATATCTTCACAAAAAAAAAGAAAAAAGTTCAGTATTCCAGGTATTCCTCAATTATCTTGTTTTTGGTCATCACATAAAATGACCCGCATTCATTTCCTATGATATTTCATGTATGGCTGAGTGTTTCTTTGCCATATCTTTTGAAATCAACTCATTTCATAATTAAATATTCCAAGTATTCATTAAATATCTTGTTTTTGATTGTCACAACTACTTATTTTTCTTTTTTCTCTTCTTACTTTATAAACAACTATTGTTTTTGTTACTACCTTCAGTTTACAGACATGGGTCAAAAATGACCCATATGTATTCCTATGGAGTTTTATAGGAATATTTGATATTAGTAAATTTTTGCAACTTGGATCATATTTACTGTGGATAACTATTCAACTATTTCACAACCCAACACAACTGCTTTTAGGCTGGGAGATGTTCACAAGTTACATAATTGATGAGGTCCTGAAATGCAACAACTTTGAGATGAAGAGCTGCAGCAGCAAAAGGAAGGAGTGGAGAAGCATCAAACAGGCCTCTATCAGTTTGACCCTCCTTGCAAGGGAGGACAAGAGCCTAGATGTGGCCTTTTTGGAGTGTTTTTGGATCCAATTGCAAAATCCAATGTGTAAAGCCACCATGGGGCTAAAGAGATATGATGATATCACCAGCTTGACTTTTGATGACAAGAGGAACAGGGCTTTGTCACAAGAAACACATCACATAGCAGCATTCAGGTATGTGTATGACTGTTTCCTGGCTAATCGCAGAAGACGGTTAATTCCCAATAAGTTTGTCACCAGAGATAAGCAGTGTTCGCAATACATGCTCAGGAAGCCTGCAAAATGTGGAATTATTCTGGATGTGCAGTGTGAGGGTCCCATATGTGGTAGACTGAGTGTTCTACCCCTGCAGTGTCCCTCTGACTGGAAAGCTTATTGAGGAACCTGAACATTGCGGGGACTCTTCACCAGAACAAGCCGAACATACGAGTCACAAAGACATCCAAATGAAGGGACATGCCAAGTTCCACATGTTTTCAAGGTCATGTTGCCATTCAATTGGGATTTAATGGCAACATGACTATGGTGAGCTATGTGCTGAAGAAGGGAAAGGCTGTTGTCCTTCTGAGCACCATGATGATGGCAAAGCAGTGGATGACAATGTTGTGATCCAGTACTGTAATAAAAGAAAAGCAGGAGTGGACACAATGGATCAGACAGTTTGCACTACTACTACTCATGTAAGTGGAGAACACAGAGGTGTCTGGCACAATGTGCTGGATGTTGCCACCCTCAATGTCTACACTAACTTCTACACCAACACCCTCATAACATGGGTGGTGTGACCCAAGTGGCAGTTCATCAAGGAGCTAGGCAAGGACCTTGTCATACCACATAAAAGGCGCATGAAGGCCAAGTCACAGCTCCAAAAGTATATTAAAGAGGTGATGGAAAGATGTGGGGTAAAAACTTAATGCAACTACCACCCAGCCACAAGAAGAGCTCTTATCATCAAACTTTATGAAGCTGAGGATATCCTTAAATCTCTTTAGCCCCGTGGTGGCTTTAAACATTGGATTTTGCAATTGGATCCAAAAACGCTCCCGCAAGGCCACATTTAGGCACATCTCCCAACCTAAAAGCAGCCGTGTTGAGCTGTAAAATGTCTGGCAGGTGAATAGTTATCCACAGTAAATATTTTCCAAATTGCAAATATCTAAAGTTTCTATCAAAATCCATAGTGAATCTATATGGGTCATTTTAGACCCATGTCTGTAAATTTGATGTCATACCACAAAAACTTTTTTTTGCTCAGAAAGCAAGAACGACAAACATTTAAATAATTATTTGAGGTACTCAAAAACAAGATAATTAATGAATAATTAGAATATTAAATAATTAAATGAATTGATTTAAAAATATATAACAAAGAAACACTCAGTCATACATGAAATGTCATGGGAAATGAATGCGGGTCATTTTAGACCCATGTTGTGCATTAGAGGGGGTAAACATAGCTTGTGTATCAAAGGGTTAAAAACTATGGTTTTGACTAAATGTTCAGCTTATTTAGCTGGCAACAACTGGTTTATCGTTAGAAATAATATCATTAACTCAACTTTAAAGTTCCGCCTCGTCCCATTTTAAATTAAAAAGTTGAACAGATACAGGCTTATTAACGTGTTAACTTTGACAGCCCTAATTTTTATTAATCGTTTTCACATTGTAAATGTACTGAACGATTGAAGGAGTGGTAAATTACACTGTGGAGGTAAATAAAACTGCTGCTAAACTACAGTGTGTTCTTCATTAGATAACATCCTATTCATTTTTACACCTGGGATGGTGCAACGAAAACCTTTAAATGCAACAGTAACAAGTGCTAACATGATGAACTTCCTGGTTATGGTGAAGTATTTTAGGACTGTTTAGGTCTGTTTACCTGAAGCCATAGTTGATGATCTTTCTCCTCTCTTTACTCCTGTAGAGAACAGAAAGCAAAAAATATATATAAAACATGCCAAAAAACCATGACGTGGTTCCATGTCCTTGTGTACTTCAGATACATGTCAAATGTTACTTAAAATTACTGACCAAGCATATTCTACCCTGTGTATATTGTAGTGCATTGTTACTGTTTATTAGTTGATTAATTCATCTGGTTAACAATTAATTACATTTTCAATAGACTTTTAACTTACATGTACCGACACAACGAAGTCTAGCAGACGATGAAGGAAAGATCAGTTTGTGTGTCAGGTGAAATAGAAAGTAGATTAAAACCGGTTTGGGCGGATTAACATTCTTGTTAAATAAGCCACCTATGACATACTATTACAGTGGTGTAGCTGTGATCATGGATCATTGATACAGTAATGTACCGCCTTGTTTTGGCAGCCACCACCCATGTTATGTTTTTATAATGGCACATGTGAGTGTTCATTATTGGAACTCCACTGTCTGTACCGGTTTGGCTCCCAAAACACGACGCGTTGGTGACGAAAATAAAACAACTGGTCCCTCAGAAGGCCTGGACAGCAGAGCGGCTTCCTGCTCTGCCAATGGGCAGCGTCTCCTGGAGCATCAAGTAGTGACTGACCTGCTGGAGACAGGTGTCCTGGAGCATCAAGTAGTGACTGACCTGCTGGAGACAGGTGTCCTGGAGCATCATGTGGTGACTGACCTGCTGGAGACAGGTGTCCTGGAGCCTCATGTGGTGACTGACCTGCTGGAGACAGGTGTCCTGGAGCCTCATGTGGTGACTGACCAGCTGGAGACAGGTGTCCCGGAGCCTCATGTGGTGACTGACCTGCTGGAGACAGGTGTCCTGGAGCCTCATGTGGTGACCTGCTGGAGACAGGTGTCCTGGAGCCTCATGTGTGGTGACCTGCTGGAGACAGGTGTCCTGGAGCCTCATGTGGTGACTGACCTGCTGGAGACAGGTGTCCTGGAGCCTCATGTGGTGACCTGCTGGAGACAGGTGTCCTGGAGCCTCATGTGGTGACTGACCTGCTGGAGACAGGTGTCCTGGAGCATCATGTGGTGACTGACCTGCTGGAGACAGGTGTCCTGGAGCCTCATGTGGTGACCTGCTGGAGACAGGTGTCCTGGAGCCTCATGTGGTGACCTGCTGGAGACAGGTGTCCTGGAGCCTCATGTGGTGACCTGCTGGAGACAGGTGTCCTGGAGCCTCATGTGGTGACCTGCTGGAGACAGGTGTCCTGGAGCATCATGTGGTGACTGACCTGCTGGAGACAGGTGTCCTGGAGCCTCATGTGGTGACCTGCTGGAGACAGGTGTCCAAGTTAATCTACCACAAATCAGCAAAAGACTTACCTTAGCTCAAGGTGGGTGAAGCAGTGAGAATGAGGCCACTACCAGGGGGCAGGTGGTTTGTTTGTCCTGGGCTGGACTGCTGTAACACATCAATTTCCCTATGGGATCAATACAGTAAAAGATGTGTTTAACATGGCCCAGCGGTTGTTGTTTTTTTGCGGTCTGCTTGAGATGTATGTTACAGAACAAGACTGGTTTCTCAAATATATTTCTTTTTATTAAAATAGACAGTTTTAAAGGATTTATCCTCAAACATGATTCAATCTAATTAGGCCTATCTATCTAAGTATATACTTTACCTTCATATAACTTCCAAATGTTCACATCAATTTGTCTGATATTGCCATGTTGTGCTAATTGTAAAACATAATAGTTCATAATTTCCGTTATTCTGAAAATAAATTCAATTGTCAAAAATATAAATTAACATTCAAATGATTTTAGGAACAAAATCTGATGACTGTTGCCATGCAAACGTATGCGATGACGTACTTCCGCTAAAATTTCGGCCAGTCGAGCCTATTCCGCTGGGGTGTTTGTTTACCAAACGATAACGATAGACGTAACGATATGTCTGGTAAGAAAACGTTTAAATATCAGCAAACCAACAGCAGTTCAGCTGAGTATTGTTGTGTGCCTCTGTGCCAAGCCTCGAGTAAGTTCAACAGTGTACTTAGTTTTCACACATTTCCATCTGACGCGGAAATCAAGCGAAAATGGCTTCTCGCTATCCGGAGGGACAACTTCACAGCTACTCCACGTACCCGAGTATGTAGCCGGCATTTTAAAAAGGAGGATGTTCGTGAGCCTGTGTCAGAGACGGGGAGACGGCTATTAATCAAGGGAGCTGTTCCAGCATTGTTTGAGTGGAACAATTTTACCCTTCCCACTTCACGACCGGGGGTATGGGAGAGGAGAGAGTTGTCGGATGTTGACGCAGCGTGCGAGGAGGCTGATATCCTCATGGACCACGACTACGCTTCGGCTCCAGATCCCGCAGTTGTTGATTTAGACCTTGATGACAACATGTCTCTCAGAGAGGAGATCCTCAAGCTGAGGGAACAAGTCGAGAAGCTGAGAGAGAGGCACCTTTAAGAGCCAAGTTCCGCTGTAGTAAGTATTTACATGGACCATACAATTACGACTTAACAAAGATCAGGGCTAAAGGAAGTTGAGAGAACCATAATGTAAATGGTATTTATTTTGAACAGACTCCTTCCCTGCAGCCCATTGATGAGACGTTATTGTTTCTCAACTACCTGGCACTGGCTTCAACACAGCGTGACCTAGCTGACCGGTATGGATTCCACCAGTCCACAGTCGGTCGGACCATCACTACGTGGAGCAACTTCCTGTAGAAAAAACTAACTTCCAGGTTAGAAAAAAGTCCTCCTTTTCCCGTTTGACAGTGTGTTGTATTGCCCTAATGAACTCACCGTCCCTGTGTTTGATCATTCATTCTCAGATGGTTCCATCAGAGTTGTGCTCGGATCCAACTGACAGAGGAATACATCTGTGCTGCCTGCCGTAAACAGCCCTGACCTGTTTTCATTTCACTTGTTAAAACTCTTATGTAAATGATCACAATTTCTTTTTTTTTCTTAAACCTTTTGTTAAATATATCATTTTTTGTTAAATAAATACATTTGATGGGGACCTTTCAAAAAGTCATCATTTATTAGATGTTTTTCACTAGCCAGTCTCAAAGGGGAAGGTCTTATTAGGTACTAGAACCAAGCACTGTACATTGCAAGTTATAAGATACTAACAAGGCTGTGGGAAACAGGATCTCTAAAATAAATATGATTGTAAACACAAAACAGTTGTGTGGCAAGTAGTTTACTGAGAGGGAAATAGAAGTTTAATTCTGGTAGGAGGGACCTCTGGCTGTGAGCAGGGGCCTTTTTATATAAATGTTTAAAATAATGTAGCTACTCATTTACCAGACAATTTCTATAAAAATGTGCCTATAGCAAATAATCAAGAATCAGAAGTGAATAGTTCTACTGAAAGGGATTTGTACAAATGAATACAAAGAAGTATGCTCGCTTTTACCAGACAGTGACATAACAGCATTCGCAACTACAACATAATTCACATATTATCCTCATTCCCATAATAGGACAGGCTAGCACAACATCAACATCGTTTCTCAAGTGCAGCTCAACATCATTTCCATTTTCGTGAAACAATCATTCAGATTTTACGTGTAGCACGACATACAAATCGTATAGGCCCTTAAGTGCAGCACAACATCACTTATATTTTAATGAAACATGAATAAAATAGCCTACTGACAGTTTTATCAAAGCCTAAGAGAATGGAACCTAACCTAGCCTTAACATTTCCTTGTAAAAATCACCTAGGTTTGCTACACATAGCAATATGCTAGGCAGTCAGTCAGGGCCGGCCCAAGCCTTTATGGGGCCTTAAGCAGAATTGACTTGGGGCATTGCCTAGGGGTGTATTTTTAAAATTACATTAAACTGTAATTTAATGTGCTGTTGGGGCCCTCTGGTGGCCATGAGGGCCTTAAGCAGCCGCTTTGTTTGCTTATGCCTTGGGCCAGCCCTTAAGGCAGTGCGCGCTTTCACGCGTAGGGGAGTGGAATTCTGTCGGGGAGTGAAATTGCGGCCCAACACCGGCCTCCTCTCTGTTTAGTTGCGATATCAAGACGAAATCATTCACTTTTTTACTTGAGTGGTTTGTGCGCACGCTCCCGCGAGAGGGGGCTTTTCCTGGCGGGTGTGCAACTGGGGGCACAGCACCGTCCTCATGTATTAATTCAGTAATTTTGCCAATCAAAGCACAGCGTAGACAAGTAAATTAAATATTTCAAGACTGGAACTCAATCTTTTGATGTCAACAGTTAATAAGTTAAAGATCCTATGAACATAATTATTCACAATGATTTTTATCACAGAAGGTACAGCATTGAGCAGAAAAGACATATTTATTGTCATCAGTAAGAAAACATCACACTGAATTTTTAGGTAGGCTACTGGTTAACCTGAAACTGCCTAAATATGTAGCCATTCACTAACAGTAAAACCTTTGTTGTAAAATAACTATAAAATATTTGTTTGTGAATATATATGTGTGTGTGTGTGTGTGTGTGTAGAAATAGTAGTAAAAGAAAGACTTGAAGCCAATGAGCAGCCCAAATATAAGTTTGGTCTTCTAAGGTGTTTCTTCAATCCATCTTGACGGTGATGTGCCTCCAGTTGCACCCCCGCCAGGAAAAGCACCCTCTCGGTTACTTGATTTCAATCCCCTGGATCCTGGCCTCCCCTTCAAAAAAAATGAATTTATACTTCTCGTCTCCATGGCGATTGGGGACGTGGATCTCAGAGCCATCAGTGAGAGTGACCAAGAACTCCTCCTTTGTGAAGGTAATGGATATCTAAAAACATGAGAAAGGTATTACTGCATTAATGTTCATTTTTGCTCATTGACCTTAAAAATATTGTCACGTTCCTCTCCAGGTAGGGATGCAGTGATAATTCTTTGCCACTAGAGGCTGCTCGAGTAGAAGGACATTCTAGGCTGTTGCGCCTCACTTTGAACTCCTCTCCCTGGTTGAAGGGAAAGCCTCCGTCTCGGATCTCCTCACACCAGCTCCCTGCCTGGAAGGAGTTGCACACCACCTGCTTCTCATCACCTTCAGCATCGAAGCGAGGGTTCAAATGAAGAGCGATGTCCTCCGCACTGTGACCAATGTTGATGGCAAATCTATTCAAAGTAATTACATCATTAGGCCAACATCATGGTTGTTAGGGTTGGAGAATACGATTTGCGCCAAAGCAGAAGCAGTCCTTTAGGGATGTATCCGAAGCCAGGTACATTATTCCGATTAGCACGGATAAAGCTTTGAAAACAGATTATTCTATGCAAAGTTTATCTGTAAAATTTGGATTCTGAATATGTGATCGCTTCATTGTCAGTATTGTTTTGTCCAACAACACAAGCCAAATAGTTGCAGGGCATATTTTAAATATTTGGATCTTAAGTAAGCTCCATATTGTTTATATTTGAACGGCGCATTTTGACACAATTTCACTGTAGTTATATTTAGCTTGGCTGACGGAAACTTTACATTGACTCCAGCCTAGTTGTGCAAAAAGTAAAAAAACAAAACATAAATCAACTCCTCTGCCCTTGCAGCAGCGCTGCCAGTAAGATGGCTAGCTTGCCAGTTCCTTGCATTGCAGTAATAATTTTACTTTCATCCCCTTTAATATGATATTTAAATTCAAACGATTAAATTTACTTCCAGTTAAGGCCCCACCCACTTCTGGTGTCTGTGCAAATCCAGATTAATCTGGGAATAAATACTTGATAGTGGCATTTTTGTACACCCCTCAATCCAGGCTTATCACTCAGCAGAGTTTAGACTCAGGTCAGCAACAGCATTTTGTCTTCAGTTACTCACTTAGCTGCCTCTGGGTTGGGGACCCCTGTGATGGTCAGGGTCTGTCCCACCTTGAAGGACATGTTCCTCACCTCTACATTCTGCATTGCAAAGAGACACAGAGAGACAAAGACTGCAACATGTTGGTAGTTTTCAATGCTTCTAAATACATGGGCTACTGTCAGTCTTAAATTGGACTTTTATGGGACTTTCCAAATGTGCAAACTGTTTACATGAAAATAATCGACACACTTTAATGTGATATTCTAGTTTGTGCTTTAATAACAAACAGTAGAATACAGCGCCTCACGGACAAAAATGCCTAATTTCCTTGCAGTTTTCCGTTCCTTTATATTTACGGATTGGTCAAGGATTCCTATGTTCTTTGCACAATTATTATTTCCCAGTCTTTAACTTGGCCAGGGTGTCTAAAAATGATCAAAAATGAAAAGGCTCAGAAAGATATTATTATTCTAAGTCCTATTAGTGGACAGCAACTTAGGCCAAATCCCAGTTATCTGTCTTACCACTACGCCTTACCCAGGAGTGCCGCCAGGAATTTTGGGCCCTATAATTTTGGGGGGATTCGGCCTTAATCTACTATACGTGGCAAGAGTAAATATTGAAAGAAAGAGAGAGGAGGAGAAAGAGAGAGAGAGATGGAGTTTGAGGTGTGACTCAAAAGAGAAGCAGAGAATTATTTCCATATTAGTAGCTCCTGCTGCTTGTTACTGTGAACTGAGTGCAGCCGATCTGGGCTTGGCTGGGGCCCAAACAGACTGCAGCCTACAGTCTGGGTTTCCCATCCACGTGAGACATATTTTTGAACTCTGTCAGAGAGACAAGAGACAGCTGGGGCTGCCCCTGGCGTACACAGACGACCAAGAAATGAAGCAACTGGACAAACAGACACGTGAAGAATGGATACAGAAATCAAAACTTTTTGTATATCCATACACCAGAAAGCTGTGTTCCTCATTACTGAAAGCAAAGAAATGAAGAGGATTCTCAAAATAACCAGTTATTCACTTGGAAGTCTTCTTAGTGCATGGTAGCTCTTACAGGAAGTCTTCCCCATAATTGCCTGTGGTCTTAGTTTATCCCTGAGGCAGCATAAGTGCCAGAGGGAATACAATGAATGGGGAAAGACTTTTAAGATGACAATCAATTTAAATACAATTAGATTACATTGGATGACTAGGTCTGTAACATCGTGTTACAAACACACCATCACCAGCATCCAATCTGTTGCAGTCCATGTGATTTACCCTGGATTTATTCTCAAAGCAGCACATCTTTGTTCACCATGGTAACAGCAAAACAACGTAAAACAAAGACTCAGTTATTTTCCCCAGTGTCGAAAGAGGTCAAAGATGGTAAATGCTTTTAGATTTAGATTCCCGGCCGTGCCAAATGACGTCGTGTCCTTGGGCAAGGCCCTTCACCCTATTTGCCTCGGGGAAATGTCCCTGTACTTACTGTAAGTCGCTCTGGATAAGAGCGTCTACTAAATGTAAATCAGGTGTTTCTTTTTAAAATGACTGATGTAATCAAAACGCTTCTATTCTAGTTTTATATATAACTTTGTATAACTCGAGAAAACTCTTAAATCGGCAGAAAACTTACATCCGTATGTCTGCGCCTCCTCCATTGATTGTATTTAGCGGAATGTTATCCTTTACTTCTCAGCGTGAACAAATTCAAGGGGAAATGGGTGTCTCACGTGAACGTCTGATACTTGAGAGCCCTAATGGCTGTATTATGTTTTCTATCATCTATCATCAGTATTATCCCTATCGACAAAGACATAATTAATTAAGACATAATATATTATAGGACAGTTACTTTTATAGCATGGCTAACACAAATGAACTAATGATTCACAGACTTAAATACAAATAGCCTGGCAATAGTTGTGAATTTCAAGTTAAGTTTATGCAACAATATAGTATTAAACGTGACGTTAACTGATTTACATGTAGACGTGCATCCCAGACAAGACTACTTCACAGACACGTAAATTGGAACTAAAAACATTTTGAAACGAATAGGCCTACTTACACTCATCTTGATTGAAGGCGCAATTTCTGTCTAATGTCAAAGAAAGACCGTTATTCCGATGTGTTATACTTGGATCGTGAAGGAGGGTTTATATCTGTTCGTGTGCTTCGGACATTAAGAGTGATGTCATGATACACCAATGGGATTCTAGCATAGGTGACCAATCACGGTACAGTAACAAGATAAGAAATAGCTCGTTCGCGCCTCCAATGGAGATGATAACAGTAAACTATAACTTACTGTATTATTAGGTGAAGTTATAATGCACGCAGGCTACAACTTTCAAAGATGACTGCAACATATTTTGAATTGTTGATTGAGTCGGTGGACTACTGAATGTGGCATTGTAAGGTATAGCCTAATGTTTTTTAAAGATGCATAAACTTATATTAGCCGTTTGACGAGTATTGGCCAATATCAGCAGCAACTAATCTGTTCTACAACACTGAGTGATGCTCAATGCATTCAGTGATTGATATTTGCTTGGTTTGGATGTTCATATTTTTATATGGTGATCACAGAAACCTTAGTTAAACACGGTCCCAATTAGGTGGTGTAATAGCAAATCAAGATCAACAAACAGGTTATAGATTGAAGGCTTAAGAAAGAAAAGATAGTTGCTCCCTTACAACAATGGATAGACTGAAACATTGACCTTGCTGTGAAGGAAGAGGTGTTGGAGGTAGACAGCACTGTATTTTATGATTGCAACTAATCAGTGGAGCTAGCCCAGAGGGGCATATGTGAGAAGAGAGGGAGAGTGCTCTGTTGCTAGTGTACCATGACACAGTGCTGAGACCCCTCTGTGTCCGTAGGTGGGACTGGACAGGACACAGATTGGTTACTCGGTATCTCAGCAATAGCGTCTGTTATTCAATCCCCAATAACAACCCCCCTTCTTTCTGACACACACATGCCAAGTTTGGTCACAAAACCCATTTCAGACTCGCACCTGATACTGCAGTTTAGGCACAGACATTTAAAAACACAACATGTATTTATGTATGTGCGTGTTTGTGTTTGTATGTATGTATGTGGACTTTAAAGTAATTCAGGACCTTTAGCCATTACATTAATATATTAAAGTACAATTACTTCCAACAGAACAGAGACAAAATCTCAACTAAGTTTGATGAAGATATTTTCTGATGCATTGAGTTGAAACAAGTGTTTTTGAGGTGTGCTTCGGGTCATTGTCTTGCTGGAAGACCCAACGATCACCTAAAGCCTGACTTGCAACAGATTTCTTCACATTGACCTTCAGAATGTCAGGATATTCTTCTTTCTTCATGGCTTCATGCACCCCAACAAGGTTCCCTGTTCCTGAAGCAGCAAAACAGCCGCACAGCATTATACCCCAACCACCAGGTTTAGCTGTGGGAACTGTGTTTTTAGGGGTTGAAGGCCTCTCTTTTTCTTTCTCCAAACAACATCAACATCCATGTTGCCGAACAGCTCCAGCTTTGTCTCATCAGACCAAACGACAGACTTCCAAAACTCATCCCCATGTTTCAAATGGTCACGGGCAAACTTCAGTCTTGCCTCGATGTGCTGCTATGTGAACAATGGAGTTTTCCTTGGGCGAGGACCTCGAAGCCCTCTCCATTTTTGTGTGTGTTTGTGTGTGCTGATAATAGCAGTAAAAAAAGGTCTAGAAGCCAATAAGCAGCCGATATATATGTGACCAAGCCATTAAGAGCCTATAATTTAACTGCACACCCATAGAGGTCACCCTTGCAAATATGTGGGGGGAAACAGGAAAAAGAGGCTGACTAAAAGAGCTCTCTGCGCGCATGCATCAGCTGATGTGGGCGCTGGAGGGAATAGATGTGCCATATTCTAAAGAACTGAGGTCCACTAAACTGTGGCTGGAACTTTCAGAAGGCCGTTTTATTGTGTGTGTGTTTCCAGATGGTTAAGTGATTCAATGAGTGCACGGGGTTTCATTTCTCAAAATGTGGTTTCTTCAGATTTGGGTCTCCGGTTCCTGAAGGGCGAGTTTGAAGAGGCCAGTGATGGAGGTCAAGTATTTATTGAATGTACATATTATTTGTCACATTTAGTGTTCTTCTTTTTGCTGATATTTGGGGGGAAAGTGACATATTCTTTCTCCTTTAAATAAATGTCGTAAGACGAGAGAACCGAGACGCGCGAGAGAACACGTGGGTTATTAGCCACGTTCCAGTGTGGAATGTTCCAGATTGGTGCAGCGCTTCACAGAGTGCGTGTTAATGGGTGTGTTTGCCTTTGGCAATTAAGGGCCTCAGGCAGCAGCATCATGACAAGACATGCAAATAGGCTCCATAACCTGATCAAGAAGGCTGGCTCTGTGTTGGGGCTGGGCCTTGACCTCCTGGAGGTGGTGACTGAGAGGAGAATGCTGACCAAGCTCACAGCCAGCATGAAAAACACCTCTCATCCTCTCCATGGGACTGTTACTGGGAAGAGGAGCACTTCATCCTCTTCATGGGACTGTTACTGGGCAGAGGAGGACTTCATCCTCTTCATGGGACTGTTACTGGGCAGAGGAGCACTTCATCCTCTTCATGGGACTGTTACTGGGCAGAGGAGGACTTCATCCTCTTCATGGGACTGTTACTGGGCAGAGGAGGACTTCATCCACTTCATGGGACTGTTACTGGGCAGAGGAGGACTTCATCCTCTTCATAGGACTGTTACTGGACAGAGGAGGACTTTTAGCAACAGGCTGCTGCTCTGGTGTTCAAAGGGACGTTTCTGCAGGTGTCTCCCCCCGGTGGCTGTCAGGATGTATAACGCTGCTCCAGCCAGGGACTCAGCCTTCACATGCTCACCTATGGACAGCATGTTGCTCTGTGGTGCTTTTTGTACTTGTGTTGCACCCACCTGTGTATTTATTTATATTACATCACTTTTTGTCTATTCCAAGTCTGTGTTTGTTTGTCTTGGGCTGGACTGCTGTACTTTGTTGCAGACACCTGTGTATTTAATTATTTATATTTATTTTAAATACATTTTTGTCTATTCCAAGTCTGTGTTTGTTTGCTTTGAGCTGGACTGCTGTAACACATCAATTTCCCTATGGAATCAATAACGTCTTATCCATCTAAAAGATATGTGTTTACAGTAAGATGGCCCAGCGGTGTCACCTGTTGGTGAATGTTCATTATTGCAACTCTGATAGGATGGATATCTGTCAAAGCAGGCCAGAAGGAGCCATGTCAATTAGAAAAAGGGTTGACTTGGTTTTATTAGCACAACGTCGGATCATGCCACCAATCCACAACAGAGTGAAAGCATGAGTGAGATACCTGTCTCTCAGATGGACATTATATACATTAGCTGGACAGTACAGATATAGTAACCACCAAAACATGCCCTTAAACAGTACACATTCCACGAATGATGCACAGGGGAACCGGCACACAGAAGATGAGGTCATAACTGAGTTTGGAGACCATTATCTGCTTCCTCGCTCTCCAGAGCTTGCACAGATGAGCATTCCTAGATCTATATGTGTCCTTCCAGGGGTCCACGGAGCGACCTCTTCCTCACTGAGACACAAGCCTCGTGTATACAGAAAATCTGCATATCAAACTCCATTGTCTTTTTAGCAGTCTGCTTGAGATGTGTTGTATGTTTCTAAACAAGACTGGTTTCTCACATCCATTTCTTTTTATTAAAATAGACAGTTTTAAAGAATTTATCCTCATATATGATTGAATTAAATTAGACATAAGTATCTAAGTATATACTTTACCTTCATAAAAATTCCATATTTTCTAATAAATCTGTCTGTTATTACCATGTTGTGCTGATTGTAAAACATAATAGTTCATAATTTCCGTTCATCTTGAAGAAATTAAATTTAAAAAAATATAACTTAACATTCATATGATTTTTGTAACAAATCCATTTTTATTTTAATGAGAAAGTCTGTATGTAACCATGTATGGTTTGTATGTACGCAGCAAAACCCAAATATAAAACAATATTTTCAAAAATAATTTGACAAAATATTTCAAAGATGCCAACAGTAGTTCCAGACAGTGTAGATAAATATACTATTTGTAAATATAAAGCTAATTCATATTTCATTTCACTGTATTTACATTGTAATGGCTATATCTGTACATAATGTATTCACTACGAGGTTGAAACACTGGTGTGATACACTCATCATAGGTCTGACACTATTCTCAGCATGTTTTATTGGAAGCCAAGAGTTGTGTATAAGGCAGGGTCATATTTAGACAAAATCGTTTTCATCAGAAAACATGAGAGAGATCCTTTCCTCAGGACCATGTCGATGGTGGCCCGTGCTCTGTCCTTCCTCACTGCCTCCACCTTCACTGCCTCCATCTCAGCATTATTGATCACCCTCTGCTTACGAAGTCTATCCAGCAGATCATCCAGGACAGGCATGGACACTCGCTCCACAAACTCCAGTCTTGTAGAGCGCAGCTGCTCCTCTGCAGAGCCCTTCTGAGCGTGCTCTGTCCTCCCTGAGCTGTAGTGAGAAAGTCTGGACCTCTGGGAGCCGTAGCCAGAGCTCCTCAGAGACAGGAGATCAGATCTACTATCTCTCCACTCTGTAGAGAAACACAGCAGGTCAGATACTGGGCTGGTTAGATTCCTACTCAGGGACCATGTATGGAACATTCAACTGACTGAAGGACAGACATACAGGCAAACTGACAGACATACAAGAAGGCAAGCAAGCAGGTAGTATCTAGTCAGTATCTAGGCAGTATCTCGTCAGGCAGACAGACAGAGAGAAACACTAACAGACAGACAGAGAGACAAACAAACAAACAAACAAACAAACAGACAGGCATCTTACCCTCAAGGCTCCACAGTGATCCAGTCTCAGATCTCCAATCAGAATCATCGTTTCTCTCAGCTCTGCTGTCTCCACTCACTGCACAACAACAACATACAAATAACTAAACAAGGTCAAGCATCACGTCACTTTTTACATCCACTGACAAACAGATTATTTAATACAGACTGACAAACTGACAAATACAGACTGGTAAATGCACAGACACCATTAGCTCAGTGGTTGAGTGATTGTAACTCAAGGGATTACAGGGTCATATACCCCTGTAAATAACTTTGAGCAAAAGTGTTTGCTAAACATACATTTTACATATGTATTTATTTGAAATAAGAATGTAACAGATGGACTAATAAAATGATGGGTATTTAATTGGTTCAATTTACGGACACGTTTATATATTTCTATTTCTGTTTGTATCCACATAGTTGTGTTATGTATTGTCTTCTCTTCTGTTTCTAACATCTCGCATTTAACATTCAATTATTATGAACTTAAAGTTATTTATCTGCTGTTAGTACAGTAAATAATCAATACTCACTGATTGGAGGGATGAAGCGTATGCTCCCAGCTCTTGTCACAGGCAGTAGTGACCTCTTAGTTATAAAAACAACCAATTAACTCTGAATGATATAGCTCTTTTGTAAATCTGGGTCTTCAGAAATAAGTATAAAAGTACCTGAACAGATAATCTGGTAATCTACGTACCCGTCCTTGTGGTTCCCTGCTGTGTGCAGGTTCAGGGTTTAATCTGCTGTGTGGAGATCTGTGTGGGTTACTCTCTGAGCTGAGGTGAGAAAGTATGGAGGTCTGGGAGCCATAGCCAGAGCTCCCCAGAGACAGGAGATCAGATCTACCATCTCTCCAGTCTGTAAAGAAACACAACAGAATTATTGTCTCTCATGCACAGACAGCTATGGCTCAGTGGTTGAGTATTAGACTGTAGCTCAAGGGATCACAAGTTCAAATACCCCTGTATATGACTTTGGATAAAAGTGTTTGCTAAAGAAATGTAGTACATACACTCACTGGCCACTTTATTAGGTACACCTCACTAGTACCAGGTTGAACCCCCTTCTGCCTTCAGAACTGCCTTAATTCTTTGTGGCATACTTTCAACAAAGTTTTTGAAACATTCCTCAGAGATTTTGGTCCATATTTACATGATAGCATCTTGCAGTTGATGCAGATTTGTCGGCTTTACATCAATGATGCGAATCTCCAGGTGCTCTATTGGATTGAGATCTGGTGACTGTGGAGGCCCTTGGAGTTCAGTGAACTCATTGTCATGTTCAAGAAACCAGTTAGAGATGATTTGAGCTTTGTGACATGGTGCATTATCCTGCTGGAAGTAGCCATCAGAAGATGGGAACACTGTGGTCATAAAGGGATGGACAGGGTCAGCAACAGACTCAGGTAGGCTGTTACGTTTAAACGATGCTCAATTAGTACTAAGGGGCCCAATGTGTGCCAAGAAAACATCCCCACACCATTAGACCACCACCACCTGAACCGTTGCTACAAGGCAGGATGGATCCATGCTTTTGTAACGGAGTAAGAACCGTGAAACTCACTCCTCAGGTATGTAACAGGCCACCCGCGTCTATAGAGCTAGCTTTTTTCTTTGGCGCTTGGGATGCCAGAGGTGGCAGGTTCGACTCCTGGTGGGGGCAACCATTGGACAAGTAAACCCTCGGATGGAGCAAGACCACGTCTGTGACATACCACTGGTGCAAACAATAGAGTGACCTTTCATGTTGTATACGCCAAATTCTGACCCGACCATCTGAATGTTGCAGCTGAAATCGAGACTCATCAGACCAGGAAACATTTTTCAAATCTTCTATTGTCCTATTTTGGTGAGCCTTGTTGCCTCAGTTTCCTGTTATTAGCTGACAGGAGGGGCACCCGTTGTGGTCTGCTGCTGCTGTAGCCCACCTGCTTCAAGGTTCAACATGTTGTGCATTCAGAGATGGTATTCAGCATACCTTGGTTGTAACAAGTGGTTACTTGAGTTACTGTTGCCTTTCTATCTATCTCGAACCAGTCTGCCTATTCTCCTCTGATCTCTGACATCAACAAGGCATCTTCGCCCATACAATTGCCGCTCACTGGATATTTTCTATTTTTCGGACCCTTCTCTGTAAACCCTAGAGATGGTTGTGTGTGAAAATCCCATTAGATCAGCAGTTTCTGAAATACTCAGAACAGCGCGTCTGGCAACAACAACATTCAAAGTCACTTAAGTCCCCTTTCTTCACCATTCTGAACTTCAGCAAGTTGTCTTCACCACGTCTACATGCTTAGTAAATGCATGGAGTTTCTGCCATGTGATTGGTTGATTAGCTATTTGTGTTAACAAGAAAGTTAACAAGTGTACCTGATAAAGTGGTCGGTGAGTGTATATATATATAAAAAAGAAGAAGGTAAAATTGAATATTAAAATGAATTAAAAGGGTGTTGAATCGGTTCTTGTTATGGACACATATTTCTACAGTTCTATTTCTGTCTCTGTCTGTATTGAAGTGTGTGTATTGTCATCCCTTCTGTTTCTCTCATCTCAAATAAATATTTAGAACTGCTTTTAGTACAGCAAATACTCAATACTCACTGCTTGGAGGGATGACTTCAATGCTCCCGGCTCCTGTTATGGGCAGTAGTGACGTCTGATTCTCTTCAGGGCTAATTTCTTTACTGTCCTCAATCTCAGGGTGAAATAAATCTCCACTGTTTGCTGCCACCATCTCCTCCATCTTGTCCAACAGCTCAGTGACCTGAGCGTCATCACCCCTGTTCTTATGGTTGAGGACATGATACCTGTTCCCACATTTCTCAACAAGCCACTGGAGGGCCTTCCCTTCTCTCTCAAAGTGCTGCTCAATGGTTGAGTCTCCAAGACAGTCCCCATTGGTGAACAGCACTATAGTGTGACTCCAGACTCTCTCACTGAGAAGCTGCAGGTGTCCCTCTACTGATTTTCTCTGTTTCTCTGGGAATGAGACATCCAGCCGTATGACCAGGAGGAGAGTGTGGGGTCCTGGAGGACACAGAGACACACTGCGTACTATCTCCTGTTTAACCAGCTCAGTAGTCCTCTCTACAGGGAGATTCCTCCACCATCCTGGAGTGTCGACCACAGTGACCTGCCTCCCTGCTACTTCTCCCTGTCTCTTCACACACTGAGCAGCTGTCCTCAGGTCAAACTCCTCTCTGCCCAGGATGGTGTTTCCTGATGAACTCTTCCCTGCACGTTTCCCCCCCAGCAGCACAATCCTCAGCTCTGAGAGATGGAGGGAGTCACCTGTCAGAGAGAGGGGAGGGGAGAGAGACAAAGAGAGAGAGAGAGAGAGAGAGAGAGAGAGAGAGAGAGAGAGAGAGAGAGAGAGAGAGAGAGAGAGAGAGAGAGAGAGAGAGAGAGAGAGAGAGAGAGAGAGAGGAAAATATAGATTCATGATACAGATTGAGGGATATTGTGAGACAGAGAAAGACAAAGGGGAAACTGAGATTGTATTTTCTTTGTGAAGTTTACAATGATCTGATTTTACAGGTTGTTTGAGTGAAGCATTTTCAGCACATTGTAATAATGTGAGTTGCAAAAATATTGTCTGCTCAGATGAACGCATCCTACAAAAAACAACAATTTGCTGATATCTGAATTATGCACAATATTGTTCATCAGTAATTGAAATTACATTTTCTCATATTAAAACCAGTCTCTAAATATCCAGTAAACTGTGTGTCAAATTGATTAGGCTATTCACACCTTGACTCTGGGTGGACACTGAAATAAACTCACCCATTAGTGATCTGAGAGTCTCTCTCTGTTCCTGCACCTTCATCAGCCTCTGTTGTGCTCTCTCTTCCTCTGCCCTCCTTCTCTCCTCTATCTTCTCCAGGATCTCTCTGTCCATCTCATAGTGGCCTTCTCTGTTTCCTGCCACCATCTCCTCCATCTTGTGCAACAGCTCAGTGACCTGAGTGTCATCACCCCTGTTCTCATTGTTGAGGACATGATACCTGTTCCCACATTTGTCAACAAGCCACTGGAGGGCCTTCCCTTCTCTCTCAATGTGCTGCTCAATGGTTGTGTCTCCCAGACAGTCCCCACTGATGAACAGCAGTATAGTGTGACTCCAGACTCTCTCACTGAGAAGCTGCAGGTGTCCTTCTACTGATCTTCTGTGTTTCTCTAGGAATGAGACATCCAGCCGTATGACCAGGAGGAGAGTGTGGGGTCCTGGCGGACACAGAGACACACTGCGTACTATCTCCTGTTTAACCAGCTCAGTAGTACTCTCTACAGGGTGATTCCTCCACCATCCTGGAGTGTCGACCACAGTGACCTGCCTCCCTGCTACTTCTCCCTGTCTCTTCACACACTGAGCAGCTGTCCTCAGGTCAAACTCCTCTCTGCCCAGGATGGTGTTTCCTGATGAACTCTTCCCTGCAAGTTTCCCCCCCAGCAGCACAATCCTCAGCTCTGAGAAATAGAGGGAGTCACCTGTCAGAGAGAGAGAGAGAGAGAGAGAGAGAGAGAGAGAGAGAGAGAGAGAGAGAGAGAGAGAGAGAGAGAGAGAGAGAGAGAGAGAGAGAGAGAGAGAGAGAGAGAGAGAGAGAGAGAGAGAGAGAGAGAGAGGAAAATATAGATGCAAGAGACAGTTTCAGAGATAAAGTGAGATAGAGAAAGACAAAGGGCAAACAGAGATTGCATTTTCTTTGTGAAATTTACAATGATCTGACTTTACAGGTCGTTTGAGTGAAGAATCTTCACCACATAGTTAGACGTAATGTGAGTTGCAAAAATGTTCTCTGCTCAGATGAACATATTTAACGTAAAACAACAATTTACTGATATCTAAGTTATGCACAATATTGTTAATCAGTAATGGAAATGACATTTTCTCATATTGCCATGAAACCAGCCTCTAAATATCCAGTAAACTGCATGTCACAATGAATACACTTTTCACATCAAGATTTGGGGTGGACACTGAAATAAACTCACCCATTAATGATCTGAGAGTCTCTCTCTGTTTCTGCACCTTCATCAGCCTCTGTTGTGCTCTCTCTTCCTCTGCCCTCCTTCTCTCCTCTGTCTTCTCCAGGATCTCTCTGTCCATCTCATAGTGGCCTTCTCTGTTTCCTGCCACCATCTCCTCCATCTTGTGCAACAGCTCAGTGACCTGAGTGTCATCACCCCTGTTCTCATTGTTGAGGACATGATACCTGTTCCCACATTTCTCAACAAGCCACTGGAGGGCCTTCCCTTCTCTCTCAATGTGCTGCTCAATGGTTGTGTCTCCCAGATGGTCCCCACGAGTGAACAGCACTATAGTGTGACTCCAGACTCTCTCACTGAGAAGCTGCAGGTGTCCCTCTACTGATCTTCTGTGTTCCTCTAGAAATGATCGATCCAGCCGTATGACCAGGAGGAGAGTGTGGGGTCCTGGAGGACACAGAGACACACTGCGTACTATCTCCTGTTTAACCAGCTCAGTAGTGTCCTCTACAGTGAAATTCCTCCACCATCCTGGAGTGTCGACCACAGTGACCTGCCTCCCTGCTACTTCTCCCTGTCTCTTCACACACTGAGCAGCTGTCCTCAGGTCAAACTCCTCTCTGCCCAGGATGGTGTTTCCTGATGAACTCTTCCCTGCACGTTTCCCCCCCAGCAGCACAATCCTCAGCTCTGAGAGATGGAGGGAGTCACCTGTCAGAGAGAGGGGAGGGGAGAGAGACAAAGAGGGAGAGAGAGAGAGAGAGAGAGAGAGAGAGAGAGAGAGAGAGAGAGAGAGAGAGAGAGAGAGAGAGAGAGAGAGAGAGAGAGAGAGAGGGGGGGTGGATATAGATGCATGAGACCGATTGAGAGATAAAGTTAAATAGAGAAAAACAAAGGGCAAACAGAGATAGCATTTTCTTTTTTGAAGTTTACAATTATCTGAGTTTACAGGTTGTTTGAGTGACGCATGTACACCACATAGTAACAAAGTAAGTTGCAGAAATGTTCTCTGCTCAGATGAACATACCCTACAAAAAACTACAATGTACTGATATCTACATTACGCACAATGTTGTTCATCAATAATATAAAATATGTTTTCTCATATTAAAACCAGTCTCTAAATATCCAGTATACTGCATGTCACATTGATTAGGCTATTCACACCAAGACTCTGGATTGATAATGAAAGAAACTCACCCATTAGTGATCTGAGAGTCTCTCTCTGTTTCTGCACCTTCATCAGCCTCTGTTGTGCTCTCTCTTCCTCTGCCCTCCTTCTCTCCTCTATCTTCTCCAGGATCTCTCTGTCCATCTCATAGTGGCCTCCTCTGTTTCCTGCCACCATCTCCTCCACCTTGTCTAACAGCTCAGTGACCTGAGTGTCATCACCCCTGTTCTCATTGTTGAGGACATGATACCTGTTCCCACATTTCTCAACAAGCCACTGGAGGGCCTTCCCTTCTCTCTCAATGTGCTGCTCGATGGTTGTGTCTCCCAGACAGTCCCCACTGATGAACAGCAGTATAGTGTGACTCCAGACTCTCTCACTGAGAAGCTGCAGGTGTCCTTCTACTGATCTTCTGTGTTTCTCTAGGAATGAGACATCCAGCCGTATGACCAGGAGGAGAGTGTGGGGTCCTGGAGGACACAGAGACACACTGCGTACTATCTCCTGTTTAACCAGCTCACTAGTCCTCTCTACAGGGAGATTCCTCCGCCATCCTGCAGTGTCGACCACAGTGACCTGCCTCCCTGCTACTTCTCCCTGTCTCTTCACACACTGAGCAGCTGTCCTCAAGTCAAACTCCTCTCTGCCCAGGATGGTGTTTCCTGATGAACTCTTCCCTTCACATTTCCCCCCCAGCAGCACAATCCTCAGCTCTGAGAGATGGAGGGAGTCACCTGTCAGAGAGAGAGAGAGAGAGAGAGAGAGAGAGAGAGAGAGAGAGAGAGAGAGAGAGAGAGAGAGAGAGAGAGAGAGAGAGAGAGAGAGAGAGAGAGAGAGAGGGCAGAAAAATAGCGAGAGGAGAAAAAGGGAGAAAAAGAGTTAGACTGAAGAGACTAATTTTGATTGTTATAAAATATAATGAACGATGGAATGAGTGTTAGATTATACTGAGGTAAATACAACTGTTAATGAACTACAGTGTGTTCTTCAGATGATAACATCCTATTGATTTTTACACCTGAGATGGTGCAGTTAAAACCTTCAAATGTAACTGACAGAACTGCTAACATAATGCACTTCCTTGTTGTGGTGAAGTGTTTTAGGAGTAAAACGGAGACTGTTTACCTGAAGCCATTGTTGATAATCCTTCTCCTCTCCACTCCTGGAGAGAATGGAGAACATTAAATATTGATAAAATATGCCAATAAACCATGTGATGTGGTTCCACGTCCTTGTGTACTTCGAATACATGTCAAATCTTACTTAAACTTCCTGTAAAGATTAAGCATATTCTACCCTGTATATTGTAGCCCATTGCTACTGTTTATTAATTCATTAATTCATCTGGCTAACAATTACTTACATTTTCAATCGACTTTTAACTTACCTATAGCGACACCACACAATTGAAGCCTAGCAGATGAAGCTGAAAGCAGAAAGATGTGTGTTTGTTTGCTGTAAAGTGAAATAGAAAGTAGATCCACTCAGGTCTGAATGGTTTAACAACATTCTTGTAGACTAGGCCACCTGTGACGTACTATTACAGTGGTGTAGCTCTGATCGTGGATCAGTGGTACAGTAATGTACCGCCTTTTTTTGGCAGCCACCGCCCATGTTATGGGTTTATGATGGCACAGGTGATGGTTCATTATTGGAACTCCACTGTCTTTAGCGGTTAGGCTCCTAAAACACATCGCGGCAGTGAAGAAAATGTAACAACTGGTCACTCAGACACCTGTACTGCGATACAATAACGTGTCACTATTCAGAGTGACTCAAGCCAGTATGGTCTTGGCTGTTGCGTCATGCAGGAGGACCAGCCTGGAGGACCAGCCTGGAGGACCAGCCTGGAGGACCAGCATGGAGGACCAGCCTGGAGGACCAGCCTGGAGGACCAGCATGGGGGACCAGCATGGAGGACCAGCCTGGAGGACCAGCATGGAGGACCAGCATGGAGGACCAGCCTGGAGGACCAGCCTGGAGGACCAGCCTGGAGGACCAGCATGGAGGACCAGCCTGGAGGACCAGCCTGGGGGACCAGCATGGAGGACCAGCCTGGGGGACCAGCATGGAGGACCAGCCTGGAGGACCAGCCTGGAGGACCAGCCTGGAGGACCAGCCTGGGGGACCAGCATGGAGGACCAGCCTGGAGGACCAGCCTGGAGGACCAGCCTGGAGGACCAGCCTGGGGGACCAGCATGGAGGACCAGCCTGGAGGACCAGCCTGGAGGACCAGCCTGGGGGACCAGCATGGAGGACCAGCCTGGAGGACCAGCCTGGAGGACCAGCCTGGGGGACCAGCATGGAGGACCAGCCTGGGGGACCAGCATGGAGGACCAGCCTGGGGGACCAGCATGGAGGACCAGCCTGGAGGGTGCAGCTCACAGACAGAGCGGGTGGATGTTGAACACATCAACCAGGCTGACTACCTCCACGTTACAGAGCAGGTGGATGTTGAACACATCAAGCAGGCTGACTACCTCCACGTTACAGAGCAGGTGGATGTTGAACACATCAAGCAGGCTGACTACCTCCACGTTACAGAGCAGAGTTCATTGTTCAGAACAGAGTTATACTCAAGGGTCAGAGAATTTTTAAAGAATATTTTATAAAATATTTCAAAGATGCCAACAATATAGTTTCAGTGTAGATAAATATACTATTTGTAAATATTCAGCCAATTCATATTTCATTTAGCTGTATTTAAATTGTAAGTTAATATATCTGTACATAGTGTATTCCCTACTAGGTTGAAACACTGGTGTGATACACTCATCCTAGGTCTGACACTGTTCTCTGCATATTTTATTGGAAGCCAAGAGTTGTGTATAAGGCAGGGTCATATTTAGCTAAAATAGTTTTCATCACAAAAGGGGAGGGAGATCCTTTCCTCAGGACCATGTCGATGGTGGCCCGTGCTCTGTCCTTCCTCACTGCCTCCACCTTCACTGCCTCCATCTCAGCATCGTTGATCACCCTCTCCTGCAGAAGTCCATCCAGCAGATCATCCAGGACAGGCATCGTCACTCGCTCCACAAATGCCAGTCTTGTAGAGCGCAGCTGCTCCTCTGCAGAGCCCACCTGAGCATGCTCAGTTTGCCTGCCTCCCATCGAAGAGGAACCTGGTTGTGTGGAGGAAATCCAGATGTGTTCAGCTGTAGTGTTCTGAAGTGACTGATACATGATACAATGGAAATACATTACGCATAGTATTGCAAAACATGACTGAATTGACGTTGCATCATACTATAAGCAGTCTCTGAATATCCAGTACAGTGCATGTCGCATTGATTAGGCTATTCACACCAAGACTCTGGGTGGACACTGAAAGAAACTCACCCATGGAGAAAAAGTGAAAAAGTTGAGAGACATTTTTATTAATCTTTTTATTAATGTCATAAATGTACTGAATTATGGACGCAGTGGTAAGTTATAATGTTGAGGTCAGTAAAACTGTTGATGAACTACAGTGTGTTTTTCAGCAGATAACATAATATCCTGTTAATTTTTACAACTGAGATGGTGTATTGAAAACGTAAATGTAACCAGAACATTTTGCACTTCCTGGTTATGGGGGTGAAGTGTTTTAGGACTGAAACACTGAAAGGAAGATTGTTTCCCTGAAGCCATAATTGATAATTTTTCTCCTCTCTTTACTCCTGGAGAGAACAAAAAGTAGACAGGGTTTTAACATATGTATAAAACATGGCAATGCAAGGTTATTGTGGTGTCACGTCAATCTACCTGTAGCTGACCTACTTAGAATACATGTCAACCCTTAAAATATCTGTTAACATCAAACATCTTCTACTCTGTGTTTATTTAGCCCATAGTTATAGTTTATTCATTAATTGGTAAATCTGGCTAACGTAATTAATTTCATTTTCAATCGACTTTTAACTAAACTCACGCCATACAGTCGAAGCCTATTAGCAGACGGCATAGGAAAGGTAAATAAGGAGGAACTACAGTAAAGTAGAGGTTTGGACGATTTATTAAGAAACAACCTGGAGTTTCGTTCAGCCAATCCGTATGGAGCATTAGTGTGACGTCGGTCTGTCAGCTGTTCATGTTTTGCTTCATTTTTTCTCATCTGTAGCGCCTGGAAGCCCCAAGCTCTAACATAACAATTTATGAAGCTAGTATATTGATTCTAAAAGTAGCGGGAATACGATAAAAACTCATAATCTGTGATAACACTATTTAATTGTCAAGAGGTTGGACAGGCTTCATCCCTGCTGGATCCTTCGTCCGCCGCCATCGAGCGAAGAGGCGCAGCCGATCCCAGGCCTCCAATCCAGGGCGGAGGGAGGGAAAGAGGTCGCTGGGAATCGGGATGGAGACTGGAGAGGGAGCTGACGGTCCAGGCGGGCCGGGCGGACCCGAGCCAGGGCTTGGGCTTGGCTGCGCCTCTTTCAACCAAGACTCCACGTAAGCTAGCTCAGTAGGCTATGTGGGTTCGGTTTGTAAACAATGCAAGCACATTTAGCAAACTATCATTCCGTCGTTTAATTACCGAGATCTAAAGCCGACATCTCTGCTGCTTATTGTGGTTGAAAACTATTTTGTTGTAGTCATGGAAATTGGAATACGTCCAACTAGCTTTAGCCTACTTCACAGTAAAAATTGGATAATCCAGCGGTCTTTAGACTAGTGTGTTATTTACTTTTCTATGAGTTCTTCATGTAGATTAGATAGCCTGCTCACCTGACATGGTGTGTTGCACGCTAGATATACTACAAACTGTCGGCAGCGTCTTGTTTTTTACACCCAGAGCAGAGACACGTTTACAGCCGTTGAAAGAATGCAGACTAATGGCTTGCGGTTTACAGCCTCAACGTGCGAATTATTCTAAACTATAAAGGCTTGATACTGTAGACATTTGTTTCTGTTTAGAGAGCATGACTGTTGAAATGAAAAGTGACCTGGTGTTATTACAGGCTGTGAGTGGATACATACAGGTGTTTCCCTGTGGTCAGTGAAGAAGATAATTTATTATGTGCAGGAATGCACGTTTGTACATGTTTCTGAATAGCCTACTAAACACTAAGAAACAACAGTGCGACCTAAAAAACAGACAGTGTTTTGAAAAAGTGTGATTAAAGTGATTTAAAGCAGAGTCCAGAAAGATTACAATCCTATACTGCTCAGTGTTTAACAAAAAGTTTACTTTTTAAATCTGAGAGCCTAAAGCCCATTAGTTTCATTCTTAAATGCACTTTTCATGACAGGATTATGTCAGTTCAATCTAAACTCATGATACTCACCGTAAATTATCCTTGCAAATCTCTCATATTCAAATGTGTTCATGTGCTGCACATTTTTAACTATTCTAACTGGATTGTGTATAACACAAACTGAAAAAGAGAAAAGTCAGAACAGGAAGTTGGATTTAAATACATGACGGCGACTGTTTCTTAGTTTGCATTGGACAAACTCCCATTTCCTTGACAGTGTTTACATTGAAAACATATCTCATGCAGAATCTATAACCCCAACAGACTGAACTTTTTGGTGAGGAAAATCCCTCTTATAAATCAGTATGTTTTTGTCTCTCAGGTCATTGGCTGTGGGAACCAAGACTGGATACAAACTGTTCTCTGTGACCTCAGTCGACAAGCTGGACTGCATCCACGAGAGCGGTCAGTACAGCCTCATTCCAAACCTACTGTATGCTTATAGTGTACACTTGATGAACACTTGGCGTGTATGCTTATAGTGTACACTTGATGAACACTTGGCGTGTATGCTTATAGTGTACACTTGATGAACACTTGGCGTGTATGCTTATAGTGTACACTTGATGAACACTTAGTGTGTATGCGTATAGTGTACACTTGATGAACACTTTGTGTGTACGCTTATAGTGTACACTTGATGAACACCATGACGTCACCACTCTAATGGTATTACCCCTGTTCTGTGATGCCAGAGACCCCAGACGTGTACATTGTGGAGCGCCTGTTCTCCAGCAGCCTGGTGGTGGTGGTGAGCACCTCCATGCCTCGCCGCATGAACGTCTACCACTTCAAGAAGGGAACGGAGATCTGCAACTACAGCTACTCCAACAACATCCTGGCAGTCCGCCTCAACAGACAGGTAGCGAGCGCGTTTCAGTCTCGAGAGGTCACGGTTAAAGTCTTTATTTCTGAGAAAAGGACCGGTTGCATTGGTTATTGTTCCACTAACAATAAGCCGTTCCAACACAAATGCCATTTTTCTTTTGTGTGTAACCCAATCGTGAATGAAAGGTACAGTATAGTGTTGCATTTTTTGAGTTCAAGAACAGCTTTTGAAATGTCTCTACTCAACCAGACTTTCAGGCTAAATGCCTAACAGACTGGTGCTAAAAGTATCACTTACAATTTCTTGGTACCCAATGCTGAGCAGGTGTAGCATTGCTAATGTAACCACTATCTGTACCTGAGAGGATGTAGCATGCCATGCTAACTGTGTTACCATCTGTACCTGAGAGGATGTAGCATGCCATGCTAACTGTGATTACTGTCTGTAAGGTATGTAATAGCAGCCTGTGGTTTCCTACAGAGGTTGGTGGTGTGTCTGGAAGAGTCTGTCTACATCCACAACATAAAAGACATGAAGCTGCTGAAGACCCTGCTCAACACACCATCCAACCCCTCAGGTAAACACACACACACACACACACACACACACACACACACACAGCTAGCTGTTAGCTCTCTGTCTACACACGCTAGCATGAGTCAAACAACCTTAGGGGCTCTGCAGATTGAATTTCAATATACACAGTTAGTCAATCTTAAAGAACCGAGGACAGTCTGCCTTGTTTCGGATTCTCTGAGTTCTCTGTTGTCACGGCAGTGAGTCACCGTGGTTACGTGGAAACACAGTGAGTGTTAGGTTTGTTTCTTTCTTAGCGTTACCCTGGTGTTACCCTCATGTTGGCATGTGATTGTTTTGCTGATGCCTGATAGGACTTGCGTTCTGCCACCTTGTGTCACCTCTCCAACATTGACCAACTGACTTGCCAAGTAGGATGTTCATCCAGGTCTTCTCTCCTTGCCTCTCCATAGGCTTGTGTGCTCTCTCCATCAACCATTCCAACTCCTACCTGGCCTACCCCGGCAGTTCCACCATCGGAGAGATCATAGTCTACGATGCCAACAACCTGGTAAAGCTGAAAGAAATCCAGGACTGTGTACTATAGTAGTATGAATGTAACGCACAGCAAGCTAGAGGACATTGCACGGTATAAAGGAGCATAATGACTATGTTGCTTTCTGTGTTGTTGTTTGCTCTCGTTCCAGAGCACGGTGACGATGATCCCTGCCCATGACAGCCCTCTGGCAGCTCTTACCTTCAACGCCTCAGGAACCAAGCTGGCCAGCGCCTCGGAGAGGGTGAGTCCAGCCAGGCCATGGGGGTACTGGGGGGTAACCGGCCAGGCCATGGGGGTACTGGGGGGTAACAGGCCAGGCCATGGGGGTACTGGGGGGTAACAGGCCAGGCCCTGGGGGTACTGAGGGGTAACCAGCCAGGCCATTGGGGTACTGAGGGGTAACCAGCCAGGCCATGTGGGTACTGGGGGGTACCCGGTGAGCTGGGGGGGGATCCCAGCGGTCTTCAACCTTATCGGGGGGCTTCAGTACCCCTCTTCCTGATTTCTGAATCAAGGTACTCCATAAGCCCATATTTATATTGTATAAATACTATAGTATTGATAAATAGCCTTTTTTAAGTACTGTATTTTCATGATTTACTCTCAGACTTGTCAATTTTCCACTATCTCTCCCGTAACCCCTGTAGTACCTCTGGGTAGCCCCATTTGAGAACCACTGTAGCCAGCCAAGGGATGGTCTCTGTGGGACGGGCACCCTGGAGACTGACTGTGACTTCCTGCTTCCTGCTGCTTCCTGTGTCTCCTTTTAGACCTTGTATATCCGTTTCTACTTCAAATACTACTTTTCATATACTCTTTTTCTCTACCCCTCCTATCTCTCCCCCCCCCCCCCCCCCCCCCCCCCCCCCTCAGGGCACTGTCATCAGAGTGTTCTCCATCCCCGAGGGCCTGCGTCTGTTTGAGTTCCGTCGGGGGATGAAGAGGTCAGAGTTCACTTCCGGACACTAACAGGATTGAGTTCCTCCTCACAGCAGGACTTGCATATTTAGTACCAAGCACCCTAGGCGAAAACAAACCAGTCAATTCTAAAGGTGCTTTTGAAGTGGAGTGGTGAGGTAGGATTGATTCTCTGCTGCTGTGTCAGTTCAGGAGATTCGGGCATGTATGCCTGGAACATAACCCCTTTTTTTCATTCTTTTATTACCCACTAAAAATAGTTTTATGGTGCTGGCTCTTACACACAGTACTAAACAAGGCAGCTGAGCTGACAGCTTTTTAACAGCCCAGTTTGTGTGAACGTCTTGGCTGTGTGTGACTGTGTGTGCCCACAGGTACGTGAACATCAGCTCCCTGTCCTTCAGCCCTGACGCTCAGTTCCTCTGCGCTTCCAGCAACACAGAGACTGTGCACATCTTCAAATTGGAGCAGCACGGGGCGAGGTACACACACACACACTCATGTACTAATGACATGTACATGACTCATGTACACTCGATGCTAACGGAGGTGACACGTCTGCACGCGTGCCCGCACTCCATCGCCCCTTCTCTCTCTATCACCCCCTCTCTCTCCATCCCTCTCTCTCTCTCTCTCTCTCTCTCTCTCTCTCCCCCCCCCCCTCCATGCAGCGGAGAGGAGGAGGCCCCGACCTGGTCGGCGTACGTGGGGAAGATGTTCTCGGCCGCGAGCAGCTACCTGCCGGCCCAGGTGTCGGGGATGATGAGTCAGGACCGAGCCTTTGCCACCGTGCGCCTCCTGGTGTCCGGACAGAGGAACGTCTGCACGCTCGCCACGTGAGTTCCTCCCGTCCCCCCACAGGACGCAGGAGAGGGAGAGGGCGAGGGAGAGGAGGAGGGGGAGAGAGAGAGAGAATGTTACACTTTGTGAGGACTTCTGACACAGCTGTACTACCATTAGACAGGTGTCTTAAATGGCTCTCGCGGTGAAAGCCAACTAACTCAACGAGCCAATCAAGTCCAGTCTATTGAAGCAGGTGACGATGAAGACCATTTCATCTGTTTCTCTCTCTCTGGTTTTTCTCTCTCAGGATCCAGAAACTTCCGCGGCTGCTGGTGGCCTCTGCAGAAGGCCAGCTCTTCATCTACAACGTGGACCCTCAGGACGGGGGCGAGTGTGTGCTGGCCCACAAACACAGGTGAAAGGTCGGCGCCCACCTCACACTATTGGGAAAGGGGGGGGGGGGGGCGGGGCTAGCGAAAGGACATTGGAATCTCCAGTCAGATATATGACCTCACAGTCGGACGGGCGAGCTTCCTTTTGAAGAGCTGTTGGTTCCCCTCTCTCCCGCAGACTGTTTGGTGTCGATGAGGACTGTGAGGAGGAGGAGGGCCGGTCTGAGGTAGCGATGCCTGCCCAGGCCTGTCCATCCTACGCTGCCACTGTTGCCATACCAACCACTGCGCCGGTCACTGCCACGCTTACAGGTATTCTACCATTTGTGCTATTTACGTACTCGTGTTGGCGTTATTTGTGTATGTTTGCGTGTTTGCACGTGTTTGTATATTTATAATCGAGCTCCAAGTAGTTTTGTAAGGATTTTAGCACGTTCTTTTAAAAGGTGAATCGAATGAAACATTTGCGTACCTCTCTGCGCAAGACATGGTTCTTTCACGGCTTTTCTTTCCCTGTTCTCCGTCCTGCAGGGTACTCTGAGGACGGCGGGGCCAGGAAGGGCGAGGTCATCCCGGAGCACGAGTTCGCCGCTGGGCCTGTCTGTCTGGACGACGAGAACGAGTTTCCTCCTGTGAGCATGCAGAAGCACTAACCTCGCTAGCTTGTTAGCCTCGACACCTCAGCCGACAAGGCTAGCGGTATGAACGCAAAAGAGAGTCAGATATCCGGACCAGCAGTTAACCCTGGCCCCCATAGAGAAATGATAACCTGGCTGTTGATTTGCATGACCCTTCTTGTTTAAATGACATAATGATGCTTTTGGATCACATCGGTTCAGTTATTTGGTTATATCTGCCATTATAGGACCTATTTTTAATTCTTAAACTGACCAACAATCCACATGATTTTTTTTTTTATACGTCAAAGATTTAGGAAACATGAAAGTGAGAATCAAGGGTCCAAAATCCCCCAAAAATTGGCTGTGCAGGTCACAAGGTTAGCAGCTAACTGCTGCTAGCCTGCAGGCCACCAAAGGCTGGTCCCTTTCCCCAGGTTTAGCCTCACATCGCAGGGACAGGATATTGGTAGCCTCCAGGCCCCCACCGACTGATCCACAACTGCAGGACTAGTAGACAGGCTCGATTTGAATGCTGACGTTGTTGCAGGGTGTTTCACTCTGTGAATACTAGTATTACTTTAATTCCTTTGGAATGAACATGTTATCGCTCGGACAATTTTATAAATGCTAAAGTCTTCAGAACGCTTTGTCATCGTTTTGGTGAAGCATGAAATCAAGTGTTTTGAGTTCTACTATCGTGGAAGAGTTTTGAGATCAAGTTAATTTGTATCATATTATGATGTTTTGTTTGTTCTTGAGGGGATGGTGAGTACAGGGGCACTGATCTATAGATCACTTCCCAATCCCAAACAAACGAGCACAAACCTATCCATGTCATGGAAAGATCAGCACAGCTGTGCTGTCGTGCCTAGCTCCTGCCTCACAAACAAGTATGTTAGACGCATGTATAGACTTCATAAGGCCAGTAAAGTTCATTGAACAATGCAGTGTTGTACCACTCTATCCCTGAGTCAGGTCTTGGGCTGGATGTTGGCCGCCTGATCGAGGTTAAAATGTTTCAAAATAAAAGTTCAGACCGGATGCCCCACAGGACCCATAAAGAGGCTAAAAGGCAGTCGAATTGACCTCCTTTGCTTTCTCGTTGGCCTGTTATATATCCCTCATCTCTAACTGCAGTTCACCTTTGCGTCCTGAAGAGGGAGACATGGAGACTCTTCATTCGGGTGCAAGTGCAAGTTCTTTTCGATGGCACCAGAGCGCTTTCCAATGAATAACAACTTATTTGTCTTTTCCTCTCTGTCTTGTCTGTCCAGTGTCTGGTATTCAAAGAGTCTGTGGCTTTTTCGGTTAACGATCGGAGATCCTTTTGAATGAGTCGTAGGAAACATCGGAGTGGTTATAGAACGAGAGGAAGGAGGGGGTGGGGGTGGGGGGGTTATATCTGTGCCACGTTCGTGAGATCTCGTCATTGATGAAAGGTTTGTTCTGGTGTTTTGGTAGATAAATTGGTGCCGCGACGGAACTCGAGGTGGCCAGGGAAGGCGTTCGTGAATGGGTAGAAGGACAGGCGGACAGACAGACAGGTGGACACGCAGGTGTGGAGCGGCGGGTGACCACTACACCTGCACACCCACACACGCGCGCACACACCTGAAGAGAGAGGATCCGCAAGGCGTGAGCCAGGACAAAATAAATAAATAAAAGAATCAAATCCGGGTGCTAAATTTACTTTTCATTTAGTAAGAGTAGAGGCTAATAATAATCATGAGGAGGACGTTTCCGTTTCAAATGTCACTTCCTGATGTCAAAGGGGACACGTTTGTTTCCCAGGGACTGTGACAGGTTTGTTTTATATCATGAGCATATAAGGTGCATGCCTGGACTGAACTAAAACCTTTTTTTTAATACATTCATACATTACTTGAGATATTTTATTAAGTTGTACAGTACTGTAATAACATCATGATTTTGATTATGTTCATTATTAACATTATGGTATTTAACTGAAAGATAAGGACTTTTTTTGTTTAACCCTTTTTACTATGTTTCTTTTGAATCTGTATTTTGCTGTAATGATACGCGTATTCAATGTTTTTGTATGTGCCTATGATATAGTTTGTGCGTTTGCGGATTGCACAAGGCCCCCCCAAAAACAACACACAAACAAAACAAAGAAATAAAGTAGACTAGAAATGCAATAATGCAAAGCATTTGTTTGTCTTGAGTTTTTTGTTTGTATCAGTCCACCCTTGTGGCTGGGGACCTCCAGGCAATGAAGGTCGTTTTTCACCAATATCAGTTGAACAGTTTGGGAGACAGTATGCGTACTATGAAGACTAAATGTAGGTGAACTGACATGTTCCTTGAATTTCCTGATCTTTAAACTAGCCTCTATAATATACTGTAATAACATCTTCGTAAAAATAATCATGGGGACTAGAAGTGCCAAGTTCTAACGATGTTGCAGTGGGTAATGCCAAAGAAACGTTCTGTCACTGGCCTCAGTAAAATAACAAAATCATATCTAAATGACAATATCACAAAAATCCATTTCAAAGATACCAGGGGTGTACAATGTTGCTTATGAATAAGCTGTGAGCCTTTACTGCTGTCTTTTACTGTCAAGTTGACCCGTGATAACCTGAACAAAACTGAACATAAGGTTATCTTTATTTGACATCAATAGTGATACGCACCAACATGAAGTAAACATATTTTTTCATTTACATTTTCAAACTGTTGGTAACCTGAGCTGTCCAGGGTTCTAAACAGAGAAATTACATCCCTATCAAAATGGAAATAACAAAAATATTCTTGGCAAATCTTTCGGTTGGATGTTAATTCAGTCAGAGCTATCTCTGTCCCTGAACAGTTAAATACGCTGTGGTTAACTTTAAAACCCCTTCATCCACTTTAGGTCACCGGGGTTTAAGGGACGGGGGGTAAACGGGTGTTTGGTACAAGTGCAACAAAAGTCTGTTAAATTGGGTGAAAGTGTGGTATGAACGGGTCCTGCATGAATGAAACCCACTTCACATACACGCCTATGGCGGCCCCAAACCCTGATTGTTTGGTCGTTGGACTGGGACCCAGTCACTGGGTAAAAGACCTGATCAGGGACAGAGTCCAGCACGTTATGATGACCCATCAGAAATCGCTGAGGTTATGTAAGACTTGGCCACAACAAGTCATTTCTTTACAGTGCTTATGCAACAATGCCTGTGTCATCATCTTAGGTTATCTTTACATCTTTTTTTTTATCACCATCACACAATCTTACAGATCTGTCCATACCATTCAACCTCTCAATAGTTGCTCTCTTTTTATTTATTTGTATTTTGTGTAATATGAGATGGTGGAGCTCTTACAATTTGTCCCTGAATCAGTTGATATCTTACTGAATGTTTGTTTTAGGATCGAATACTCTGTTTACAGCAGGGCAGAAGTTGGAATGTAGACTTAGATGTGAAATTGTATGTGATGACAATCTAAAGCAACATTTTATATCCATAGGGCCTACATTTACAGCAAGAACTGGTGAAAGAATTCGGTCTATCATATATAACTTATGTCATAGTTACGAGGTGTGGTCGAGTAGTTTACGTCATACACAATATGGATAATAGAACATAAACAATAAGCCCCTGGCTTGTACCCCCATTTCATTTCAATTTTTAAACTTGTGTACATTTTGTGGTATTTGTTACATCATTCGTTCACATCCAAATACATAGTTCTATAGACCACGCATTGGTTCACTGCCAGAATAAAAGCGCGTTCTTGAGGACGAATTTGCGTGGACGCGCGTTTGAATACCGGCTTGAGCCGGTATGAGCTGTCAAAATGTGCAGGAAAGACTTATCATCTCATTGTAAGAAAACCAGTTCAACATTCAGCCAGGGAAGCGATATATGACGTCAGAAATGAGAGATTGGAATATTATTCGTAATTGTAATCAACCGGCTTTTCCCCTTCAGCCGACAATAGATCGCCTGAGCTTTCATAGATCAACGAATCCTCGCGTTTATTGTTGCGAGTAGCTTGGTTAGTGGTTTGCGGAAGCGGGTAATATTAGATAGAAATGCGGATAATAAAAATATTGCGCAAAATTAAAATAGGTACATTA